>NW_024529932.1:11220746-11756900 GCF_017590135.1 Pyrgilauda ruficollis
GGCGGAATTATGCCAATTTATGAAGAATAAATCCAACTCCCAATGTTAATTCTTTAATTTTTACTTTTGAAGTAAATTTGTGTCTGACAGAGGAGCATTCTTCAACTTCATCATTTCAAAGAAGGTGCTGCAGGGTTTTACTTAGAGGCAAGAAACTGAACAGTATAGCGAGTGAACAAAGTAAAGTGAAAATATGGTTCATTGTATTTTAGGCCACATCAGCTGTGGTTTTCATCACTGTCAGAAAAGGGTTAGTATGCCAGCATTTGTTCATCAGAAAAGCAGGCAGTTCACTTAAACCTTTTGTTCAGTTTCAAAGAGATTTCATGAGTGTGAAAGCTCTCTTCAGTATTTTTTCGTTTCTTCTCTCTTTTTTTTTTTTTTCTTTCACTATGTAGATTTGAGGTGCATACTATCCATTTCTATTTCTAATCTGCTGTGGAACATTTACTTCATAGAAGCTCATCAGTTTTTGATGCAGTTGTGACTGTACAAAGATTTGTTCTTCTCCACTCACACTCCATTTGCTGTAGAGAACAAAGTGAGGACAGTTAGCAATGTGGGCCTTGATATGATTTGCTTCTGCAATTGTGTCTTCTTTCTCAAAGTACAGGTTTTATTATGTGTTTAACTTGCATTACTTTTTTCTTATTTCCTTTAAAAAATATGAATATATGTGTGTCTTACCAGCCTCACTTTGAATCTTGAATAGAAAGAAATAATTCTACTTTAAAAATATTGATAAGACCCGAAAAATATTTAGAGGCATTTAATGTTATCTTACTGATATGATCATGGAAGTGAAAAGGACAAAGTGCTGTAAACAGCAAAAAACTATCAAGTTTTTATTTATCTTCCATGTTACTGTTATTTTCAGTATTGTCATTGATGATAGTTGCTACTTTGGGGCATTTCAGATTGTAGGAGTAGATGATCTAAAAATAAATTTTCTCAAGCCAAATCTAAATCTCCAAGGAGCTTCTTCTGGGCAACAGTTTTGCTCAAGGGCTAATTTACCCTTTCCACCCTTCTCCATTGCTACTTTTTTAAATGCTTCTCTTGTTTCCTTCGCCAGACTTGTTTCTCTTTATCAAACTTCTCTGAAGAGAATATATTCATTCTTTTGAATCCTATTTCACAGAATCACAGAATCATTATGTTACAATGGACCTCTTGAGGTTTTTTATACCAGGGTCACCCACATCGGGTTAGCCAGGACCATTCAAGTTTTAAATATTTCATTATTAAAGACTTCACAGTCTTCCTGGGCAACCTGTGTCAGTGTTCAATCACCCTCATATGAAAAAGCAAGTGTTCAGATGGGATTTTTTTTAATGTCTCCTGCAGCCTATTCTCCTGTGAGTGAATACTGCTGAGTCTGTCTTCTAGACTGTCCCCATCAGATTCTTTAACACATGGATGAGCAATCTCTTAAGCCATCTCTTCCCAAAGCTGAACATTCCCAACTCTCTTTTGTCTCTTATTTGTTGTCACATGGAAGTTTTCCAAACCTTTATTAAGCACGTGCCAGACTTGCTCCAATAGGTCCATATCTTTCTTACGCTAGACAGTCCATCACTGGACACAGCTCTTCAGACATGTCTCACCAGGGCTCAGCAGAGGGGGAGCATCCCCTCACTTGAACTGATGACAATTCTGCCTAAGCAGCCCAGAGAGCTGTTGGCATTCTTTGCCACACAACACATTGCTGGCAGCTGCTCTGCTTGCTGTCCACCTCATCCCTCTCTGTCAGCCTCTTTTCCAGCTGCTAAAGCCCAGCCTGTACAGTTTCTTAAAGTTCTCACTAAAAAGATCCTTTAAAAGTCCCTTTAAACCAGTCTATGTTTGTTTCTTTTTTTCCCCACAGGCTGGAACTGGCATTTTCCTTCACTCAACTTCATGAGATAACTCTCTGGTCACTTTTGCAGCTCCACTCACCTAGTCTATAGGTAAGGGCTCTTGGTTTTGCTCCATCCACAAACATGCTTAGGGTGTTCTCCTGTTGGAACCCAGGACACCCCTCTGAGTGCCCTGGATGACACATGCCCCTGGCAGGAGGCTGGAGAGTCCTGGCAGGAAGCAAAAGACACTTGGAATTTCAATCTTAACCCATGGAGACAATTACCAACCTTGTATGAAGAATCACAAGTCACAGAAGTTGAAGTGTAGTAATAATGAATTAATCACCAGGTGAAAAGTGGAGATTTGGGGATTTTTACTAGGAGGCAAGATGGAGGGATCTGGGTGTTGTTCTATTCTTCTTCCTTCTTCTTTCTACCCTCCGTCTTCTTGGTGATGTTGGCACATTTAGATTGCTCTAGAGTAGAAGTAGACAGTATGCAATAGGTATTGGAAAATAATGATAAATAAAGTACATATAACTCATAGTATAAAATGTAGACACCAGCCCAGGGGCGGGCACTGTGCCCTTGACAGACCTGCAGAGCAGACCTCTGTGGGTCTGAGAAAAAAATATTTTAGATAATAGATAATAAACAACCTTGTGAACACGAGCCGAAGAATCACAACTATTTCTTCAACCATCGGGCTGGGAAAAAGGGACTGTCAGGTCATCCCAGCAGTAGGAAACCTGAGACTCTCCATCCCATTTCACAGGACATCAAGGAAAATGTTAAACAGTATCAGCTGCAGCATTAACCTCTGGGGTACACTACTGGTGACCAGTCTTCATCTGGACTTCGTGGCACTAATACAGCATTTTGTGTTGTGTTGTGATACAGATTTTGGTTGTCTGTGTCAATTTTCTGGTGTGTTTTATAGCTTTCCAATAACTGTTTCCTTATTGATAGTATGGATTCTAGTCTGTAAAGCCTATTTGACTATACAGCATTTGATCTTTCTCGTAGAATGCATGGCAACTTCTATTACAATGGTTTCAATGGAAGAATAGCAAGATAATATTTTCGCTGATGGTAGCAAAATGCCATGAAAATTCCCCATAAAATGAGTTCTTTCTTTAGGATGCCAAGAAAGATAAGGACAAGTTAGAAAAAATGAAGAACTTGGCAAGAATGTTAAGAGGTTTAAAAGATATAGTAATGTTGAAAAATAAAGGGCATTTGTTTTAGGCAGAAAACAGTGAAGAAAGATATAGTTGCAGTCTTCAAAACCACGGAAAACATGAAAGGAGTTATTTATCTTTTCATTATTTTTGGTGTGAGTACAATGTGAAATCATATACTAAAAAAAAAAAAAATTAATACTGGACTCCAGGGAAAAATTTCTAATCGTTATAACAGGGGACAACCAGAACAGTGATTGTAACCTTAAGTATTTAAGGCTTCATAACTGGATAGGAAAATATTTTAGGGGAATGGCCTAGATATTAGGGCAGAGACACTCTTCTGAAGATTGATTTTACTTTAATTCCTATGCTTATGACTGTTTCCATTCCATTTGCTCATGGGTTATCGCCACTTTTAATTTTTGAGAATCTAAGTATCAAGGGTAGTCTTAGAAACTATGAAATGACTGAGAAGTTAGAGCAAAATCCAGCTCAGACATTTTTAGAGTAAATTAGAAGTTATGACAGGCTTCTCTTAATATTTCCAGCATCAACCTTTCTAGCCTAGTAGCTCAAAATTTGGAATAAACAGGTAGAAATGTATGTCCATCTTCTAGTCAGAACAGGAAAAAATTACTAAAGAATATAGTTCACAAATTTACCTGATATTCTACTTTTTTACTGCTAAGCATAATTCTGCCTGAGATCATCACCTCTTAACATTCTGAATGAAATGGGCTGTACAGAGACCTCAGGTTTTAGTATGCAGTAAAAAAGCAGAAATCAGACATGTTGAAACAGCAGAGTAGAGACAGAATGTAGATAGTAGCAGTTAGGAACTTCAATTAAAGCTTTTGAAGTTACGAGAAATGTTCTAATCATATTAAATAAGGCTTGAAGTGTATTCAAATAATCTTAGATTTTAGAGAAATCAATGTAAAAAATTAATTTTCTTGACAAATAGAATCATAAGAAAAATGAGCATAATGCAAGCACTGCTAGAACTGCAAGATATTTACTAATAGCAAACAAATCTGTAAATGAGATAAAGGTGTTATTTGTTTATTTTTCATGCTGCAGTTTTATTCCTGGAATGTTTTCTCAGAGAAATCATACTTTTGACATGGCAGTTCAGGGAATATGTTTCTGCTGTGGATGAGTTTGTTTCAGATGCCTTCCTTTACAGAATAAAAAAAAAAAGAAAAAAAAGAAAAGGAAACAACAAAGTTAAAAGTTGATTTCAAATAGAGATTTAAAATAAATGATACAAAGTAAACAAAAGAGACAAGCAAAACTTTTCTTTTTTTAATTATCAGTCTACTTGTAACCATCTTCTTCCTTTTTCTCTGGGGATGTGTTTTTGCCAGCTCTTCTTGTTCTGGGCCTGACACCTGTTTTTCACATCAAGTGTAAACTGCAGTATTTGTCTATGCCTTCTTGAACTTGCGTATCTTTGCTATATTTCTTTGAGCCCTGAGATACTTGGCATGTGCTTTTCTTACTCTTGTCTCCATACCTTCCCACCTCACAATTCAGTACCATCAAGTATCTGCCTGCATTCAAAGCATAGGCTAATTTAAAGACAGGCAAGTTACTCTAAATCAGTCAATTTACTGCTTGGCTGAAGAGCTGACATGATTCTCCTTTTGTCTGCCCCTATCTTTTGCAAATATGAAGTAATTCACTCAGCTATGCTCACAGTAGAAACTGTTGATCTGTGGTGAGTGACCTTGGATCTCCTGTAGGTTAAAAATGGATGCAGTGAGGTACCATGCTTTCACTGATGGCTCTTAAAATTCTGTTAATGCTTAATGGGAAAGTATTTGTTTTCCATTCCAAAAATTATCACTGTGACCAAAATGGATGAATATTTTGCCCTAATTTTGGTGGCATTAAAATTAAAAGAGTAAAATGAGCTCAGCAATTGTGACCGGATCTCTAATGATGAGTTCAGAACTATATGGCAACCCACAATGACATCCAAAATATTGCTCATGTTTGGGGTTACACTCTAAACATTTCATGTTAATCAAACATTTCCTTCTTCCATGTCTTTCCCTAAAGTTTTTAATCTTTACAATCTGTTATATTCTTACAATAATGATATGATAAATGCTAGTATTTTTAATTCTGTTCTACATTCATTTACATCTTCTAGTTTTATTTATTGTCATGAAAGCTTCTCCATTTTCCAAAACTGTAGAAGAACCTCCCTTAGTTGCACGGTCTGAGTACCAGATGCTTTTCAGCCATAAGTATCTGTAGGAACATATGCAGAAGACATACAGAGTAGGATGGAACTCAGAAACAGGTTTTTTGTACATAGTTTGGTGCTATATAGGTATTAGCTCAGAAAAAACTTTGCAAATAGCTCCACAGAATTTTTAACCTACTTTTTATGAGAAAGACTCGATTTCTAAGGAGACAAAAATGAAAATTAGGTCTCTACTTGATGTCGACCACTTTGTAAGCTTTTTAATAGTCTAAGTTGCTCCAAGAGCGCATGCATCCTGTAAGGTAGAAAACAAGCTTTTTTAAAAGCATTTCAAGATTGCTAATCTGAACAGCATTTCCAGCTGTTGCTGCAATAAGGAGCAATGTGGAAGTCAGTAAATTTGATAGCATATTCCGTTTTTACTTTAACTCTATGTGTGCATGAAATGCAATTTACTAGCTTCTAATATTCCACATCTGTTATTCTTCCCCACAGCCTCATTATCTTTACTTTGAAATTTTACTCAGGGGATGACATGATAAATTTGGAAAGCTAATTCAATGAGTATTCTTAGGTTATTAACTCCATGACCTACTCAGGATTAGTTAACCTTTTCGTTTAACACTTTTCACTAAATGATGCCATGCTAACTTTAACATATTTGATTTAAATAAGTGGCCTGTATGCAGCGGATGTGATTTTCCTATTGTCACAAGGCACAAAGCATTTGTAACAGAGATAAAGCCTTTCCTTCAAACAGGCTTCCTTACAAATGTGGATTGGTTCATATAAGGCCAAATTCTTCCAAGGTATCTGTGTAAATTTTCCAGGGTGCTTTGAAATCTTCAGGATGAATTTCATTTGACTGGGATGTATATCTCCTAGACATACATCTTGTATTTGGCTTGCATTGTATTGATCTGAGTCTACAGCAGACGACCTCTTCTTGGACATCAGTCTTTTCTGTTTATGACTATGCTATTCATTAACACCAACAGCTGACAACAGAAGTAGCACTTTAGAATTCCTTTTCTTTCACATAATGCCTTTGTGAAGACTTTTGCCTAGAGCATTTTGCCTCCTTTCCACCCTATTTTTGCCCATAGTTTAAGCTGTCCTTCCTGCCTAACTCCTAGTTGCTGTTCATTGCTGTTTTCTTGCACTCTAGGTATCAGGCTGAGGTAGTGCCAAAAGCTCAGGAGAGAGAGGCCTCTTGCTCTTGTTGAGGGTGATTTTGACAGTTGTAAAAGATCATGGAGTTTGGAAAAGGAAAGAGAAATCTCAAGAGAGACAGCATGTGCAGCCGTGGTATAGAAAGAGACCAGTCACTCTAAGAATGGATTATCATACAATCAGTTTGGTGACAGAATTGTTAGGATGCAATAATGTTGAGCAAAAGCTTTCAGAGACCTCACTTTCCACAAAATTTTGCAGGTTTTTTTTCTTTTTCATTTGTCTCTATTCTTGATTTTAGGAGCAACATAATATTTACTGATACCCATGGTCGTATTTATCCTCCATTACATTTAACCATAGCTACAGCCTCATGGTTACAGCTTACAGCCTTCACTTACAATCCTGTAGGAATTGATTAAATGTTTCACTAACATATTAGATGAAATCAATAAACAGTTCTGGAGGGAGATGTTGGTATCCAATTCTATATTTCTGCTACTTTCTTCCCTTCTTCCTTCTTTTTGACACAGGCTTATCAAGTCAAGCTTATTCTTTTTATTTTTGACCCTATGAACCTTTTAACGCATCCTACAAAATATTACATCTGGAGCAAGAGAAATGCATTCTCTCCTTAATTCTGAAGTGGTTATTACACATATGCACAGCTTTGAATTATAGTTGGCTACTGTGCAGATGGAAAGAAAGGTGAGTTAAAGCCTTCACAGAGAGATGAGCAGAGGTCTCTCACATTTACAATGAAGGAAATACTGTTAAGTTAAAAACATAGGGCTGTTTTTCTTCTCTAGCTGTTGTGATAAGGCACGAAATGATGACACAGACACTGCTGCTCTCGAGGGGAACAAAAAGAAGCACTTTTATTTTCTGACTCTAACATTTATAGTTTTCTAAAGGTGACAGTGGATTGGAGGGTGACAGTGCCACCTCTCCAATGCCACTGGACAGACCAAGGGTCCATCAATTTTCTCCACCTCCATGAAAGAATGCAAAACATAGGTTATTTACAGAACTGTGTGTGAGAAAGTTTGTTGAAAGAATGTAAACATCAGAAGGCTTAACAAAGTCTTACAAAATCAGGGCAACATCTAGCCATGCCAGTGTCCTAAAAGAGAAACATACTTGTTTCCATTTCTGAAAGAAAGATTCAAGTATCTGATTACGCAGCTTTATTGGACATGCAAATTCCAATCAAAGATATCAGGTGTCTTTCCATAGTCTGAAGTTTGATTTTGCAACTCAGGGAAAGCTAGGATCTAATACACATTTTTGTCATCAGCATTCTTTATTACTTGGATGATCTATGCCTTCCACTCATTGCACTGGCTCTCATAAATTTTTATTTTTTTTTCCTAACAGCCCCCAGTCACCTAATTCAGAATTCCACCCCAGGAGTTCAGGATCCTTTGAGTAAGGCATTGCAATACCCAAATCCTTCAGTGGATTCCTTCTGGTAGCAGAAAGTGTAACTCTTCTGGTAGCAGAAACCATTCAGGAGAGGTTGTCTAATACAAACCCAAGACTGGAAGTCAAAAATCACTGGAATAGTGAGGAATACCGTGACTTTTACTGATGGAATGTAATGAAAAAGAAGAAGTAAATTAAAAGAAAAAAAAAAAAAAAAAAAAAAAAAAAAAAAAAAAAAAAAAAAAAAAAAAAAAAAAAAAAAAAAAAAAAAAAAAAAAAACACCAAGGTCACTCATAAAGAGAAAATAAAAACAGAAATCCAAACTCTGAGAATGAAGTTTTCTTTTACACAACACTTATTACCTGTAGGCAAAAGGGAAAGGGTACTCTGGGAGGTCAAAAAGAAACAATGCTAGATCTGATCTCTGTCTACAAAAATGATGGGCTAATTATAAAAAAAAAAAAAAAAAAAAAGTATATATATATATATATATATATATATAAAATCAACCAAGGTGTTCTTAAAACTTTCTTCCAATAAGATTTAGTTCAGTTTTCTAAAATCTTGATTTTAGATGTATTCAGTGTATTCACTAGATAATGAAAGATAAAAACTTTAGGAGATCAGCATCTGAATTTTTTGTGTTCTGTCCAAATGTCGGATTTGTGGAGGGAGAAGTGGGGCCCTTGGTAGTGTTGATAATAAGATGATTTTGAAATGTAAATTGTTTGCATCCTCAAGTGCCCTGAGGCAATTGCTCTTAAAGAGCAATTAATCCTGTCCTAAAGTAAACTTCATCAAGTGAATATCATCAGGGGAGTCATATGCTGTTTGTTTGGTTTTTTTTTTTTTTTTTTCTGTTAACTATAAAGAAAATTCATGGTGACCAAGTGCAGACTTGTTCACTTGTTCATATCAATCCCATCCTCAGTGTTTAGAAGTCTCAGCTACAACTATTTTAAGATTTCAAAGGAGATATTATTAATCAAATGGCATTAATAATTTCTTCAAAATCTGAAACAGTATTTAATGTCATTGCTTAGACAATGACCCAGCCTACAGGTGGATGAACACTTATCATTTGCATAATATGAAGAACAAAATTAAACCATAATTTCCACATGAAATTTAAGATTCCTGTCTTAGCTCTGTTTATTCAAGTAGTACACAATTTTCTTTCATAATCTATGGATGCCACCATGTAAATATTTCACAAAAACACATAATAAAAGAACAGCTGGTGGGGGAAGGAACCTTAGGAGATCTAGCACCAGTTTGAGCATATTCAAATACAAACATTTTTTGTTAGGTTCTGCATAATTCCAAGAGCCAAGACTCCACAACATTTCTGTGCAACATGTTCCAGTCTTTAGACAACCTCCCCATAAAAGTGTTTATCTTCTATCTAAGTGAAAGTTCCTGCAATTCCTTGACCTATATTTTACCTTTCCATATAGAGTGTGCTTTTTTTTTCTTTTCCAGCATCAAAATTACCTCAAATAATGCAAATATATTCTACATAAAAATATTCAATATCCATGTCTTTCTTTAACCAGGTTGCTCAGACCTGGACACAAAACTCCACTTGTGGCCTCACCAGGGCAAAGGGTGAGGTTTGTTCACCTCTATCAAACTTTAGGTAATTGTCTGTTAGTGCACCCCTCAGGGTTTTTTTTGTGGCAAAAACATGTTGTTGGATCATGTTCAACTTTGTGTCCACCCCAACATTTTCTGCCAAGCTGCTTTCCAGCTGAGTGGTCCCCAACAGAGTTTTGTTCCACCTCAATTGAAGGACTTTTGCATTTTCTACTGCTGAATTTCATGAGGCTCCTATCAGCCCATTTCTCAAGCCTTTTGAGCTCTCTCTGAATGGCATCATCACCATCAGTGTACGACCACTCCTCCCAGTCTGGTGTCATCTTCAAGTAGATATGTGCATAGATAAATGCAGTACCTCTAGTTCTTTTAACTCTGTGTTGGTATATCTAGGAACATAGTTATTCAAGTCTTCTGATAAAAAAAGATACTGCTTTTCTTGTGCGCATGATGAAAAAAAAGTTTACAACTTTATAGAACTGGCAATATTTTTTTAATTATCCTTCATATTGTCGAACATATGTGTTCCATTTTCCTGTTCCCTGTTAACTAGAGGTTTTTCATGGATACATTTTCTATACTTTTATACTGCCTGTGTTTTATAATTTTTTATTAAATATTTATTTAAAACAAGTTATTAATTTCCATTGCAAGTGTGAGAAGAGAACTGCTACTTTCACTGTCTCTCTTGACCCAGATTTTTTAATAGAAGCCCTTTAAGTGACTGAAAAAATGATAAGTGTAAAAAACACCAATAAATAATTTTTAAATATTTACCAATCATTCATGGTCTTCATCAGTTTCGTTGGTTTTGGTTTTCTTTCTTCCCATTGAGTTTTGTTCATGGCTGTGTTTGGCTTAGGAGATAAATCTTTTTGATATATTACAAAACAGACCCTCAAAGGCTTTTGAATTCTTAACTCTAACTGAAATAATGGGAATTAGTTGTTTTGGATGCACAGTTGAAAAAAAAAAAGCCTTGTGTCTATATCTTTTTGGTTATAATATTCTGTTTGAATGTAGGAAATAAAAATTAATCCATGAACACTTGCAATCATCTTGCCTTTAACTAAACCAATGAAATTTCTTATGGAAATGTCTTGTTTCTAATTTTTTTTTTCAAAACACCTGTTAAAAATATCTGCTTCATGTATTTTTTTAAAGTCTGTATCAGTTATTGTTTTTTTAACCTTGTTAACAATTTTTGAATGCTCGCTGAAATTTCCTGTCCATCTCATGGTAAGGTGATGTGATTCTGTGTGGAGATGCAGTTTGTGGTTTAGGTTCAACATGCTTCATTCCCATCTCATTTGCTCCCCTTTTGAGGCACAAAGAAAAGCCCTGCTACTCTGCTGAAAGCCCTTTGAAGACTTGTGTTCAACACTCTCGTCCTGAGCTCACCCGGCACAGAAAGTCTTTTACTCCTTCAGAAAAGGCACATAACATTCCAGGTGAAACAGTCTTGTTTGTTGACTGTGAATAAGGGGAACGTGCCTGTCTCTGCCACCTGGAGGACTGAGGACGTTCAAGGTCCTTCTCTATAGGTTTTTAAGCACTAAATCTTGCCAGACAAGTCTGATTGCTTTTTGATGTTATTACAAAGTTAGAAAATGATCTTACTCTCAACATTAATTAAAATCAAATGGAAAATTACTCTTTCATATTGACAGGATCTAACTGCAAGGCTGTAAAACATAGCAATGATGAATAACAATATTTCAAGTTTTGATGAGGAATGGTCCTTGTTTGATGAGGCTTATTTTAACATTTTCATTAATAAATTTACATGGAGCTTTGGCCTCCCTCTCTGAAGTGAAAGACAAAACTTACTCTCTTTGACAGTCTAGGATGTGTAATAAAATGGTATGTTGAGGAAAGTCCCAGCTGATATTTAAGCTTCAATTAATGCTGAATATAGAAAATACATTAAAAATCCTTGTTGTAAACAATAAAAACACACATCTGAAAATAAAATTAGCTTTGGTTTGAAAATGTATTTGCTCAATGTGTGAATGAAAATGAAAAAAAAATCCCCAAAAATAAAATCTTCTATTTGGTGGGGAGGAGGAGAAGCAAAAGAAAAAGAGGAGACCCTGCAGAAAAGCCATAAAGTTAGCAGAAAGATCCTAGGGTAATAGTTAAAAATATGTTTGTAGTTTATATGGAAAACATCTGAAATCTTGTATAACACAAACTGATAATGACATTATTTATTTAGTGGTTATCGAATAATTTCCACATATAGATGAACACCTGCCATTGTTTGTGATGTGAAAATTGCTTTTATTTGTGTCCATAAACTCCAACAGAACAGAAATAAAGCATACACTCTAGAAACCTGACAACCTTATTCAAGCATCTTATAAATATATTAATCTGTATAATTAAGCAAATTACACAAAAGGTGGTTAGGAGTAAGACAGAGAATAATATTTTTCTATATCTGAATGAGTCATAAAAAAAACCATGAACGTAAGTCACTAGAAATGCTAACACATAGTTTCCCTTAATTTAATTTAGAAAATGCAAATTCTATAAGAAAACCAAATATCAGCAGCCTGTTAAAAGCAGTGGCACCTAGGGGTAACCATAGAAAAAATTTGGACTGTTAAACAAGAATTGTATTGATTTACCTAATCAATGTTCTTCACTAATTGATAACATTGTTAAACTGATTAAAGATTTGCTGAAAGATATTTGTCTGGTAAATATATTCACATTGGCTTGCCCTCACATCCCTCCACTATTCTGCCCTGTGTAACTTCATGTCTTAATTAAAGTAAAACAAATAACAACAAAACAAACAAAACCACAAAATAAAAAGCCCATCAAAAGCATATTTTTCTGAAGAGATAAATTCTACAGACATCTTTCATCTGAAGAGTTATTATAATATCTAACAAACATGAAATGCTTCTTATCCACAGAAAATAGAGATATTTTTAAAGAAAGAAAAGTGTCAAAATAATAAAAAAAAAAAAACACTAGGAAGCTTAAAAACCCTCCTAGAGATATTCCATGAGCAAAAAGAATACTTGGAATGGCCAAAGTAGAATACTTTTCAATTTCCCTGTATATGAATTTAGTGTATTTTGGAGTGGATATCCAAAATCCAGGCAAGAGCATATATTGGTCTGACAAATAAACCTGGCTGAAAATCAGTGCTCTAGCTTCTGGGAAAATGGAGATCTGTCAGGCTTGTCAAATAATCTAGCTTCTGAGTTAAAACTCAAACCCTGATCCCTAGGTCTTCAACACTGCATAAATGTTAATTTGTTACTGAACTCTCTTTTGGAGTACTATCAATCAGTTCCCCATGACGCAAAATCCATCTGTTCTTAAGGAGTGAGTTTTCTATGGAAATTGTTTTCAATTAAGAGAGTGGGTGAAGGCAGCAATCAATTAGTTTTTTTCTACTTTGTAACATTCTCCAACATTACCTGGTGAGCACTGATCCTTCAGAATTAGCACAACTTCATGCTCCTTGCCTTGGGGCAAGCAATAGACATCCTGACTTTTATTCTGTAAAGGCCTCTCCCCTTGGGACTAAACAGAGAATTTTCATTATATCGGAGACACGCTCAGGCTAAAAACGAAGTAGTGGGGGCACTGCATGTGACACAGATCTGGGGCCAAGTGCTGTACGGCTGAGGCTCATCTGCCACAAAGGTATCTGGGTCTCTGGAGTGTTTGCGCAACTGCTTGTGTTCACTGAGGACTAAAGACTGCTGGGTGTCATAGATGCATTTAGCAACATAGATATGTACTTTGTTCCTTGGAAAGTTTCATTGGAAAGAAAGATCTAAATTAAACTGAACTCTAAGATGCTTGAATTTCAAGCAAACCACAGGTAACAGTAATAAGCACGCATGGCTACAGTAGTAATACAGTCATAAAAACACCAAACCTGGCAGCAAGATGTGTCTGTGGCATATGGCCAGACATGGCAGCTCTTCTCACGGTGGATTCTGGGCAAGTTTTTTGAAACCAAGATTTTCAAACACATGCATAGGACCCAGAGAACTGAAAGCACTCATGCATATGAGTTCACAAGGACCTAAGAGCTAAGATTAAACGCCTCTAAAGGTGTTAAGATATTAATAACCTGTTAAGATATTAATAACCTGATCACTTAGTTGATCCGGCCCACAGGCTGATCCTGTAAATTTCTGATATGTGCCATACTCAGTATGTACTACTGAATCTTATTCTTCCTTCTACTTATATTACTATAATACTGGTGAGTGAAATGACAATATTGCTGGAATAGATCATAAGTACAGTCCAAAAGCAAGCGTTTTACAGTTTGGGATATTTTAATAATTGTAATTGTAATAATAAAATAAAGAAAAAACAGCTATTTCTATTGTTATTATTATTTACTGTATTCCTAATAACTGGATTGCAATATGTTATCAACAATCAAAAGAATTTAAAAGGTTTGAAAGAACATTACACTTGTAAGATATGTAAGGACACAACCTCCAAAAGTGTGTAAGGATATGTGTTAACATTTGTTTGAAAAAGCCTTATGGGAATACTGAATTATATTTTTTTCATCTTGCTGTATTTCTGGACAAGAAATTTACTAAGAATATTAAAGAAACACAGCACATGATAGGCTGAAGGAGTCTGATTATTATAACTTTCATATTTACTGGAAATACAGTTAAGAAGGAATCAGAGCTGGGACCACATCACAATGTTATGCTCCAAAATATCAGATATTCTTTATATCACAAGGAAGAAAACCCTTGAAATTTGATCCTTACTAAATGCAGTAATATGAAGTTTTGAGGTGGGAATTGCCCCATCTCTCTTTGCAAGAAGCAGACAGGAATACCTGACACACAAGTAGAGTTGAAAAAAGTGCTCCTGGTTCTTCCTTCCATTAAAATCATTGAGAAAGAGACAGGCCTGTCAAGAGCAGCAAAGTAACTCATGAAGGCCTACATTTTGTTGTTGCTGGACAAACAACATTTTGAAATAAAATGAAGTTGTATATGTTCACATCAAGATTTTGATAAAATTGGAGGTAGATTGCTTGCCCACTAGATAAATTGTAATTTCATAGTTTCTGCTTTTGGTTCTCCAGCTCAAGAGAACTGGAGAACACTTCTACATCTTTCAGCATTTTGTAGCTCAGAATGGCAAACAGATTAATAACAACACATAATCCTCCATTATTTCCTTTTCCCACTAATCTGAAATTATTATCTTGAAATAACAACCCACCCTTCAATTCAGATTCAAAATTAATCCTCTGTGTGGTGGATGCACCAACCCATTTTGCTTGATGGGCATAAACCACACTGATGCACAGAATAGCTATAAAACTGTACTGGCCAACACAATATTTGATGCATTTCTTTCACTTTGTCACCTATTAAGGACTTTGCTATTACTACAGTAAAGGCCTCATACAGCATACTGAGAAACAGCAAAAAAAAGTTGTTGTCCAGATAGGAAGAGCAGTCACTCCACAGAGATGTTGTCTTGTGAATGTCGGCTATTATACAAGATCTTAAAAGCCAAATGAAGAAATATATAACATTGATGGACTTAACATTGGTTTAACTCTCCTCTTGATGAAGGAAATCATAAAAGTTTTTGTAGGCAATGTTAATCTTCTGTAGGCAGAGAATTCCAGCCATGAATTTCCTCCTGTGTAATAAATGCAGATTTTTTTCCCAAGTGGTCCCTCGCGTTTACACTAACTGAGGTTTTCTCCCCTCAAATGTTGCAAGATTAAATGTTTTCTACCACACAGCTGAGGTCTATTAGGTTTCTCTTAGAGGTCTTAGCTTGCGTGTGCCACAAGCATAAACTCAGAGGTAACCAACAGTAAAAGGAAGCTAAAATGAATGTTATTCATCCCTTTTCCCTTTAGAAAGAAAGAAAACAGAACCCTGCTTTGTTCATGAAAGCCCAGCCTTCACAGCTCAGCAGTTAGTCTTTGATTTGGAGCTGATTTGCACCAGGGGTGCCATGACACTGATTTTTATTTGGGGTAAAAATGAGGATAACAAGGCACTTAATAAGATTAAGTGATTTAGAGATACATCTGCTAAGCATAGTTTAAAAATGTCAGGCATTTTCTTTTTTTTTATTTTCCCTCCTTTTCATCTCCTACATGGGAGCAGAGAAACAGACTTCTGAATTGCTGTTTTTACTCTAGCCAAACCCTATGTAATTATATCTATATCTACACTTACATTTACAAAAAATATTTTGCAAATTTTAAATTGCATTAAATCATACAGAATATTAAAATAAGCACAGAGATAAACAATGAAATAGTGCACAATTATTTAATGATGATTAAGAATTACAGACACAGTCAAAAACCCTCACACAATCAAGCTGATCCTGAAGTAATTAGAATTAATGGTCCCTAGTTGTCTACAGAATTGGTTCTAGCAAGCTGGAACTAGTCCATTTCTCCTCCTGTGTGCATCCCCATCCACCCATTCTCAGCCCCCTTCTATGTCTTGATTCTCAAAGCCTGTTGCTTTCTGCAATCTGCTGTTCACTTTCCTGGGACAGAGAGAGCACGTGCCCTGGCTGGTTTAAAGGTTCACAGCAAGTACTCCCTTAGATTGGCCAGGTGGCTGCTTGCTCTTGGAGCAGGTGAGGCGAGCAGTTATAACAGCTTTTCTCCTTTTGTCGGATAGCGCTGATGGAAGAAATGACAATTTATTATTAATGGTATTCATGAAACCTGAAAAAATTTTGTCTCTGTAAGATCTCATCTGTTATTTTCAATGCGCTTGAAAGCCGGTTGATGATTTCAGTGCTGGTAGAGGAGGATTGACAGATACAGGCAGTGTGATCATATAAACTTTTTGCTTTAGAAAAACATTCTAAAGTATACAAAGATAGATTATTTCTGGCTTGGTATGGCTTAGTGTTGCTCCCAGAATGATTTAACCTTAAAAATAATTCAACTTCAAGATTCCCACTGTAAGAACATATTTAAGTTCTTTAGAGAATCTGAATTTTAGTGATTTCTCCTCATATAATGTCTTTCAAATAATTTATTTTCAGGTTTTTTCAGTTGTATTCACAGACAAGCTCAGAACATTGAAATAAGAATGTCCACTCCTGAAAAAAAAATACTTTTCTCTTGTGAATTGCCAATATGAATTAAAATGTAGAAAAATATAACCAGAAACATGGGGGGAAATTCTGTGAAATATGATGCAGAGAAATTATATTGTTTGAAGACAGATTTTTAGTCCTGAAAGAACAGATGTTCCTTCCAGTGTCTGGAATCTATACATTTCCCTGTGCCAGCAGACAACTTCATAGATTGCTAACTATTACAGGGCCTAAATCTGGGAAGAAACTTTGGTAATCATTAAGGAAGCTCTGAGATTTATTAGGAAAAAAGTCTGGTGAGCACAGGTCTATTAGGCAGATGTTTCCATTCTAAGGATACTCATCTAGTCTAATCTGGTGTAGAGTCACAAACTTTTGATTTTTAAGATAAGGTAATAAAGGGAAAGACTTTTCTATGACAACAAACTGAAATGAAATAGCATTCTACCTTCAAATTAATAGGAAATTGATCCCTCTAGATGCCAGCATGACCCTCTGGCGTAAAAGTCACTCCTCTCAGTTTGGTGCATTATGAAGTCTTGCTGAGAATACACACTTCCTCATTACCTGGATGATTAAAGATCTTGAACAGGACTAGGCTTAGTAGAGACCCCTGGGCTACACCACTAATTAGTGGCTTCCAACTACACTTTGCACTGCTGGCCACCACTCTCTGGGTCTGACCATGCAATCAGTTTTCAATCTACCTCAGTGTCTGTTCATGCAAGCCATATATAGCAGCTTATCTGTGGTGATCTCAGAGGAGGCAGTGTCATAGGCCTTCCCGAATTCCAGGCACACAATATCCACTGTGCTTCCCTCATCTACCAAGTTGTTTGTTAAGGTGGTCAAGCATGACTTCATCTTGTTTAATCCATTCAGGCTATTTCTGTTTATTTTATTGTCCTTGCTGGGCCTAGAAATTCTTTCCAGGATTAGCTGGTTCATCACCTTTCTAGAGATCGGGTTAAGGTTGACCAACTTGTACTTCCTTGGGTCTCCTTATTGCACTCCCTGGAGACAGGAATTACATCCACTTTCCTGTGGTCTTTGGTCACTTCTTCCAATGTCCATAAACAATCAAAAATTACTAAGAGCGACCTCCCAGTGATATTAGCTAGCTCCTTCAGCACTTGAGACTGCACTCCCCCTCAAAAATAAGACTGGATACCTACTGACAGCCAACACAGTAAAGGCTCAACAGTTCTATCTTAGTTGCCACTGGCAAGTACTCTTCCTCATCTCTTAACTTTCTGAACCACAAGGCAAGAGACTACAGAAATGAAGTTCTTTCTAGGAGAAATTGAGATTCTGGGACACTAGGACTGTAAAAGGAATGCCTCCGGGCTCATGGTAGGGCGCTAACATTGCTATCCCCACTTTCAAATCTGGGCCACTGGTTGAGATTGTTGGGGCTGTTTATCCTGGAAAAAAGGCTTTGGGGAGACCTTGCTGCAGCCTTCCAGTACCTAAAACAGACTTTAAAAAAAAAGATGGAGATATTGCTGTCCATAGGAGCTTGGAATGCCACATATTTGGAAGTATTCAAGGTCAGCTTGGTTTTTGAGCAATCTGATATAGTGGAAAATATTCCTGCCCATGGGGGTGAGCTGAACTAGATGTTCTTCAAAATGTCTCTTCCAACACAAACCATTCTGTGATCCCATCAGCATCTCTGGGTTTACGTACGTACATTTTTCATGCACTCCAGCTGGTCTGCCACATAAAAGGCAACAGTCCCTCCTTAACTTCTTTTTTTTTGTTTTTTCTAAAGAGCCTTTATCCCATCATTGCAAGATTTGAGTCATGGGAACCATCCCACCTCATCTTCATGACCCCAGGGCTGTTACACTGTAAATACACAGTATCTCTTAATCCATGTTTAACTTGTGTTAACAAGTTAATAACTTCTGTTTATTTCCCTGTGCATTGATGTACAGGCTCTTTAGAGAAGCACCCCAGTATGAGGAGTTGCTGAGACAGTTTGGCAAATTTCTCCCTAGTGGTTCCTTGTAGACACTTCCTTGCTGGCCTGTTAAGTGCTGGAGGTGGCCTCATTTAAGTATCTTTTGTTGATTTTTTTCATCCCTTCCTGACATATTCCCCCATACCCTTTGCTCATCTTAGTATAATAAAGAGTTTATTTTCAAGTGGGAACAATCATTTACTGGAGCAGCCTTTACAGGAAGGTGGTACAGTCCCCTTTATTTGGGATTTTCAGGAACCTGCTGGACAGTGATAGATAATCTCATCTAGACTTCCTTTTTCATGAAAGGTTGGAATAGAAGATATTTCAAGATATTTATCCCTTGCAATGTGAGCCGCTCTATGATTCCATGGTCTTGTTTGTCACTTTTTCACAGAACTGCAAGTTGCTCTTCTCCTGCCACCCGGTATTCTTACAAAGCCCTCCTAATGAAATTGGACACGTCATTGGTAAAAATAGAGAGGTGGATTCTGCCTCACACATAGAAGCTGACCTGAAAATAGGATCTCAAGACCCCTTCTGTCAATGTGCGTTCTGCAGCTGTATGAGGGTAGTCCGAGTCAGTGGTGAATTTTTAACAAGGTCAACCTGCCTCCAGAGATGTTCTGTGAATGTCTTGATATACCAAATAAAGTATTTCTCATTGATGTTTGGAGGTTTCTAAGAGCTTAATTTGGTTTGGTTTTTTTGGGTTTTGGTTTTTTTTGTTTCTTTTTTTTTTTTTGTTGTTGTTGTTGGGTTTTTTTGGGTTTTTTTTTTTTTTTTTTTTTTTTTTGAAATTGTGGTATAATGATGGAAAATCAGTTGTGGTTTCAATATACTCACCCTTGTATGTTGGACTACGTTTGGGATATTTTTTCCCTTCTTCCTTTATTTTACTGAGAAATTTTATAATTGGCTATAGTGGGTTGATTTTTGTTTGTTTTTTTTTTTTTTTTTTTTTTTTTTTTTTTTTTTTTTGGGTTTTTTTTTTTTTTTTTTTTTTTTTTTTTTTTTTTTTTTTGTTAGAAGATGTAGATAGGTTTATTCTATACTAAAGAGAGAAGAATCAAAAGCAAAAATTTCAAAGCCTGTGTATTTTGCAATCTGAAAGAGTTAATAAGATTAGTACTGGCACTTGATATTTCAACATTTGGAGTAAATACATAAAATAGGCAGATCCAAACATTAATTTCTTTTCTTACATGCCACATTTGGAAACTATCCCTCAGTTATACAACATTTCTTAAAATTAAAGCATTCCTCAATACATAAAGCAGCTTGCAGGAGATGAATATAATTTTTTATAAACTGCCTTCAAAAAAACACAACCATATGGATCTGGCTTTTTTACAATATCTTTTACTGAGCCAGCTCTCTTTAAAAAAGAATTAGAACAATAATAACAACAAGGAATGTTGTCAGTTTTTAAATGTTTTGGCCCAAAAGCATTTAACATGGGTTTATCTAATGTATTATAAATGAGAAAAGCATTCAATTGCTCCCATTGCCTTAGAGTTCTGGTTACATTTTGCAAGTACATTTTTGACATTTCTGTGATAACTGCATACCTTCTAAGAAATTAAGAAAGAAAAATTTTTCAATACATCTGTTACTGTCATTTTTCAGTTACTGTCAATAAAATGAAGTCTGTGTCTGCTACTGACAAAAACATAACACTTACTTTTAGAAGGTCTGCTTTCATTGCAAAAGTAGAGAACAAAACTGCTGATTATTCAACTGACAGTTTTTATGTAACTGAAAAGGTGCTCATTGAAAAATGTTAGATTGATTTAGAAACATGGGGCTGAATTACCAAGTAAAATTATGGATAATTAAGGGAGTATCTTGCACTCAAGATGAAATGTAGTTTCTTTTAAATGAAATAGGGTCTTTGCTAGTGGTAAGACTGAGGCAAAATGTCATCCTTATGTGTCCAACTACCACCAAAATCATTTAGACAAGAGGCCTGAGTTCTGTGATATCTTCATAGAAATCCACCACCTGAAGATTACTTCTTCACAACATACAACCTAAAACATAAGCAGCAAAATTGTTGCATCACCTTACCTAGTTAATAAATGGTAAGGTAATGGAACAGTTTATATTGAGTGTCATCACACAGAATTTACAGGATGGCGAGGTTATCACATCCAGACAGCATGGGTTTAGGAGGGTAGGGCGTGTTTGACCAACCTTGTCTCCTTTTATGACCAAGTGATCCTCCTGGTGGATGAAGGAAAAGCTGTGGATGTTGTGTACCTGGACTTCAGCACAACCATTGACACTGTCTCCCACAGCACACTCCTGGAGAAGCTGGCAGCCCACAGCTTGGACAGGAGCACTCTTTCTTGGGTTAGGAACTGGCTGGATGGCCGGGCCCCGAGAGTGCTGGTGAACAGTGCTGCATCCAGCTGGGGCCAGTCACCAGTGGTGTCCCTCAGGGCTCTGTGCTGGGGCCAGTTCTGTTCAATATCTTTATTGATGACATGGATGAGGGGATTGAGTCTTTCATTAGTAAATTTGCAGGCAACACTAATCTGGGATCTGTTGGAATCGACTGAGTGTGTCGATCTGTTGGAAGGTAGGAGGGCTCTGCAGACAGACCTGGTGTAGCATTGCATTTTATTGAAATGGTATGCTCTGTCTCACCCCTCCGAAATGTATGGTGTATTCTAAGCCCATGATCTTGAAGGTCTCTTCCAACTTCGTGATTCTGTGATTCTGTGTAAACAGGTACAATCTAAAGGATTTTTACCCTCTGCTTATCTTCTGCTTTTCCTCTCCTTTTTTTTTTTTTTTTTTTTTTTTTTTTTTTTTTTTTTTTTTTTTTTTTTTTTTCCCTTGTTTAATGTTTGTGATTATATGCTGATTTGTAGATTTTTTGCTGAACTGGAAATGTAAATCTGCTTCCTTCCATATGTGTCTTCTTCATTAGAAGTATGTCATGTAGAGGACTGCAGTGTGCTTTGTAACCCAACACACAACTGCACCTCATTCTGAAAAAATAAGACTTAAGGAATCTGAGTTCATATCCTTGATACAGTTTTGGAGGGCTATCATCAAGATAAAGATGAAATATACCTGCATGTTCCTTTTAGAGTCATAGGTTGTGCTCTGCAGAACCTGTACTTAATATGTATCAGCTGCTGTGGAAATAATATGGGTCTGCAGTAACTAATGTTTCCTATAGAGTTACGGATTGCATAAAAGCTGAGTTATGAATCTAGAATTTGTCTGAAAACAAACATTGTTTCTATTTCAGTCACAGAGAGAACTGAGTAATGATAAGCCCTAGTCTCATCAAAATTCATTTTCTGTCTCTCTTGCTGTGGAGCCTCCACTGCCATCTGGTATATTTTATTTTCTTCCTCTTCAGATGCATATTCTTAAGAGCCAGCTGCTCTACAGCCCTTAATCTCTCAATGTCTTTCTCCAAAACTTCCAGGCTTCATTTATGCTATCTAGTCTGTTCACTACTGAGGAGTCTTTAACTTATATGGTCTCACAGAACCCAATATCAGAGTTTGTAATATTGGCTGAAATGATAGGTTCTTAAGCCTAGTATTATTCAAGCTAAACATGAAACAGGTGAGTGAGCAAAAAAATCAAAACGCAGGTGTTTATAAAAGAGTTGTTTGGGCTTTATTCATCTCTTATTAGTTCTGCATGAATACAGCAATGATCTTTGCAGCTTTTCCAAAACGTCATTTTAGACCCCAAATGTTCTACAGTAACTATCAGTGTAATGGGTAGAATTGCTAAGAAGTAGGTTTTAATTTACAATATCAAATTAACTTCAAGTGATTTACCATGCAAATGAAAAATTTTAAGTAATTTGGCCTGTTGTCTTTGTCTCTTCTCTCCACACACATACATTTTACAGCAGTGGTACTTGCAGAGGCACTTTCAGGGTAGATACCAGATGTCATCCCTACACTGATGACACTACGTAATGGACTTGGCCCAGCACCTCAGGAAATTAGATCACCAGTGCAAGTTGACTTTGGGGTATTTCACAAGTTCTTGATGAGTAATAAATTAGTGTTAAATTTTGAGGAAAAGTTATAAAATTCTCCTTTAATTCCAAATTAAGGTCATTACTTCTAACTCTGTTTTTGGGTAATGCACATATTGATGATTTTTTTTTTTTTTTGAGCTATTAGATTTCTTTAAATAGCCTGTTGTTTCCCCATCTAAATTACATTTTACCTGGCTTGAAGTAGCAAATTTCAACATGCAAATTATATCTGAATGCATTATCACTCAGGAGCAACTATCACTGTCCATGTAACCACTAGAAACTGATTTCCTGAGCAAAATCAAATAAAAAGCTTCAGACCTAGATATCAAATATCTATTCAGAGAGAGAGAGTATTCTTACTCTCTGAAACCTATTGTAGTTGTTTAAAGATTTTTTAAGATAATGTCCACTGCACCCCAAGAATAGTTTTTCACAGTCTTAAAGATCTGTTCCGTGTCTGGACAATCTGTACTCTCCTTTGGATGTGGGGAGTGATACACTTCAAAGGTTCCTCATCTGTGAGCAGGACTGCAGGATTTCTGTTTTCTCTTGTTTCATTTTAAGTGCAGTACAGGCAGAGATTTCTGATCTCTGCTTCAGAACTTCATATGTCAAGTTGGATGAGGACAAGTTTCTAATGACTGTTCCTTCTGTGTAAAAGCAGTTTTTAATTGTTTTTCTGGGCATGTCTATTAAACTTGTTTTCTTGCTACTGGTATATCTCTGTGTCTTATAATATATGTTAATGACTTGCATACATTTAAGTCAAAAGTACTCTCAGTTCATGGGGTATTTCAATGAAGTAGTGGTAAAATTGCAGGAACTTTATGAATGCAGATAATTGTCTTTATTTTCACAAAGAATTTTAACCCATACAATTTTGCAAAATAAAATTATTAACGTAAATGCAGCACTTTTTTTCTTATTCTATTTGTTGGTAAACATTTTCTCTAGATACCTGATGATGTTGATTATTGCATTCACTAAACATATTTTAATTAAATTTGTGATTATAAATGTTTCTGTTGAATATTGAATTTGGTGGTTACAATTGCACTACCAAGGCAGGGAATGCAGCAGCGGCGGCTGACCTTAAGGCGTGTCCCGGCTAGCTGCGGCCAGCACCGCCGGCAGCACGGGGGCACTCTCCCGATCCGGGGCTCGGTCAGGGGAGCGCCTAAGGCTTTCGCCTTGAGGGACGAGAATCCGCGGCTAAGAGAGATATAGGGCTGCTAACCCACAGGAGGCAAATGAAGGGACGGACTCCAGCGGTAGCGCAGTCTGGGTTTAATGTCCAGGGGTGCTACAAGCTGGAGACAAGTCAACTGGGCTCCGACCTGGGTTTTTAAACGGGCGATCAAGGAGAGAAAGAACCAGGGCAGAACCATTACAACTTAAAGGGGTGTAAGGAGCAAACCAAATCGGCATATAATATAACAAACACAATACAACAAGGGAATATTTCCATACTTAATACAAAATTTCTTTTGAGTATTTTTAAAATTATTTTGAAGAAATTATAATTTTATTACAATGGCATAAGAAGTAATAGCTTTTATAATTATGGAAGTATCAGAAAAATCATGGAAAGAAAGAAAGAAGGAAAAACATACAAAAAGTAGCAGGCCAAAACATCTATTCTGAGAATAAGGGGATAAAGCATTGGCAAGACAAAAATCTATGTGCTGGTATGAATAATTCCAGTTCAGAGGGATTTACTATCTCATTTATAATCCTAATTTTGTCTAGTCTCATCAAAGCTACAAAATAAGAATGAAAACTAAAAGAAATTATGACCCAAATAAAACTGATAATTTCGCATATGTCTTTACAGGAAAAGAGTAATGATAAATAAATTGAAATAGTAATAAGCCACAAAATTCTTAGTGGAACTACACCTTAGTCATGCTGCAGGGAATGTGGCAATACAGACTATATCTGCATTATCAAGTAATGCATTAAGAACAAGAATCCCCTTTTGGCACAATCACAATATGTATGTACAGAAGAAGGTTGAGTGCCTTGAGAATTGGACCTAAATGTGGTAACTGTAGGAAGAAACTATAGCACTGAAAAAAACTAACAGGGGGAAGGCTTTTTGTAAGCTGAGATAGCAGAGTACTGAAATATGAAATAATGAAATATCAGTAGGTACTGTTGATGTGTATTCAAGGAAAAGTAAAATTTTTCTTAAGAAGTCAGTCTTAAATATAAAAACCTTTAACAACTGTTTTTAGACTCTCATGTCAGCCTGTGTCTTTTGCTGGTCAATGCCATTGAAACAATTATTATGAAAGCAGTAACATATGCCTTTTTTTCTTTTTTAAAAATTTCTTTTCTTAGCTAAAATCACTCTGAAATTACTCTGCAGGAATTTATTGGAGGATCCTGAATCTAAACCCTTGGGGTGTCTTTAGGCAATCAACGAGCTCAGGACAAGAAAAGGTAATACTTCCCACAGTGGATCAAGCATTTTCTGGGCTTGCCCTTTCCCTCGGTTTCAAAAGATACTGATAGCCTTAGCCCAAACCTCAGTCTTCTGCGAGTATTTAAAAGTTGTACACTACAGTTCCCAAATCCTTCTAATCAGGAAGGCATCCACTGCAGGTTTGCTGTTATGGAAAGTATATTAACTGTCTCATACGAATGAATTAACTTCCACATTTGGTTTACAATTTTCTTATGGAGGAAGGGGAATTTTTCTTTATTCTTAAGAAAAGGTATTAAGAGGACTAATTATGAATGGTATTCTGCCTGTCCTTCTGGTTAGCTGTCTGGAGAGTGCTGAGAAATAACAGGAGAATTTACAGGAGAGAATTTGAGGCAATCCTCTAATGGCGGTGGCAAGATTATTTGGATGCAAGTACCTAGTCAGAATAGATTTTCTGTCTATCACATGAGATCCAAACCAGCTCTTTCAAGAATCATTCTTTCTCATAGCCTTCAGACTTTTAGAAATAGCTCACTAAGCATTGAATAAAAGCTTTTTATAAGACTGACCAACTTCGTACCAGCTCTAAAGCTTTTATCACTAATTAAATAGACACATTGAAGGTTACCATGAATGATTGGGTTATTACTTTCTTCCCCACCACACATCTTTTTCTTTACTTTTTCTTTTTCTTTTTTTTTTCCCTCCTCTTCTACAGGTAAATACAATGCGACAGTATGATAGGTAAATTGTTGGGCATGTCAAATTTTGTTACCTTGACTTACTTTGCTACAGTGACTTACTTTATAACCTTTTGTTTCTGTTATTGCAGCCCTCACCTTCATCTGGCAACTGTCACTAAAATAATTTTCCTTTGTCAGTGCTCAGATCATATCATTCCATGGCCCTGTAGCTCCCTGCCTTGCTGTCTTATCTTTTGAATCACAGCTATATGTTTTATCTCAACTGACAAGGCATTTTAGAAACAGCTTACATTTCCATTTTGGATAATAATTAGGTCCCTGATTCAAGTTTACTTTTCTCTGGGTCACCTTTCCCAGGCATAGTTATTGTGAAGTTTTCATCTCATGATGAACTCAGTCCCCAATAGCTGGGAGATGGAAACACACAGGGCTGTGTGTATCTTGACTGCATGCTCTATCCTGTGCTTTATTATGTGAAGCAGACGAAATTCCGAGTTGAAGTAAACCAGGATGCAGCTGTGTAGTTACTGATTTTGCCAATTCCTTAACTAACAATACTAGTGACAAGGAAATATTTGTGACAAGCAAAGCTTAGTGCTTTTCTTGTTGTGATGGTAACAAAAAAAAGAGACCTTTCTAGTGCAACAATTTTTTTTCAATTGAACAGTTGCAGCAGAGGTATAGCATTTTTTATTTTTAATTGCAGGGGAAAGAATCACTATGTTGAAAAGAATCATTTTACTTTTTCAGTTTCTCATCCATTTTGGTTTTGGGTTTTTTTTCCAACTTAGCCCTTGCAACATGCAGCAGGAATTTTCAAGCAGTCACATTCTTCACTGAAACAGCTAAAATCAGATCCATAGTTAGTTTAAATCTGTATGACAGTTTTGCCTGAAGATCTGACTGTGCATGCAACTCTTCCCCCTAGTAATGATACTTAACACTGCTGTGCAGCCAGGAATATTGTTGCACCATCTCATACTAGAGTGATTTAACCTGCACTGAAAATAGACTCGTGTTTTACCCATCCAAGCAAGCTCAGCAGTCACAGGAAGACATAAGCACCATGCTCAGTTGTTAATTTACCGTCCCTCCCCTCACTACCTCAGTGCAGATTTCTCTCTTTACTGAACCAGTTTTTTTGGGTGTCTTGTACTACCCCCCAGGATCTCATATCCTTTCGTAATACTTCGTCTTGAAGAATGGCTAGAGCTCCTTTGGCCATAAACCTGTATTTAGCATTTGACAAATCAACAGCCTAAACTAGAGGCTGCTGAATTCCTTCTCCGAGGCTGTTTGGAGTACATCTGTCAGGAACTTTTGCTATTTGCCTTTTCTAAAACGGGAAAAAGAGGATCCTTTTATTTTTCATCTGAAAGATAGAAAACATTTGACAAAGTTCGCCCATGTTACAAATAGATAAGCAAAGAATCATTAAAACAATCTCAGGATTAGACATTTTGGAAGCAATATCTAATCTTAGAAAGTAAATTACAATGGAATCCAAGATAACACAGATGAATTGATTTTCATACAGTTATAACAGCATGGGAATTTAGACAAGTGATAACATCAGAAGACAATTTACAACTTTAAAAAATACTTTTCTTCATAGTAACACACTTGAGGCTTAGGAGTCAAGTGAGGTGAACTTGGCAGAAGTAAGAGGGTTTTCTGTTGCTTTTTGGAGGTTTTTTCTTTCACTTTTTACAATGTGGAAAAATTCCAGAAGAAGTTTTAAAATGAAAATGAATTTGACAATCTTTTCCTATACCATTTGAAATAATAGAGCAAACTATGGAAGAACAAGCAAATCTTACCTTGTAACTCGGAGAAGATTATGGAGAAAAAAATTCCCACAAAACAACTTTTAGTATTTTCAGAAAAGGGAATTGTTAACCCATTAACTTAAAATTTAACCAGTCCAAGGGTGTTTTGTTCTAGACCAAGAAATGATAATTAATCACAATTCTAGCTGCCGTCCCCCAATGCCTGCTGGAAATTATTGCCACCACTGATCTGTCAGGAGCTTAGTTCATAAGTATTCCCTATAATGCGCTTCAGGCAAGAACAGTCAGACAAGCTGGAATTACCAAAATTCACTGTTTAGGGAAGCCTGTCTGATTTTTGCCTGAAGCAAATGAAAGAGACTTGCTGTTGCCCTGGAAATAATGAAGAACTGGAAGTAATAACTTCCACTGGCACATCTGTGTCAACTGGGAACATGTTTGTCCAGTGTTGGAATGGAGCTTGTTTCTGCTTCTCTTGCTCTGACAAAGTAATCCCATATTATGCAAATATTTTCATGAATTGAGATAGCACTGAGTCTTTAAACATTTTGCTTGATAGCACAGTCACCCTTACATAACTGCTATCTTGTGAACTATCCCAAAAGTGTCACTTATCAAAAACCTGAATCCCTTCAGTACTAGGATCAAAACTGTTAGTCAAACAAAAACTGAAATTAGGGGAGCTTTCAGATATTAAGGTGATAGTAGGCTTAAGAAAGTGCATACAAATCCTCATTCAGCTGGATTTCCACTTTTACTGACAGTGTATATAGTATAGGTTAAATACATTAGTCTGACCCACCACAGATATTTACAGAAAACCCCGTGTCCTTCAGTTTATTGCAGGACAAAGAATATTGTATATTAACGGCCTCTTCAGTGGAGTCAGCTAAATTTCTGGAACTTTAAGAGATTCCTGGGGTTTTTTTTTTTTTGTTTGTTTTTTGGTTTTTTTCTTTTTTTTTTGTTTGTTTGTTTGTTTGTTTTTTTTAAAGTAGAAAGACCTAGTCTATTTTTATTTAGTATTATAATTAAACTAAATTAATTGCATGAGGCATGGACATGAGAGAGACGATGAAACAGAAGAAATAATCAAAGCCCTGACTAAACAGAAAATTTTAAGATCATAGGATATTGTCTCTTGGAAGAGGTCTCAGGGGACTTGAGACAAGTCCTATCTCCTGCTCATGGCAGGGTCACACAAGTGACCATACTACCAGGCAAAACCCCTGATTGTTCAGGGTTTCATCTGGTCAATACTTTGAAACCTCCAAAGAGGGAAACTACCCAAAGTGTCAGGGCCACTTCCTCCACTGCCCTACTGTCCTTATGGGGCAAGAAAACATAGCCTTTTACCCAGTCTGGACCTCTCTTGTTTCAACTTGTGCCTGTTGCCTCTCTGGCTCTCTGCACAGATGTCACTGCCTCCTCAGTGACATCCCCATTGGCACTGGGGTGCAGTTAGGCACCCCTAAAGCCAGCTCTGCTCCAGGCTGGCTGAGCCTTGCTAATCCAGATGGATGTACATGCTCAGCTTCACAACTTTTTGGACCTGAGAGCATGGAGCTGAGATACTTCACCTCTCTCAGACTGTTGAGTCCAGCCTGATTTCCCCTAATATTAAACAGTGAAAAAACTTCTTAGGAGAAGTGGTGAACACTGTGTTACTGAAAATGTATTACAGGGAACCATCTGCTGTATATCTGCAAGGTGATTTGACAAAAAAAGCAGCCATTACATAAAGCCACAATAATTTTGCTTTGGGCAGTAACCTGCATTTGTATTTGTGATTTTTATTTACAAATCTTTGGTTTTAGAAAAGGAAGAAGATTGACTTAATAGTAGAAAATTTTGTCATTATGAGTTGATATAAGTCAACAAAGCTCTCTTAAATCCCATATATATATGTGTGTGTGTGTGTGTGTGTGTATATATATATGTGTGTATGTTATGTATGTTAGACAACATTTTAATGACATTTGTAATAATGTGATCTTTGATCAAACACAGGAGAGTGGAGGTATGAGGGCAAGAAAATGTGCTACTATTTGATAGGCAGACAAGTGGATTGCATTTTTCTCTTGGTCACTAATCTTAAATAATTGAAAGGGAAGTGAGAGCATTGCAATTGCTGATTTTTATGTATTCTATCTCTCAATGAATAGATCTAAAAATATATACACTAAGAAAAGAATACAAGCTTATTTACCATGCCCTCTAATTTCTTCATGTTCACTCTACCATGAAGACATTGAAAGGGATACTTTCAATGCCTACTTTTAAAAGCAGGATGTGTTTTGGCATGTGAAGTGCATTTCAGAAACACAGGAAACTAAAACTGAAATGGGTTAAATTGTACCCTGACATCCAATACTACTGACCTAATTAACAAGTTGAATTAAGAATCATCAAGTATTCATCAAGAAGATTTTCCTTTTCATTAATCTCTCCAATCATGTAATCCTCTGAGTGCCAACCAAGTTCCTTGGTCATATCAAATATTATGAGGATAATTAAACCAAAGCAAGAAATTAAATTCTTTTAAGTATTCACTCATTCCAAAGTGATAAAACTTAGTAGTACCAATGTTTCACAGTAACAGGGTTTCCAAATTTCCTAGTGAAACTTATGGGCCACAAACTCAATGTGTCCAAAATTCAATTTCCTCCACTACTTGGCAGAGACATTAGAACATCCCATCTGATAGACAGGGGTTTTGCCTAGGCAAAAAACCTATTCATGTTCTCTAATAGCTAAAGAATGCCTTACTGCCAGATCAAGATGCAATTTCTTTGCTGTGATCTTTTTATAAATTACAATTATATTGGATATTTATATTCAGACTTATATGTGTTCACTCTGTCTTTCATTCTCTTTTCCAACAATCATATGTGAATTTCCAGGTTCCACAGGTTGCATGAAAAAGCATTCTTTAGTTTCCTTCCAGAAACCAGAAATTATTTAAAAAAAAAAAATCATCTGTGCACTCAAGAGGCCCAATGTATACATAAAATTTATGAAGCAAATCAGGAGCTAATGTGAGAAAAACAAACCTTACAATGAGCCATTTCTTTCCTAATTTCTCAAAGTACCTAGGCATCATAAAAAACTTGCAGGGTTTCCTTCTTTAGTGTGTCAGCTGTGTTTTCAAATATAAATCTTAGTGTCTCATCCATGTCCAGTGAAAGACAGTAAGGTGTTCAAGTGTGTGCTTCCCCTCACACACACCCTCTCGTCCTTTCAAGTGTCTCTGTTGGTCATCACGATTTGTCCTAATATAGGAACACCAGGTCAGAATAAAAATATTAGTTATGAAGGAAATGAATAATTAATACATTCCAGAGATGGTGAGCGGTGATGATTGACGTTGACTTTGGTACACATTGGTCTGCAAAAGGGTGTTAAAGGCTGCTACTGAGTGGGCCAATGGAGCAAACTGGTCTCCTGAGGTTGTAGGCAGTATTCCTGTGTGGATCCACCCCTGTCAGGAATGCCTGCAGGGTATGTCCAGCCTGAGCACTGTGAACACTTACTTTTGGACCACAGAGTAAAAGCTGTAGGGTATGGTGACCTACAGAGACAAAATCCTAAACTAGCTTCGTTGTAGAACCATTAAGGTTGGAAAAGACCTCCAAGATCATCAGGTCTAACCTTTAAATGAACACCACTATATCCACTAAACCACAGGAATAGGTGCCACATCAAGTAGTTTCTTAAATGCCTTCAGGGATGGTGACTCCATCACCTCCATGAGCAGCCTGCTCTGGTGCTTGACAACCCATTCAGTGAAGAAATTATTCCTAATAACCAAGCTAAACATCCTCCAGCACAACCTGAATCCGTTTCCACTTGTCACTTGTGCCTTGGAGAAAAGACTGACACCGACGTGGCTACCACCTCCTTTCAGTCAGTTGTAGAGAGCAATAATGTTCCCCCAAGTCTTCTTTCCTCCAGACTAAACCTTAGCTGTCACAGCTGCTCCTCACAGCCTTGTGCTCCAGGCCCCTCCCCAGCTCCATCGCTCTTCTCTGGACACTCTCCAGCACCTCAAAGTCTTTCTTCAAGAGAGAGACACAAAACTGAACACTGGATTTGAGATGCAGCCACAGGGAAATAATCACTTCATTAGTGCTGGGTGGATTTTAGTGCATTTAAAAGTGAATTTAGGATAGGGTTAGGGTTAGGGTTAGGGCATGAACTAACTAGGATGTTGTGCTTAATACTGTATCTTTCATGCATACACTAAGCTTGGATCTTCTGTCTTGGCTCATCTGCTAATTTCTATGTGATACTTTCCTCTGAGCAACAACAGAGGATAAAAGCACTTATCAATTTCTCTGGGATGACTGAAAACTTTTAACTTCTTTTGACTCATTCTTTAATCCCTCTATATATACTGACTTTTTATTGGCTGCAATACAGGTTCTTGTTTATGAATTTTTTTAAGTTGCACTTAATATTCCAGCAAAAAGAAATAAATTATATAATTTATAATTAAATAATTGTATGTGGAAGTATATATGTGTGTAATTTAACATGAATATGTATATATGTATTTGTGTACCCCTATAAAAGTATTTTGTAACCAGAGCTTTATTTTTCAGTCAAATCAGAAACATCAGTCTTGACTTTCACTCACCTTTTACTTCTCCCCTGACCACAGATCAAAAGAATAAGAAATGGAGAAGATATATCAGTTCAAGTACTTCAGACCCTCGAGACCAATGCAGGATTGTTGCCTACACTATATCTCGTGCTGCCTCTTCTCATTATAAATGTCTCAGGTGACAGAGTTTGAATATTTCCCTTGCAAATTTGTTAAATAAATTTAAATCTATCACCAGCAAGTAGTTTTCTTCAGATATAGTATTTTTTCTCTCTTTAATATCAGTTTTATTCCTGGTAATCACACATAAAACTCTTACAGATCATTCTTACTACCTCTGACTAGTCATATCTTTCAAATAATGTACTTCATACTAAGCAGGGTGTGTTTTTTTCACTTTTTAAAATTTCCCATTTCTTCAATTTTTTTCTATTTATTTCCTTTTAATATACCCTTAGTTCCTATGAGTGTGAGTGAACAATTATACCATTTGAAAAAAATGGAAAAATTATCCAGCTTAGTGCAATTGTAGGTTTGAATTTTTTTTTCCAGTTTTTGTCCCAAGTTTAAGACAAGACCTGGTATGATCCAGTTGAATAAATAATGTGAATTAGAAGTAGTATATACATGAAACCCCACAAAAAGTATTTTCTATAACTCCCTCCTGTATCAGTCTTTCAACTCTGCTCATTGTGACTCTTTCTTCTGTTGACATCTATTTACAATGTGGAGGTTTCATAAATAACATTTTTATCTATTCTCAGCACTCATCTCACTGTGAAAAAATATGATCATAATTAAAAAATCTTCAGTAGTTATAAAGCTGATTTTATAGATTCATCTGTGTGGTTACTCAAATTTTAGTCAATTCTGAGTTGGTATAGAGAGATATTTTCTTTATCCTCATGAATTGCTTGTTGTTAAATACTATTTTGTTGCTAAACATATGTTAAATAAATTAATCCCCTGTAGCCTTTAAACTCACAAACCATGTGGTTATCATTTTAGGAGGAAGCCAGAGTTTTTGTATTAATTTAACAGTACCTGTCTCAGAAACTGCTGATTTCTGTCTGGACTTGTATGGTCTTGAATTAATTCTAGGCCATCTACTCTGAAATAGCAAACTTTTTACCTGTGACATGACCAATATGTGACTTTTTTAGTATTATTTCAGGGTTATTTGCAAATGCAAAGTTTTACTCTAAAACTTATACAAGCTATTGAGGTATTTACTGTGACTGTGTAGAGCACTAGGGAAAGAAACATTAACAATAGATCATTTTAAAATTTAAAAAATCACCAATAGCACTCAAAGAACCTTTCATCTTCAATTCATACTACTCACAGTGAAGGAGTGTTTTGACAAGCTTCCATAAAAACAGAAAAGAAGGATGAGTACAGAAAAATGGGCCTGACATTGAAAAATTTATGCAAATGCTTTTTAGTTGTATTTTAATAGAAATTAGAATTAGTTGTTAGGTTTTTTGGGATTTTTCCTCCCCTTGAAATGTCGCTATCATAAATGTACTAATGTAGGGTAAACATCAATTTTTCACCATGTTTTGAGGGTAAGACTATCAGAGGTGGCTCTAAACGTCCTAAGAAATGTAGGGGGAAAGAATATTTATATCCTAGCCATGAGAGAGAGGTTAACTAGGATAACAAGCTAAAATAACAGTACTGGAATCTCATCATGCCTCTCTCCCTTGCCTGCCATAATGACATCTGCAGAGACCCAGCTCTTGCCTCATTAGCAGTAGTCTCTGAAACCCCAAGTTTTCAGGACTCTGGCATAAATAAACTAGGCAGCAGGCTTGTGTCTGTTTTCCTGCCCTTGACTGTATGCTGTTCTCCACATCTGCTTACTTTTTCTGTGCCAGCAGAGAACTCTAGGTATTTCTCATCCACTTCCTGACTCCCACCCCCTCCCTGCATCCTTGGCATTTTCTGAATTTTCTGTAAGCGTTGTCACTTGAAGCGCCATACAGTGCTTATCAAAGTTCCTGAATTCATACATATTCATCAAGTCTCCAGGTGACCACAGCTATTTCCTAGTCTGATCTTCCACTCTCTATCTGTATGCTTCTTTTATTTGAATTTCCATCTTTGTGAAAAATTATTCTCCTGGCCCTTCTTAAATAATTTTATAGACTGAATAATAACTTTATTAATACTCTGGATGAAACCATATAAACCTATGAAATCAACACATATTTCCAAGACAAATAAGCAGAGATTCCCTCTTCTTATGATATTATTGCTGGTAGGTTGGTAGGAGATAAGAAATCAGTTCTTTCCTCTTCTCTAAGCATCTTTTTTAACTTTGTCTTCAGAACTAACAAGTCACAATTCAGAGAGAAGAATTAAAGAAGTTATTGTGGAATGCAGATGAAAAGATTTTATATTTTAATAGAAATAAAATCTGACTTTCCTATCTCTTGAACATGGCTTTCTTTTAGAGTTTCTCTGGCTACATGGAAAACATGTGGCCCTAGGGTGCTGCCTAACTCCAAATTGTGGTTGTTCATCTTGGCCACATGTTAGGATGAGACCTATATGCAGAAAAAAATCACTTCCAGTTCCTCCCTTCACCTGTTTCATCCTTCAAAAAAAGGAAAAAAAAAAAAGAATGTGGATGGTGAAGTAACGAGCTACAGAATATTTCAGGAAAAACCTTTTGGAGAAATTAGAAGAATATCACAAAAAGCAAATGTTAGAGCATGGCCTTCCTCAAGTTCTTGGACTGCAACCTGAGAAACATGGTACTGCTTACGAATGTGCTTACTGATCCATTTTTTATCATTACATTGGAAGTAAATGTTAGGGCAGATTTTTGTTAATATTACCACTTATACTTGCTTTTATCAAGATGAACCCACCTGAAAACAAACACTAATTGACAATCAAAAGTTTTGGCCCATAAGCTCCTTATGAAACTACGCCTTGTTCCACTTAGTTCAGCACTTTGAGCCAGCTAGTGTGGGGGTTGGGTGGTTGGGAGGGGTTTTGTAGATGATTTTGTCTATCACTAGCAAGTAGTGATAGACAAGTGGCTGGTTAGCAGAGAGGCTGTTATTAGTAACTGAAAAAGGTTTGTGCAATCCTTGCTCCAGAAGGTCTTATGAAAGGAGGCAAAGCCAGGTTAATACACTTTGCTTTGCACATAGAACCAGAAAACAATTTTGGTTAGAAAAGACCCTAAAAATATTTCGGCCCAACAGTTACCCAAATGCTTCCAGGGATGGCCACAGAACAAGAGCAAATGGCCTCAAGTTGCACATGGGGAGGTTTAGATTGGAAGTTACATTGAATATTAGGAAAAAATTTCTTCACTGAAACAGGCTCCCCATGCAAAAGGTGGAGCCAAGGTCCCTGGAAGTGTTCAAAAAATGTGTGGCTATGGCATCTGGGGACATGGTTAAATGATGAACCTGGTGTTGGTGCAGTGTTGATCGTTGGACTTGATGATCTTAAAGGTCTTCTTCAACCTTAACAATTCTATGATTCTTTTTGATAAAAATTGATGCAAGATTTACTGCCTAAAGAGCTAAAAAGTTAAATTTGAACAAGTGCGATTATTTAAAGAAGTTCTGGTTTCTTCCTAGATATCAGGAGAACTTTTGTAGAATTTGTCATTGGTTTTTTGGTTGTGTGGTTTTTCTGGGTTTTTTTGGTTTTTTTTCTGGGTTTTTGTTTGTTTGTTTGTTTTTTGTTTGTTTGGTTTTGGTTTTTTTTTTGTTTTGTGGGGGTTTTTTTGGTTTTTTTTTTTTTTTTTTTTTTTGGGGGGTTTTTTTGGTTTTTTTTTTTTTTTGTTTTTTTTTTTTTTTTGTTTTTTATTCTGGTTTTAATTCTCAAAAACCTATTTCCTAATTAGAGCAACAAAAGTATAGTGAAATATTTGCATTACTTTTCTCCCAAGTCAAGCAGTTGAAATGAAGGAAAGAAAAATATAAAAGTTAATTTTTTTTTATATAGAGAAAGTATTGTGGTGAAAAACACTTTCTAGTGGTTCTGCCTTTAGTGTTCCTAAAATTTAAGTGAAAGTTTTTTATTAAGTAATTATTTTCAGGAAAAAAAATATACTCAGTTAGGAATAAACTTGTCATTTTCAAATTTGTTTACATCTTTAGTTTTATTATTGTATTCCAGTGCTATTGGAACCACATGCACTATTCATTCAGAAGTGAAAAGATGAAGACATGCACTTCTAAACTGAGTCCTTAAAAGTTTACATAGCTTTTTACTGATCAGCAAAATAGGAAATATCTACTTTAACAATATAAATCAACTTTTGCAATCAGAATATTTAGAAAGAGCTGCAGTACCACCAAAATTGTTCAGATTGCTTTATAGTATTTCAATTTCCATAATCTTTTAGCCTGCTGTTGTCTTTGTTTTTACTAGTTTGAATACATTCATTTTCGGCTGGTTTAAATTGGATACTTAAATTAATGCATTGTCAATTTGCTCTTATGGCAGAATGAAATTAAAGTAGGAAACATAGATGTGTTGTAATGATAATATAGTTTTAAAGATGCTCCTGATTGCCAAAAATACACATTGTCACTAGCCAAATAAACTTAATGACACTCATAAAATGGTATTGGTGAAGGCTATTAACAAGATGTTCTCTTTAAAAATCAAATTGTTGTTCAAGAAGAAATTATATTATTGAATTTAAATGGCTGAATGCACACCTATTACTTTTGCAAGTACTTTAGATAAGGCAAATACAAGAACAAGATGTAATAATAACAATATTGCCACATTCTCAAACAATGGTTTCCTTGATATTTAAGTTTAAATTTCTTGTGGTAAAAACTGGAAAATGTTAAAACACATAGTGTTTAAGCATTAATTTTATTGAATAGCGAGGAAATAAGTGGGCAAGAAGCAAGAAGACTGAAATTTAAAGTGTCAATTTTTTTATCTCCAGTAAGCACTGCAGTGTTTGACAATAGCTTGTCTGATGGCCTCTTGATTGTGCCAAATAGCTGCATGCACAGCTCCTGGTAGCCATGCTCAGGTATGAGCATATCAGATATCACTGCTTCTCAGGTCTGAACTTGTGTTCTTCATTATGGAAATGTTACCTCACAATCAACCAGGGAAGCTATACAGTAAGTGGAAGGCTTTTTGTTCAAGAAGACCCTTTTTAAAAAAAATAATTTCTGGGAATTATTCCCAGTATCTAGTTGAAACAATCTGGATAATATACCTGTTTTTAAATTTTGTCCTTCCAAATTTTCTCTTTACCAGTATTTTAAAGCTCCTCATATATCTGCTAGTGATAAGATTTTTAGGCTGCCATTCAAATTCTCAAGTCGAGGGTTACAATTCAACTTTGTTTGAGTTAGAACTCATATATAGTAGAAAATTGTACATGCCTATATCTTTCAGAGGGCATAAGGATCACCCTATGTCTATTGTATGTGAAGATCACATTGTGCCCATTTGTGTCAACAGAGAAAAAAACCTGTATGCCTAGCTGAATTCTGTGACAGGAAAGCTCTAAGACTGTGGTGCAGAAGTCCCAGACTAGGAGGGACAAAAACAGCTCCATTCTTGGTGCTTCCTCTGTTTTGGTTGTGCCCCTACACACATACTTGAAAAATGCTGAAGGTGTCCCTTTGCACACATCTTAGGAGACGGCCACCTGATATCACCTTTTTAAACCCAGTCTCAATTTTGCTGCAAAAGTATTTTAAAACATAACCCAAAGAATTTGAACTAACATTTTCAAATTCAGGATGGAGTGTCCCACTTGAGAAATGTTAAAAGGCTGGGGATAGGTTGAGTGACTGCTTTGCACTTCTGGACACAACATGCTTGGGAGCTGCAGTTCTGGCACCAACAGTGCAACAAGATCTTGTGTTGCTAAGATCAACAAGCATGTGGACAAAACAAAACCCTGGAACCCTGCTTTCACAAAGCAGATCAATAGCCACCTATGTCTTTTAACAGTCAGTGGAAAATACATGTGACTGGTGTGGCTTTTTTTTGTTTAGTAACTCTGCTATGGATCTTATAATTTTTCTTCTCCTGTTTAGACATCATGTACTGTTGCTGTAGTTTGAAGATCATTTCTCTTTTAATGCCATAGAGCACTATGCACTCTTTTTCAAATTCAAATTTGCTTAATTCATTTAACTAGAGAGAATCATCTTTCTCTGGAGACTAGTGGAAGAGGTCACTTCCTTCACATCAAACATTTAATCACTATGATTGAGATTGTCACCAGTGCTTGCTGCTGAGAATGTGTGATTTTCCTACCTCTAAGTCTTTATTACTTTAAAAGGGTTATATTCCCACAGTCCTTTTACTCATGTGTTTTGGGGTGCATTTTTATATCTTGGGGAAAATCACTGGTTTGGCTGGGTATGTGTATGCATGCAGGCGTGTGTGTTGGTATTACATACAAGCAGTTGCTTCCATACGTTGGAGTAGACAAGGTATACTACATACAAAAACTAGCAAGAATATACATGTAAAAGAACTTATATATAAGTTTCTTAATGTAATAAAGTTGGAGCAATTTTCTTGACATTTTCAAATTCTAGATAAATTGGTCTAAACCTTTTTGACCAGCTAAGGCAGAAAAAACCCCATAAATTTAACAAACTTCTGATAACAACATAAATGGCAAGAATCAAGGATGCTGGAAGACATTTCTTAATATAGATATTAAAATTCTTAATAAAAAGTCAAAAACTGATATTGCCCTTCAAATATTTTTTTGTATTCCTTATTTTTCTGATGCGAAAAATATTTTTAATATTAGGTTGTCTTATAATTCTAGATCAATAGTAGACATGCACATGACATCAAACCTTTAATGCCCAAACCACATATAAAACTTTTAATTGTATTTGTTCAATGCAGATCTATTCACAGCAGAGCAAGTATGAGATGGTCTACAAAGATGAGTAAGACAAGTGGGACCCTATTTTATGACAAATTAAAGTGAATCTATCTGAAGCACTGTGCTTGAGTGTCGTAATAGCATGAGCTGACATTTCTAAATGACACAACCTAGGTGGTTTCCAGTAGCATTTTATTCTTTTGAGTCAGATCTGGAAGAAGCAGAATGATTGCCTTGGGTATTGTTCTATACTCTGTGTCTTTTGGCCCAGAGCTACTTGGTTTGATGGAAGTGTAGGGATCTGCACTGCACTGCAGTTTGTGATGTGGGTAGGCCCCAAAAGAATTGGGTTTATTTGTTCTACCAAACAGAGGTCAAGAGAAATCAAGATTGCTTGCCATAAATATATGAGGGAGATAAATGCCAAAGAAGGAAAAAAATCAAAACAGTTTAAGCTAAAGGACAGTGTTGGCACAAGAACAAGCTTGTTTAAATATCCTTGAATGAGTTTAGACTCCAAATGAAGACAAATTTTCCAGCCAGCAATAAGGTCCAGAATAACTTTCTGGCAGCTAAGATAAGTAGGCATGTAGAATATTAGTTATTGTTAAGAGGAAGTACAATCCATTTATGAGACTGTTTTATGCAATCAACTGAAATAAAAGAGAAAACACAAGCTCCAGAGGACTTCTTCAGTTGTCATATCACCTTGTCCCCCTCCCCTCCCAAATGACAGAGACATTAAACCCCATTCACCACACTTAACCTTTAGCATCTAGCAGAATCTGGTCCTTGCAGCTCATTGCACTGACAGTGGAAAGAAAAAGTGATGTGCAGAAAGCTGCTCATTCACTAAAAGTTTGAATTGTCCTGAGCAAGTAGCCTCACTCTTTGCTTTTCATGTATAAAGCACAGTAAGAATCTATACTTAAAATAAATACCTAAATTCAAGTTGAGCATTATTATAGTATTTCTGCTTTTTTCATGCCTTTTGATGGCTTTGAGTTCGGCGAAGATTTTTTTTTTTTTTTTTTAATATATGTTTATAATACAATCTTTTTAAGAATTTGTCATGGCTTCAGGTCTACTGCACTAAAGACTTCTTAGTAACTAAATAATGTCAATGCACCAAAGAAATTTGAATAAATGAAGGAAAGTGCTATTTAACATGTAAGTGATGTTTTCATGGGGTTTTTTTTTTAGATCTGTATCTTTTTCCTCATATGGTGTCATGTGGAGTAAGTTAAAAACAATATTTCATGTGTTTGCAATATAACCCTATTTTCAATGATAAACATAGAAGACAATTTTCATGATGTCTAAGTAGTTAAGAGTACAGCACACACTAAAGGAAGACTGACAAATATTTCAGAATAGCTAAGTTAAAAGACCTGAAAAGAAAATCCTTAGGACAGAGAATCTGATGAAGTACCAATTGCTTTTGCAAAACTATAAGTGATTCTCCTCAAACTCAAGGCAAGATTTTGCAGCCTGAGTCAGATATAGCATAAATAAATAATGACTGAAGTTATGCTGGATAAGGAAACATTTCCAACTGTGAACGTTTAATCTCCAATTAAACATTTAAGAGGAAAATTTTAAACCAGCATAGCATTAAATTTAATAAAAGATAAAGGTCAGCATTTACCAGACTCATGTGCTTAGCTGCTTTACCCAGGGTACCTCTGCAGTTTGTGTTCCTGTCTAGAAACACCACTTAAATAGGCTTCACCTTCTCTGAACAATGGACTTGATGAGACACAAAATCTGAAGAGACACTAAGATTCTAAGCATCAGTAAAGCTGCTTCTCAGTTTTGCTGTTTTTCTTTCTGTGAGGAATTTACTAGCCTTCCAGCATTCTTTGTCTGCAGTGTTTACTTTTGCTACTCAGTAATCCCCCTGAGGCCACTCTGAATTTGTCTTGCAAAACGATGAAGGCTGGTTTCCTAATTCAAAACATAGAGCTACATTTGCTTTAGAGTTACCTTGCTACTCATCCCAGCTACTTAAGGGCATTGTGATTCCACCACGGGAAGACTATGCTGGCAGCACAGTGACACTGCTGAAGTGTTTATGGCAGCTGAGGAGCTGGGGTAAATGCAGATCTGAATTCCCACAAATGAAGACTGGGATCAGATATGATCAGATATCTCAGAGTTTTTATACTGCTCTCAGAGAAATGTCAATGCTAGTGTGACTTTGCTCAGAATCAGGTCCAAGTGGTGATATGTCTCAAGTGATAAAATGTATGCTGACTTCAGATCTCACACTGAATTTCTTACTGATCTCTTTAACCAAAATAATACAGTATTATCTGGCCATGCTCCATTAACATTGGTAATAGCTACAGGTGAAGATTTCCCAAGCCCCCCCTCAAGCCAGAAATTAATTTCTGTAAAAAAAAGTATTGTTTTATCCAAACGGGTCTTCCATCAGAGTGAACATACAGTACACTTTTAAAACAATAATTAGCCAACCATCAAACAGGAAGTAAAGAATAGGCTCAGAGTACTGATGCTTCAAGAAACAGAAACAACAAATCATGGAACTTACTTTACAGATTTCCAAAATATGAAATGTAATTATCCAATGATAATTTGACCCTAACATATTATTACATCTTGAAGCTGAAAATTAATTATTCCTATCAAGATTAATTTGAATCTAGGGGAAAAATAAGGTGAGCTATAATCTAACAAATTCAAATCATTGTGCTCTTCTTGATATACTTTTGCAAATAGCCATGAAAGCTCTCTTGCCTTCATTACGTTCACAGGCCAAGTCTACTTGTAAGTAGACAAATATATGAAGAACTTTTTCAGAAAATTAATTGTACTGGCATGTGTGATAAAATCTCAATACAAAGAGAAAATGCAGAGTCACAGAATACTAAACCAAGACACTAAAACGTTAACTGAGTTTCCTGCTCCTACAAGTCAAATCTAACGTGGCAGAAGAAATCGAGGTATCTTTCATAATTTTAAATGCTGTTTCTAAGACATCTGAGCCTAGAGATTGTGCTTTGCCTTTAACTAATGACAGGCAGATGACCAAATTCTTTCAGGACTCATTTCTGTGGTTATCACCTTTGGGAAGCAATTGACTAGCTTTGTCCTACATTCCTTTTGCATTAGTCTCACTCTATTAGTCACCTATTACCATGGGTTACTATCTACTTTTATCATAGAAACTCTGAAAATACACAGCATATTTACAGATATATAAAGATTTGCAGATACTCATACAAATTGTGACAAAATTTAGCCTTTTTCTTCTGTTTTTTAGTCTGCACACAACAGCTAGGAAAATGTGGGAGAGTATTTTTATCTTCATTATGTCAAAATATTACTGAAGTATTACTATAACCAAAGTTATATGTTCATAAGCACACAGGCATTTTTTGTCAGGAAGCCAGATTTCCTCATTCCACTTCAACTGCTTTACTCACCACTTTGCCTCAAAGGAGCACCAACATATCACACAGTTTGAAATGTCCACTATTTTTTTTTATTATTTTTAAATTTATAGCACATAAGTTCACCCTAACTTTCTAGTTCCTCCATGGGAAAGATGTAAGATTTAAATAGTCATCCTGATTCATTCTTCTTGCTTTCATCTTTCTTATTACCTTTGGGGCAGCAAAGAATAGCAATCAGTTTCCATGAGTGATCCCTTTAGCTCTAGGAATATTTAAGAGAGTATGTTGGGAGTAAAAAGTCTTTCTGTCCAGGAATTGATTTTAGCCACACTCAGAGCCACTTCTTTAATTAAACCCTATTTGAAATGTGAACTTAGAGCTACATAGCACAAAGTATCTGCTGCAGAATCTCTTGCTTGAGCACTGATTTTATCCCAACAAAATTTAAACCATGCATCTAAATTAGAAATGTAGTCCTGTAAGGTGATATTATGGTAAGAAAAAGGTCTTGCTGGAGGTTTGTAGATATATGAATAAGTTACAATTTCTTTAATATAGCAGCAGAGGAAGTATGAAGTGACTACAATCTTGATGTGTGTTCTTTTGAGAGAACGTGGATCTAGGTTTGCAGAGTTTCTGGGCAGGAGTTTCAGTTGTTAAAGGTTATTTGCAGGGCTTTTTTCTTTTTCTTGCTAATGTAGGAAAAGACTTCTTTTCTATGAAAAGAAATACACTTTCTAAGTATGGTAGGATATTTTGGCTTTCAATGTTTAAAATGTTATTGTTTTGAATGGAAAATCATGCATATATTACAGTCATGTCAGCTTGCTCATAGTAGTATAAGACATGTTGATTTATCCAATACTTCTTTGCTGTGGGACTATCCCTGACAGAAGACTTAATTTAAAAGAAGAGGAAATCTTCATCCAAACACAGTTGTATGTTTTTGTAAGGTCAGAATCTACAGTGTGGCAACACATCACTACTTCAGTCTGAAGTGTAAAAGCTAACTATGTCTTCTATTCAGTGCTTTTCTTCCTTTGAAATCCAATAGCTGATTGATGGGGGGTGGCAAGGGGTGGGAGTGGGGGGTGTTGGCTTTTTTCTTTAATGACAGAAATTAATTCAGATTAACCACACACAAAACTGACAAAGACAAGACTCAAATGGTATTATTCTAAGTCTACTAGCAGGTGTTTTAAGTGTATATAGGTTGCAAGACTGTTATTTTATCTTCTTCAAACCATTTTGAACCATTGGCAAAATTTTATAGTCTGCTATAACAGTTCAGTTATTTACCACCTTAAAATCATTATTCTTAAGCTGTACTGGTGACCCTGCTTTTTAACATCAAGCTACAACTACTAAAGGTGAATAGGCAAGATTATTATGAGAGATACAAATTTCTATGGACTAATAAAACGTGGGATCATTTATTTGGAACAATTCTGTAATGTCAGCAGCAGTTTCATTTGAACAGTTTGAGATTTCAGGTCATGAAATGATTGACACTAAAACCACCTGTGACAAATGCTCACTGATACTAACTTTCCAAACTTTGAAACACATTCAAACATGTATTTGTGAAAAAAAATAGAAAACTGCACTTGAAAAAGTATCAAAATTTCTTCAGCACATATTTAAAAAAACCTCCTATTTTTACCATTATTGCACAGGTGTTTTTGATGATCTTGAGAACTATTTTCCTCTGCTGTTTATACATGGAAGGAAGTCCCATGGTAGAACCATGATCATGAAGTAACTTCTGATCATAAATTTTATTCCTGCAAATGCTTTGTCTCTCCTCTGAGACTTTCCATTTAATGGTAAGAAAGTAGCTAGCAGTGATGTTATTTGTTTGGAAATGAGTTATGAAGGCTTCTGCAGATTTTAACTTCAAAACAGAAGTGTAAATGTTAGGTATATTTGTTTTATATGTTTGACTCTCCTTTGCTTCAGTCTTATACAGACTTCCTCTTTTCACTGCACGACACTGACTGAAGAAAAAGTAATTTCTGGCACTTCCATAAAAATTTAAATATATGTCTCTTAGAGACATCTCTGCTTCTCATAACTAAGAGAAAGTCTCTACCTTCTGCTCATCTTTTAAGATCTCATCTTCTCTCATCAAATTGTACAAAAACAACTCAACAGAAGCATTAATGTTTCCAAGAACTGGCATTTCTAACAGGTATACCTCTGATTTTAGGAGTGCAAGGAAGGAAATTTGGGGTTATTTTTCTTGTTTCTTTTCATTCCTCATACTGTGCAATGGAATTATACAGAAATGCAAAATCGTGCTAAGAAAATGGGAAGTGAACTATTCTGAACAGAAAGATGGTCAGTTAAACTGAAACAGAAAATATGGTTCTATACAAGTCTCCTTACTGAGACAGAAAATATGTTAACAAAGGGAAAAATGCAGAGATATTAAAGAGTCACTTCGTACTGCCAATTGTGAGTCCTGCTCTCCCTTTTGGAAAGGTGAAGCAGCACATCTGGAGATTGCATAGACACAGATGAGCGGGGAGACTAGTGAGGCAGTGTCAGGCATGGGAGAGCATGCACCTAAGCTGCAAAATATTTCAGGGTTGGTTACCTTTTTGTTGTTTTTGAGGTTCTTTTAGAAGCCTAGAATAGGATTAATTTTATCAGATGCATATATGAGCAGTGTAATTCTGCATCTGAGCCTGCCATATGCCACCTTTAATTGAATAATAGAGAAAAACAGGTTTTCTGAGGTGCAGTTCATCTCCTTCTACAGTAGATGTCTAAAATTTGCTAAAAGGGAAGCTAAAGGTAATTAGTGTAAGTGAACACATTTATGTTATAAACTTCTAAAGCTAAGTGAAATTAATCCCACCTTACATTTTTGGAAACTTTATTTTCCTAAGTTTTTCAAGAAAAAAAGAGTTTTGAGAAATTATTTTGGTTTAGTCAAAACTCTAATTTCAGTAAAAAAAAAATTGATGGAGAACTGTGGACTAGCTCTAAATGGCACATGAAATCTGTACTAAAACACTGTTTTATATACATTTTAAAATTTTGATTAGTTGATCTTGAATTTAAACTAATTTACTTTAAACCCATGGAATCCTAAAATATTTTGTATGACTCAAAGATCATCTAGTTCCAACTCCTACTTCATGAGCTGGAACACCTTCCACTAGATTGGACTTCTGTAAGCCCCATCCAGCCTGGTCTTGAACATGTCCAGGAATGGGGCTTCCAGAAATTCTCTGAGAAACCTATTCCAGTGCCTCACCACGCACAAGGTAAATAATTTCTTCCAAATACCTAATCTAAGACTACACTCTTTCAGTTTAAGACCATCACTTCTTGTCCTGTCACTACATGACCTTGTATTTTTTGTGTTTTACTGTGTAGATTTTCTGCAAATCCTCTTGAATGCTGAAAGTGTTTACCACATATCTTGGAGCTAAATTAAGTGGTGTCTAGTTTCCCACTGTGCTCATGGTTTTTTCATCTCCAGATAATGGCAGTACACTGGCGCTTTGCAGGCATAAGGGTCTTTTCTGCCACTTACTGAACTTGTATAACTATCATCTACTGCTAGACATTCCATTTCAAAGACCATAATGTTGCCATTCAATCTTGTTTTTCAAAGATATTAAAAGCATACAACCTCAATATATTTGTTATAATCTTCTTAATATATATATATGTTCACTTGCATTTATAAAACAGTTTTACTATTTGCCATTTTGGTGAAGCTTTTCATGTTGATTTAAAATAAGATTGTAATTTTGTTCCTATTAGATTTTGTCTTCAAAACCTTACTGTTTTCAACAGTGCAGGAAATACCTAATTTCTTCTTAAGCTTTAACAGTGCTGTGCTTGTAGCCTGAGCTAAAGTCTTGCAATTCAGCTACTCTCTTTTTCAATATCTCTTTTTACTTTAAATCATCTTAATTTGCTTTACAGCCAGTAGGAAGGCATAAGCATTCATGGCTCAGAGCAGTGACCAATTTAGACCAGTGAGCAATTTAGACATTGCTTCAGAAGAATAAATTTCACTTGGAAATGTCAGGCTCTGTTCACTAGAGCAATCCGTGAGATTAGATGAGATGTAAGTATCAATATGTCATAGACCCTCATACTCAATTTAATTTTCTAAATAGGTATTTAGTATCAACTGGGATCTCCCAAGGTATTCACCTGGTCTCCAACTGCCAGTCCAGAATGGTGAAAATCTCTTTTACTTTGTCATATGTCAGCACCCTACAAATGGCTCAACTACTCTGTAGACACCTAGATGGATGTTTTAGATAACTGAATTATACTCCTACTCTCATCTCTCTCAGATCTCTCCTACAGGGCTGGCTTCAGCTCCATGTTGAGATGTCTACATGTCTACACGCAGATGTGTCTGTGTGAAGTAGTCTAAATTGCAGCCATCAGCTGGGGTCAAATTTATCTAACACGACAAAGGTTGGATGTAGATGTTCAGCTCACCTTGAAGTAGATATTAGGGCTCACATCAATTGATTCAGCAGATTGATCTAGTGCAAGATGAGGGTTTTTAGGGAATCTTGTTTGACCATTGCAAGCTGATCTGGAAATATGTGGTATCTTTCAGGTCATTTCTTTTAGGTCATTAATCTTCTTCACACTGTTTGTCACAGTGGGAATTTTTGTCAGTATGCATTTGCCCAGGATGTGCCAGCCAGACATTGCCTTTGCCAGCCCAGAGTTAGCACCATCCTGTCACTCCATTCCATGATTTTCTCATGCAAAGTGGCCTAAACAGTGTTCGGGAAAGGCAACAGTGTATTTGAATTCCCTACAGATAGGTCTTCTTCAGTCTGCATGGTGTTGACATGGTTCTGCAAGGGTACCTCAGGCTTCAGGAAAAGTCTTTTCCTGCTGCAGGTCCTTGAAATATGAAAATACTTGTAGGGGGAAAAACTGAAAATCTTGTTGAAAATCTACTAGGACAACTAAACAGAAAGCTTTGGATTGATGCACAGTTTATTTTCTGACTGAAGTTTCTCCAGAACTGTGTGTTCCCCACTGTGCAAATTTATTACTTGCAGCCTTTGGGATTTGTTTGTTTCCCTTGCAGTTTATGCTGCTGACTATACTTCAGCTATGCCATCTGTTGTTCTTCTTTCCTCTTTCTTACTGTTTCTTTTTCCCTGTGTCCTCATTCCAGGCTACATTAACTGCTCTGTGTCTCAAAGGGTATTTAGGAATTTTAAGCTGTACTCTGCTACTGTCGAGTGCCAGAGCTGGAGAGCTCTGAGTTCCTTTTCACATCCTCCAAAAAGTATGAAATGGCTTCAAAATATAAATTATTTTTGGCCTTCTGGTGGGTATCTTCATCTATACTTGGTTCTTGCACCTCTATTGCAAAATGTATGTAGGTTTATTCTTTCTACCCCAAGAACAGATTTTCCTATCTCAATATTGACAGCTCTTGAAAAAGGAGGAGTATTTGTCACAGTTAGGATTTTTTTTTAGTCCTTACTCACTGAAATCGTCTAATGAAAGATAATTCTTAGCTTTTATTTTAAAACATATTTCCAGATCCTTTGTTTGAAAAGATGTAGTGGAAATTCCACCACCCAGTATGAACATGGGCTGGAAGATTGGAACACTGAATCAGTAACTGACAAGGAAAAATTTACTAACTCTCACAATTTCTAAAGAAATAGCACAAATGAAAATTTTAAAAAATATTACAGATGTTTATTATCCACATTTTAAGGAATAAATTTTGTTCTCAATGTTGAGGGACAGCTAGAAAAAAACTGAATTATTTTAATTTTTTGAGACTGAACTGGCATCACACCATGTATGCTCTATATTTAGTCTCAAATAGCTTGCTTTTTAAAGCAAGCCACAGCCACTTTAAACACTTACGAGTGCATGGAGTGCTGGGACGCTGTGTTAGTGTGGTAATGTGCATTTACTCTATTGTTTGGATTCTTGTGTGTGCTTTGTACCTTATATCCTCTGTGCACAGCTTTATTTACCTCTATGCAGTAACTAGGGTGACTTCATGAATCATAGTTTAAGTAAGAGGGAGAACACACTGAGCTGCTTTAATAAGGAGACACTGAATAAAGAAGTACCTATTTTGTATATAGCTGCACAATAATAAATTTATGTTACAAATAAATACTCTGCAGTTTTGCAGAGTATCACATTTGCTTGCTTTCTTGCTTATAAACCATTATTTTATATTGAAACCCAGTCATTGGTGAGAGAACTCTTGGCACAAAAAGCCTGGCCCGTTCATTCTTCTACTTCATATAATGACACAAATAGCAACTGATAAATTGCAAAAGATTTGCCACCTGGGCAGAAATAGAAATTATATGAAAGGATATAACATGGACTTGTGCTATTTACATGGTCTTTTACTGTAATGTGGACTTTTTTAATGATTATTTGATCATTTTTTATTGTAGAGGTGGAGACTGCTGCCCTTGAAATAGCAGTTTTCAGATGTTAAAGCACATATGTTGAAATGAGTTACCTCAGCAGAAGAGGACAGCAAGTGTACTAATGCAAGTATTAACAGTCAAACTATTTACACTGACTATATAATGTAAGCTCTGCTACACTGTAAATTATTGTCTTCTACCTTTTGAATATGGCAAGCAGTTGATAAAGCCCTCTGAGGAATTTGCCACCCCTCTGCTTATCCATCTGTCCTACCATCTCTGGCTTTTGGAGAAACAGCTGTCTTTAAATATTGTACAGTAATCTATGCCAAAGGAATGCATGCATTACTGGAGCTAGTATTGTCTTGTGAATCCTAAAAGTGATTAATTTTTAACAGGTTTCAAGAGATGCATTCATTTATCCAATAGGCTGAACAAGAAGCATGGACTGTGGAAGGTAGATTACCTCCTGTTTTTTCAGTTGTTAAGTAGCTGATAAATCCCCATGGAAAAGTAAAATATTTATCCCACAGTTTCTTTCAGTGTCACACAAAATCACAAATGCCATTCATAATGAAGAAATAGTAGCAATGTCACACTGTTTTGAGCAAATGCACAGTGGATAAACTTCAAAGCTCAACAATTTATTCCAATAGGAAAATTAGATTTTTTTGAAAATTGAAACAATAGTCCTGTTAGTATGCTACACCATACAATCCATAGTATTTACATACTGCTGTTATTGAATTAGTGTTTTTCAGTTTTGTGGCTTAACAAGTAACAGGAGCTATGAAACACTGAAGAGAGAAGATAATTGCTCAAAGTATGGCATGTTCAGTCACTTAAATGGGATTCACTATGTCAAAAGGTGGAACTTGACTACCTAACTTAGGCAGTTGGGGATTTTATACAAAGTCAAGGGTACTTCCCACTATGGCCTTCATCCATCACTAGTGAGTAACACGAATCTCCCACAGACCTTGAATCATGCTTTTGACCCTTGTGTAAAAGCCTTAGGGCACCTTACACGCGATTACAGAGCAATCAGCTTATGAATGCTGATCTAGGCGACCCCAGTATAGACCTAGTCATCCTATTTTACTGTTCATGGAAGAAACAAGACAAAAAAATATTAGGGCATGATTTGTATTACTGTGCTGTGTGTAGTGAACTGCCTGCTAAAATGCTTATTGCTCTTTGCTGTATGAGGAGCTTAGTGCTCAGCTCAGATACAGATTTACACATGGTCAGATGAATCCCAGGCTTTTTTATGAATAAATGAAAAGTGCCTGTTGAAAATATTAATGCATTGGCAATCTAGATCCCCTTCTTGATTGAAAAGGTAACCTAGAGATACTCTAATCTCAGAAAGCTTTAGCTTCCTGGTCACTTTTAGAAAGAAACAGATCAATCCAATTACTCGATTAGTATGAAAAGACGTGATAACATCCACTTATACTATTTACTGGGCCCTTATTTCATCCAAGTGGTTAGTCTGCCTGCATCCCTGACGTGTGCTGCTATTCCTTTTGAAAGAAAATTAGTGGGCAGCAGACAAGAGAGTAGTAAATTACCTTAATCTCCTTTTAATTACAAATGTGCAGTTCCTGCAGACAGGCATTGCTGAGTGGATTTTAATACTAGAGCAGCACAAACCTGGTGTGCACATTAGGAATGGAAAGGTAAAATTGCTCTTTCTTGGGCAAAACATGCTTGTTTTTTTCTGCAGCAAAAAAATCATACTTTAGTACAGCTTTCTTATCTCATTGTCGGTGGGATTCTTTCCTGGAAACTGTCAGTGTGATGGCTTTTCCTAATATGAATACTTAAATAATATTTTACTCCTAAAGCACTAAGTGACTGTACTTGAATGCGACAGAATTAAATATATTCATAGTAGCTGTTATGGGGCTATGATTTGTGCTGAACACAGTGTTGATAACACAGGGATGTTTTCATTACTGCTGAGCAGGGCTTACACAGAGTCAGAGCCTTTGCTGTTGCTCACCACACCCCACCAGCGCTGAGGCTGAGGGTGCACAAGGGTTTGGGAGAGACACAGCTGGGACAGACAACTCCAACTGACCCAAGGAATGTCCCATAATGTATGACACCGTGCTCAGCATTAAAACTGGGGAGAGGAGGCTGTCAGGCTGGCATTGCTCTGGAACTAGATGGGCATCTGTTGATTGGTGCAATTATTTTCTTTTGCATCACCCATTTTCATTGTAGTTTCCTTCCCTTCCCCTCTCTGTTTTCTTTTTTCTTTTTTCTTTTTTTTTTTTTTTAATTATTAACTGTCTTTAAAATCTCAGCCCACAAATTTTCTCATTTTCACCCTTCCAAGTCTACCTCATCTTGCTGTGGGGAAGTAAGCAAGTGGCTGTGCAGGGATTAATTGCTGCCATGTTTTAACCCCAGCTGGGAACTAAGCACCAGACAGCTGTTCACTCACTTCTTCCCTCCCCTGGTCAGAGGGGCAGCAGAATCTGGAAAAAAAAAAAAATTAAAAGTCATGGGTTGAGATACCAACAGTTTAATAATTAAAACAATGTGAAATAGTATAATGCTAATACTACTACTACTACTAATATTTTTGAGGAAAAGGAGAGAGACAGAAGAAAGTAAAGCACAAGAAGATTGAATGATGCACAATACAGTTCACCACCTGCCAGCTGATGCCTCATCCATGTCCAGCAGTGATTGGTGCCTTCTGACCCATTGTCCCCAGCTTATAAAGTGAGCATGACATTCTGTAGTGTGCAATATGACTTTGTCCTGTTTGGGTCAGCTGTCCCTTCCATGCTCCTTCCCAGCTTCTTGTGCCCCCCTTCACTGGCAGAGTACTGAAAAGTCCATTAAATGTAGTAATCACTGCTCAGCAACAACCAACACATCAGTGTGTTATCATCATAATTCCTGTACTGAATCCAAAATACAATTCTGTACCAGGAAAAAATCTAACTCTAGCCCACCCAGCCAAAATATGGACAGCTGTCTACTAGAATTAAACAGTGACACTGACCCTAAGTTATTTGTTGGTTTAAGACAAGTCATATTCACAGAAGTCACTCCAATAAATTCTAATTTGAAACAGAACACTGGATTTGATTGGCCAGGTAGTTTGCTCAGATTATGACTGTCTCTGGAGTAAAACCATGTTTTATGCAGCATTGAATATGCATAAAACAATTTAATAACGTGTTCAGATTTCCCTTGTGTTCAGATGTCCCTTGGCCATCAGGTTTACCCATTTAACTAGTTAACAACTGCCTTTTGATAATTACTTGCTATGCTGGCCAGAAAGTTTACATATGATATTTTCAGTGAGGTTAGGCCAATTTACTGGGTGGTCAAGGAATAATTAAAAAAAAAAAAAAAAAGAATCAGGGAGATTTCAGCAAGATTTCAATTGAAATTCCAGGTAGATTCCTGAAAATACCTAATCTGATTTTCTGCTGCATATTCCCAGCAGACCTAGAGTTAAGAGCTTCAAGAGGCTTTGGGATAATATATCTGGTAGCTGCTTTAGCCTAATGTATACTATTACATGAGCTTTGCAGAATGTCAGCTGGCTGCTTTCTAGCTCGGCTGTGTCCTAATACAGCGGCTCAGCAATTTATTCAAATTATCTCTTTAAGGAAAAAGGGCATCGATAAAATTGCACACTGTTAATTTAGCCTTTTTTTTTTTTTCTCAAAAGTTACACAGAACTTAAAGGGATAAAATAATTAGATGTAAATTAACGTTCATATTTACATGTAGTTAATTAGAATACTTTGTTTTATGTACCTAATTTGTTTTTGACACCATAACCCTTTAAAAGCTTGTCTTTAAAAATGCTGGAAACCTATTAAAAGCATTCATTATAATATACCAAATTTTAATTTTTTATTTATTTTTACCTTGATTGTTAGGCTGACTGGTACATTTATATTATACCTATCTTTGATAACCATTCTATTTCAATATATAAATATTCACTAGCAAAAGTGCTTGCAAAACATAGAGTAAAGGGAGTTTAGACAAGTCCTGTAAAATATGCAGTTTGTGACTCCTGATATTAAATAAAAAATAAAACTGTACATAAGACAAGAAAGAAAAAATATACTAAATCTAAACAACTGAAAATTCATGCCATGTCTGTAATTTTTATTGTGACTCTGCCTTTTTTTTTCTGGAATTTTCACACTTTCTAAGCTTCTTTTCACCACAATCAAGTGGCTGCTGAACTCATGCAAATCCATGTTACATTTTATGACCAAGAGAAGGGTGTGACCGAGTCATAGTCTCTGCAGTGGATTCCTAAGCATATCACTAGACTAATGTGATTTTCACTCAGACCCCAATAATCCCAGACAGAATTACGGGACACCACACCACAGAAGCAATATTCTTTTTTATTTTACATGTTAGCAGGTAAGGAAAGGTTATACTAATAAGTCAAGGGAAGGATAGGCTGTCCCTTTTGTCCCCATGAATCAAGAAGTCATTCATTTCAATCTCAGTAATCTAGAAATGAGTTATGATCTCAAATAAACATTTATGGGTTTACTATGCAAGTATTTTAGGCACTTAAATCATAACTATTAATTGTATTTTACATAATAAAAGCAATGCTGCTGCCTGTTTCCAAAAAATAGAAAATGTTATGTTCTTCATATGCTGCTTATCATGCCCAATGAATGAATAAATGAATGAATGGAAAAGAGACAAAAACATCAAAAATACAAAAAAATCCTCCCAAAACATCACCGTTATAGTTACATGTTTATGAACCCACTACATTTTAGAACAAAAAATGTTAATCTCATTCATAATTTAAAAATATCCATAGTATTAAAAAATGCAAGGAAAGCTCCTGTTTATGACAATAATGTTTCAATATTTACTTTGATAACAGTCTCTGTGAGATACTGAGGTGGGGACTCTTTTTTAAGCATGTTACGCGGTCTAACAATATTCAGGATGGGTAAATAATGTGATTAAGCTGGGGTTTTTGACAGTGATGGCACTTTGACAAGGGATTTTTGTCTGTAAAGATTAAAATGGTGATCAAAATGGCTCATGGAATATGTACCTTGTCAAACAAACATGGTATCTTTTTGCACAATAAGAGGTACAAAAAATGTTCATCTCATTCATAATTTAAAAATATCCATAGTATTAAAAAATGCAAGGAAAGCTCCTGTTTATGACAATAATGTTTCAATATTTACTTTGATAACAGTCTCTGTGAGATACTGAGGTGGGGACTCTTTTTTAAGCATGTTACGCGGTCTAACAATATTCAGGATGGGTAAATAATGTGATTAAGCTGGGGTTTTTGACAGTGATGGCACTTTGACAAGGGATTTTTGTCTGTAAAGATTAAAATGGTGATCAAAATGGCTCATGGAATATGTACCTTGTCAAACAAACATGGTATCTTTTTGCACAATAAGTTTGGGTGATAATGGCAGCAGACAACTGCATTGGCATAATGCAGTTATACCTCTATAAAATGGTTTTCCTTGTCTTTCTTCCTTCTGGTGAAAATACTGTTATGCAAAATCAATGAAGCTTAAATATCAGCTATGAAAGATGTTTTAGAAAGTAATTACAAATGAAATATCAGTGTCAACAAGATGCATAATCAGATGACTCTGAAAAGTTAGTTCTTGCTTTTCAACCTCTTCATCAATTATCTGATCAAATTTGCTGATCACGGATAATTAGTGAGTAAGAAATAATGGGCGAAGACCAACTCAACTAAATTATATTGTTGAAGGAAATTACTTTTCTTTGGACAGCATATGTTTAACAAAGCCAAATGAAAGGGCATGCAACAAGGAACAAAGTGTGTAGCTCACACTTTCAGGATGAGAAATGGCATCCTGGTGTTCATTAAAACTGTCAGACTTAGAGGAAATAGTATTTAAGTGAACGTGAGCTCCCTGAGCAACACTACAGCTCAGCAGGTGAACATGCTTTTAAATGCATTACTGGAAAAATATTAAATAGAAGTGAGGAGGCTGTATTTGTGTACAACACTTGAGAGACTTTTGCTACCATGCCTACATATATTTTTTGGTGATTGCTTTTAAAAGAGATATCAATATATTAAAATATTACAGAGAAAAATTACAAGGGAAGGTCAAGATTTGGGAAACTAGCAAAATATATCCAAGAAAAGGTTATAAAGTTGTTGTCTACAAGTTCATGTGGGAAAAATTGATTCTGATAGGATACACAGCTTGAACACATTTAAAACTCCTGTGATTGGAAAATAGATAATTCAGAAGACAAACAAGAATCACTTCCTAAAATCACAGATTCATGTAATAATTTAGATGGGAAGGGACCTCTAGAGGTTATCTAGACTGTTTTCCTGCTCACAGCAGTACTAACTTTAAATTAAGATCACTTTGAGCAAGGCCTTGAACAATCAAATTTAAAAGTCCCTGAGGGTGAAGGTTTCACAGGCTTGTTAAGCATCCTGTTCCAGCCCCTACCCATTTACTCTGCAATTTTGTTCTTATATCCAGCTGAAAATTTCCATGTTTTATAGTCATTCCTTCTCATCTATAGACTGTGTAACACTGAGTTGAGTCTGGCTCAATAATATTTTTTTTTCCTGCATGTATTAAAAAGAGAATTTAGGTATGTATTTAATACTATCATGAAAATTAAATGTTATTTGGTGAAAAGAAAATGTTTCTATTTTGCAAGTGATATGTATGTGGTTTCCAAGAGGTTTAGGGTTCATATAAATCATGAGCCTGATGCAGGAATTGCTGGATGAAATTTTGTGATTCCTACAACTTAATTTATCTAAATTAAGTCTTGATTTACTGTAAAAGTTCATGCTAGACATTAAACTCATGATGCTATGAAGTCAATCAATTGCAAAAATAGTCTAGTTGAGTAATTAACAGAACTAAAATGTTTCTGGATAGCAAGGGAATAAAGCCCTTCCCTGTCCTATTAGTGATGATCTTCATTTTCCCAACGGTGCTGAACTGGTAGATTCACTATTGATTTGGACTCCTATTTAGTAGCCTTGGTACTGGTATTTACAATCTCATGGAGATTAAATTATAGGCTCGGAGCTTAATGTTGGGATGGTACTTACCTTCCTATATACATCTATAGGACCAACATTCATACCTTCTCTAGACACAAAATCTTCCTTTTAATCAATGAAGAGAGAAAAAAGTATTTCTAATGAAAAAAAAAATCATGAAGCAGAAGCCAGATTAATTTTTGTGAGATTAATTTTGCCTCAAAATGCCTTCTCCTAGCCACTGATCAGGAAAAAGAATATAGGTGAATGATTCAGGAGCTGATATGGTACTCATCTAAGTAAGTATCTTAAATTGTGTGAGATGAGTTCTGAGAAAAACTGTGTAAGAAAATGGATATTAATGAAGAAAAAATACACATAAACCCTGAACTGTCAATTCACAAACTTAATCTTTATATGATTGTTGTCTCCTAAGAAGAGTTGCAAAGATGATAAAAGGACTAAAGGGCGTGACTTATGAGGGGTGGCTGAGGATACAGGTTTGTTCAGCTCAGACAGGAGACTGAGGGCTCACCTCTTTGCTGACTATCACAAGATGATGAGTGGAGTGGGAGGTCCTGCTCTTTCTAGTGTTGGGTGATAGGCCACAAGGGAAAGGTGTCAGGAAAAGTTCAAATAGGACATAAAGAAAAAGTTCTTCACTGAAAGTATGAACAACAATCAGAAAAAACTCCCCAGGTAAGTAGTCATGGCCTCTAGCCTCTCACTGTTCAAGAAGCTTTTGGACAACACTCTTAGACATATGGTTTAATTTTTAGATTTCCCAGTGTGGAGTCTTGAATTGGGCTCTTGTGTGCTTTCCAGCTCAGGATATTTCATAATCCCACAAATCTAATCTTTCATGATCATGTATTTGGATAGATTGACATTTCAGCTGCTATTTACATTTCATGGCTCACAGTGACATTATGAATAGAGACTCTGCTGGTGCATGTACAGAAGAATTGTACTTCAGATTTTTGATCATGATTTTATTTATATGCTGGTAATTATCACTTTGAGTATTTCAGAATCTATTTAAAGACAGAATCAAATCTTTCATTCATTTGATATATTTTTGCAAATGTTGATTCAGTTTTGCTGGGGTTTGGTGGGAGATCAACTTCTGCTTCAAATGTCTACCTTAACCAAAAATGTCCCCTATTTTCTAGAATTAAATCTTTAATCTTGTATGTTTCTAACATTAAAACTGAGGTCTCCATTGGTACTCAACATTTATATAAGGTAGTGAATTTGGGACTTTGTTCTGTGTCTTGGTTAATATTTTTGCGGCTTTTGTTTTAAAAATGACTGTCTCATAAATATTCTGTTTCATGGACCTACAAACCAATATTTACATTTACAGTCTGCAATTAAATTCCTCCTTTCAAATACCTTGTATGAATTACACATCAATAACTTACCCGTGCATCTTTCCCAGCATGAAGATAATAGAGTATTAAAGAAAGTGTTTACAAAGTTGTAGTTCAATCAGTATACAAGTCCATTAAAGTAAAAAGCATATTTTTGCATTTAAGGACTCATTTAATGTGATTTTTTTTTTATTGTGGACTTGATTTCCAAGGATTATCCTTTAAAACTAATACAGTTTAAAAATAATACAGTTATGGATTATGTATCATATATAATTAACTGTGAACATTTGTCAACATTTAGAAAGTACAGTGAATAACCTGAAATTATAATAGGTAATAGTTTAAAACATCAATTTTTTATAAATATTTAGACCACTGTGTAATTAAGTTTTCACTGTACAATATATTTGTGTATGGTCATCCTGTATCCAGGTAGCACACATATATATACATAGCAGCATTACTAAGAATCACCTCAAATATGCAAAACCAAAGATTAAATACCTAGCTTTAACCATCAAAATGTATAAAATATTACAATTGAACAACCAACTTTCTCTTCTCTGGACATGCTTAATGAATCTTTTCTTTAGCTTTCTGTTTTCTTAGAAGCAATAAGCTAAAAGTGAAGATGTTAACTTTATTAGAAAGGGTATTATTACTAAATTGCAACTCTTGCTTGTGTTCTAACAAAAGACAATAATGAATTAAAGAATATTTTTGTGGAAAGTACCCAAATGCTACTTCTGTCTGCTTTCCTCTTTCCAGTGTATGATGATTGGTTCTTACTTTCTGTCTCCCTTTGCATACTAGAGCCCCCCTCTGTATTTCCACATCGTCTGATTCTGGTGCACCCTTTCATGATATTTACTGCATGTTCTCCCTTCTCTTATCCTCTGCCCTAACTATGAGATAGAGAATGGGGCTTTGTTACCTGGGGAGTTAAGAGGCATCATGTGCCTCTCCAGGCAGAATAATCAAAACATTTGTGTACCCTTGCTATTTCAGAGCCTCTGCCTAAGAATCAGAGTTCTGACACACTGTCTCACCACCTGCCCTCTGGTCTGTGTGTGCAGGTGGCAGGTATAGTTTCAGAAGCTTTGCATGCTACATAATTAAGTCCTGGGTAAACCATGGAAATAATAATTTGGGACTGTGATTAATTATATTTCTGTCATAGTTATTATAACTTACACTTGTAAGATACAACTCAAATGTTGAATTGGTATCTTTTTACTGAAATGTATTAAGAAAGCAGATGACTGAAATATCTGTCTGGCAATATTCACATAAATTCATTGTTAGCATTTAAATACACACCTTATCTTCAAAACATGTCTTTGTTCTTCCTAAACTCTACCTGATTTAACATAGAATTTGTTGTTGAAGCAAGCAAGTGTGCTCAAAGAAAGATGCTTCCACAAGTATATCAGCACTTTGTTTGGGTTTTTTTTCACTTTCATGGGTAACTTCACAATTAAACAGCTTTAGTGCATTCAATTACACTGACCAGAGTGGTCACCAGTCTGTCCTGTATAACATCTTGCATGCTGTATAGTCATGAATGTTTGTTACACTGCCAATTAATTTGTAATGATAATATTTAACAAAGGATGATTTTTCCAGCTGGAAGCCAAGTTATTCCCTATTCCCTATCCTTCCTAACACCACTACCATCATGTCCCTCGAGCCAGTATCATGAGATCTTTATCATCTCAAAGCAATGTTAAAAATAAGCAGATGGGAAATTATTTTAATATCTTATCTGGAGGATAGCATCTCCCAGTAGTGCAACTGCCCTCCTAATATTGGACCTTGGCATCAACCCTGCAGAAACCCACTCCCAATGTGTGATATTTTCTGTATGCCCTTGTTCGAGGTCTTTTGTTTGCCTCCTTTATTCAATGTTTCATCATGACAGCTGAAAGTGACATTTCAAAAGCTAAGAGGATTTTACATAACAGGACCCCTATTGTCATTCTTCATTTCCTTTCAATTTGAGCACGTTTGCTGCATTTTCATTATGTAGGAGATCATGCAGCATGTCAGCACACAAAGTCTCTTCCTTCCTGCTGGCAAGGTACATGAAGAGCAAGTCTCAGGGCCAGAGAGTTATTCTTGCACAGAATACAGAAATGCCTTTTATTAAGGGAGGCTAACAGCCTGTGCCAAAAACTAGCTTGACATGGGCAAAGGAAAAAACTAAAGAAAAGCTTATGAATTTTGTCATACGAAATGTTCATTGTGACAACAATGAAACAACACAATGATACAGAGAAGATGCAAAAGAAAGGTAACTGACTACATTATCTGGCACAAAGGACCTACAACTATAATAGAAGTTTGGGGCTCATGTCTCATCCATCACCTCTTAGACAGGTTGAAAAAAGGACACTTAAATATGGTCAGAGCATGGAGAAAATTTTGGGGAAATACTTCTGAGAAGAGGAAGATTATTAGGCTTCTGCATTTCTCTGCACATACTAACTTTATGATTTAAAGACCTCCATGACCACCAGTTTGATGCTCTAACAGGACTAAAAATGGGCAGCACATGGCAGAGCTGAACTAATTGAAGCCCTGCTGAGAGTCCTATGGGATCTACTTTTCCCTTGCTCCACTTGTGATTCCTTTCTGTTCTTCTGCTTCTTCTTCACTAGGAAAAAAGTCTAACTGTTTAACCAGCAGCACAGGAGTTGATGGATTCTGTCTCACTATAAGGAGAAACAAGCCCAAATAGAGTATCTCAGATTGAGGAAAATGGACAAGGAACCAAAGTATAAAAGCAACGTCTGTTTTCAAGGCCCTGATAGTCTGAAGATATAAACGTAAATACATATGTCCTTCTATGTCTTCTGTATTTCCTTTTGTCCCTCATTTTCTCTTTGAATTTGGCTTTGACTGTCTTGCCAAATAGGAAAGGTGAATCCAAGTAGCAGAAGTATCATATTCTTACCTGATAAAATAACAGAAAATATAACAGAAATCCTCACCATCTAAAGGGAATTTTGATATATATTTTGATTTATTGATCTTCACAGCCATCTCAACAGGCTCAATGCTGCCTTCTGATAATTTTCTTTGTCTGACCTACCTAACATATGTACACTTACTCTGTACTTTTCCAAACTTCCATAAATGCACATGTATGCTTGCCATCTCAGCCAGAAATATGAATCTTGTCTGTTTAATACTGTAGTAAAATAGGATTACATTTTTGATAGTATGGTCTGCTAATACCTGTGATAGCCAGATTACCAATAATTATATTCCATAAGAGAAGTTCCTAATCAAAAATAATTCGTGCTTACTTTCCTTGATGACACCAATATACTGACCAGGGGGTGAATCCCAAAATAATAGATTGGTTTGCATTGGAAGGGACCTTAAAGATCATCTGTTTCCAAGCACCCCTTCCACAGGCAGGAACACCTTCCACTAGACCAGGTTGCTGAGATCTCCATCCTACCTGTCCTTGGGCATTTCCAGGCATGGGGCAGTCACAGCTTCTCTGGGCAACCTGTGCCAGTGTCTCAACACCATCACAGTAAAGAATTTTTTCATAATATCTAATCTAAAATTAGCCTCTTTCAGTTTAAAGTAATTTCCTCTTGTCATGTCACTGCCATCATAAAAATTCCCTCTTCAGCCTTCTTGAAGAGAAACAATAAAGTGAGGCATGTGTTTTCTTCCTATCCATTAGATATTTAGGAGCATTCCTTAGGAAGGCATGTTTCTTTGTATTGATGCATGTACTGGGATTTTCCCAGTTATTATAAAAATGGTCAGGCAAGTACATCCTGGCCCTGAAACAACTGATTAAAGATCCTATTGCTTAAGGATTTCAGGTTACAAAATGAATTTTGGTGTATGATAACTACAACTCTAAATATACACAATATAACCAAAACATTTTGTGGTCACAAACTGAATATCCTGCATGTCCCAAAAAAGTTTCTACACACTGTTACTGTTTCCAGATGATCTTCAGTATCTTTCAAAAACCAGGCAGAAGAAAGTAGTAGATAAATCTAGCTTGTCCCAATCAATTTTATATATGGTTTTTGGTTTTTTTTTTTTTATTTGTTAGGGTTTTTTTTATTTTACTTTATTTCTTTAGTAGTCAAGTCCAAGTCAGCCATTGACCTCAGATAAATGCTGGCTAACAAAACTGCACTTATCCAGATAACACATCTTTATTTCCTTCTACTTGACTACAAGACACTCAGTAGTCTCACTTTTCATTCAGAGTTTAACAATAAAAGAATTTTTTTCTATTTGAAATTTAAGCACTTGCACATGTATAATTAGTGGAGATGCTTGGATTTCATTTAAAGAAAAGGGTTCAGGTCTTTCAAAGGACTAGTACTGAACTATCTATGTTTAAATGCATCCCAAGATCTCAAAAGGGGAAACAAGCAGCAAAGAAAGCTAGGAAGTATGTCTTTATTTTTAATGGACATATATTGTACTATCTATTATAAATAAATAACAAGTGCCTATTATCAATATATTTTATATATATTATATATATTTTTAAGAGTGGCCATTGAAAAAATTATCAATCCTTTCATGTAGTACATGAAACAAAACTCAAGACCTTATTAAACATGTCCTCCTCTCTTTAACTTCTGTTTTTTGTAAATAATGAAATTTTTCTTAGTTTCTGCTAATCTATGTATCTCTTCTTTTGCTTTCTTCACTGATTGTCTGACTATGGAAATTATCTGGAATTGTTTATCTCTGTCTCACTCCAATTAATTCTTCTAACATCTCTTTTAAAAAATCTGATTTGTGCTGGTATACATAAAAACCTGAAAAGTTTGGAAATAGCTATTTGAAAACCAGTGTGTCATTATATATGCTCCTGCACAACTCTGCTTTTACCTCTATTATTTGCCTCAACAGGGTTTTTTTGGTCTGACTGTGTTACCTTAGTTTAGATTCCTCTTCAGATTCTCTCTGAACCCAGTTTCATTTTTTTTCCTCAACATTTTGCTGTTGCATGCTGCTTTTCCACTCAAGCTTTTTTTAACTGAATCAATATGGCAGCAATCTGCTTTACCCTTCAATAACCACTACATTTACAAATACTGAACTACCAAGTCAGAATGAGGAAAAGAACTTTTCCCTGTTTTATTAATTATGCTGCTTTCAGTGGTGTTTTATTTCTACAATATCATTTTCCAGTGCAGGAGTACTGGCAACTTAAAAGAACTGCATTTTGTGAGGAGATTTCATTTTATATATAAATTTCTAAGTCTGAAAAAAAACCTCTGGTGGATTTACAATTCATTCAAACTTCTTTTCCCACCATGCTTTGTTGCTAATACATTCTTCTAAGCAATTTATATGCAAATATCTATTGATACAAAAGAGAGTGAACGAGGAAAACAGACAAGCTACACCACATACATTATGGTAAATTTTCTTAAAAGTTCTTCTTTCAGCTAAAACAGTAGAAAGAAATAGCAGCATCAGTGTCTTTGATGTAGGACCTGTTGCTCTGTTTCCACATCACTTCATTAGATCAAACCAGGGGGCATGTAGAGTTTTTGGTCAGGAGAGCTGTGGTACGTTTGGGTGTTTGCACAAGTTCTCAAGCCACCATTGGTCAGTCTACATGGCAGCTGTGGTCACCTGCATGAGCCACATTGTCCCTACAGGCTGCATAACCCCTTATGCAGTTAGGTTTAGGATTAGCAAATGCCATCTGTACTTAGTGCCTGAGCTAGTTTTGATCTAGCTTACCACTGCTGCAATCACACTTGTGATTGCTGCAGGCTCATGGTTCTTCATTCTCATGGCATAAGGCAAAATGCTGAACAGATTACATAAAGCAGTGGGATAAAGGGGAAGAGAAACCTCTAAGGTTTTATTCTCAGAAGCATAGGAAAGAGATGAGAGTGAGGTTTTGGAATTTCACAGAATCACAGAATATTATGAGTTGGAAGGGACTCACATAGATCAAGTCCAATGCTTCAGTGAATAGCCTACATGAGGATCAAACCCACAACCCTGGTGTTATTAGCACTGTGCACTTACCAACAGAGCTAATGCATCGATACACACAAGTTATTTACACAGCTGTATCATGTCTGTGCACATAAGATCAAAATATGCAATTCTGCATGCTAAAATGAGCTGTGATTCATGAACGAAGCAGAAGAAACACTGACCAATTTCCTCAGAATAAAAAAACAAAAGAAAACAAAAATAAATTTAATATTCCAAATTGTTCAGCTTTGAGAACTACAGTATAAAGTTAGCTTTGTATATACTGTTGCTGCATCTGCAATGAAAAAGGCTTATTTTTTTGTTATACTTTTTCTCCTTTGCCCAGCTGCTCCAGAAGTGATAGAGCAGCTTTGGTGGACACCTGGCATCTGACCAGGTTCAAGCCACAAGGGCACTACACTTATACGAGGTCACCCACTTCACAGACTTTTATTTTTATACAAGGACAATTTTTAAACATTCATTGTGTCTTTAATGTGTAGAAGGAATGTGAACTTCACAAACAGGATGAAAAAATTGTTTTGGGTTAGACAAATACAGACCAGCTTAGTTGCCCAGGCTTCCTTACCTTCCTGGCCTTCAGCTTCCATCCTGAGCCAGGTGTCCCCAGTTTCCTAAGTCACAGCATCCACCCCTGTGCAGATGGAAGTCTGGAATACCATCTGCTGCCTACCTTTAAAAACAGGAATTCAATCTGTACATGTGATAAGATGAATTAAGGTCTACTGCTTGTCTTATCTCCATTGGCTTTAACAGGAGGTTGCACATGTGCACATTGGCAGCTACTGCTTCAAGAATCAAAGTTTTGATCCCTGTTGGGCTGTTTTGTGTCAGCCTCTGGCTTCTGAAATGTCTGCTCCCCCATGCAACTTCTTTTTCCTCAGAGTCCTACCATCTTCAGTCATTTCCATAAGTGGTTCCTCCTCCTCCATCTGTCCCCCTGGAACTAATGGTTTTCTAAAAAACTTTTTACTCTAAATTCTTGTGTGATTAGTAGCTCAGAAAAAAAAAAAAAAAAAAAAAAAAAAAAAAAAAAAGAAGCAGATTTTGCCAGATACATGACATTTTATCACACATCACTTTGACAAAGATTTTTACCACATCTGGCAGTTCAGAATACGCAGGAATATATAGAATATTCAGCAGGAATATTTCTGCTGAAATTGAGCAAATTCAGTTCCAATCACACTTAGGCATAAGAAAGCAATAGGCATGCAACTCCTGTTCTGTTCTTTAGTTAAACATGAAAAGTGTGCATCTCAATTTCTCTGTAATTAATACCGACTAAAATGATTCACACAAAGTTAGTGGAACAATTTTTTTCTTCAATAATTATGTCTTTAAAGACATGTTTTACCTTTATCATCTCCTTTTTAAGTTAACCAAACATTTTAAGCAAAAAAAAAATTAAAATAATAATGAAAAAATATCAGAAAGTTTCAAACAAATAACTCAAGTTGCAGAACAAAACCTTTATGTCTAAAACATTTTTAATTGCTAATGTAGACATCAGACTTGCTGTTTACAGATAGATATATCCCAACGATATAAATATATCTGTTAAAATATTTGCCACATTAATAGTTCTAAATGCACCAATAAGCTCATGAGATGGATCAGAAACTTTCATTTTGCCACCAATCTTTATTAGTTGCAGTTGAGTTCTGGTATTGAATCACAGTAGGTTAGTTCAGCTCAGGTCACAGGGATTTACATGCCTATTTTGTCATGTAGATAGACTAATCCACTTGTAAAAATTCAAAAACATGCTTATAGGAGATGTTTAAAAATCCCAACCATTTTACATCACACATTGTTAGCACAAATTACTTTATAAACTACTGTAGACTCCAGACTAATGTAATATTTTCTATTTATCCTTTTCTAATAAATATATATATATGACACAGATAATTACAAGAAATGCAAACAGCAACCTTTCCCAAAATTATCCTGTTTTAGAATAGAAAAAAAGTATAGACTAATATTTAGGAAAGAAAGATTTTGGCAGAGGACTGCTTCAGGAAGGAAACACAAATACATGCACCTGTCATCCTGTTGCTGTATTGGAAGTTAGAGCCATGTAAGTGATTGGCTGACTGAAAGTTTTACGTATTTATTTCCTGGAGTCATTGTTTCTGTTCAATAGCTACTGTCAGTAGCTGAAAACAAATATCACCTTCACTAGACATGGAAACAAATGTCACCTTCATTAGTTGTTCCTGAGGGTTACAGTCTTCTTAGCATTGAACAGGCTGCTTCTGTTCTGGTTTCAGGATACTGAGATCTGTATGTAACAATATTGCCTTAGAACCTGCACACCATTATGGATTACTAGAAAAGACTGATCACTACAAATTACATATTGAAGGTGGGGTTTTTTATTTAATTAATATAAAATTATTTTTCAATGCATTATTTATTCAGTAAGAAAGTTTGGATGATGATATATTAGTTTGGTTTTTAGGCTGTCAGTCCAGGGTACACAAAAAGCCTGTTTTTATTTCAAGTTAGTAAAATATTTTATTGACACATCAATACCATAGATAAAGAAAAGAAGACATACAATTCTTCTGGTAGTATTAACCTATTACATATTTTTCTTTAATGAAGTGGACAGTATGACTTACACTAGACCTCACCAGTGAAATAGCAGGTCCAAGTAAAGGCCACAACAGCTGAAATCAAAACAGCTGGCCCAGAAGAGCAACAAATACTAAGTGAAGTTACTATGTCATCTGGTCACTTTTCTCCAAAGTTATCACCGTCTTTGTACTAAAAAAATAAGGAAAATAATTTCCTAAACTGTTTTATTAGCAAAGGAGTTTTTGCAAAAGCGATGAAGTCTAATGATGCCTGATCAAATTCTTTTCTGAGGAATTGTAAGTTGTCCTCACACATTTGAATTTGACCTTTTTTAATTATACTCTCATTTTTGTAAACAACTGTGTTACAGTATTGTCATGCATAGTTTGTCTTCTATCTGCATTTTGTGTGCAATGACTGTCTTCCTGTCTGTCATCTCTCTGTTCATTCCTTTTAGCATCTGGGCAAGTAAAGATATAGTTTCCCATCAGATGATACAGTAAGAAGGTAAATCCAGCCAATTTTTTTACTTCCAACAACAAGCTCAAGAAAGAATATATAGTAGGAATCTCCTGTATATAAATATCTCTCTTTGGGGACACGTTTTCTGATAATGTATTTTTTCAAACTCTAATATCACCAGTCTAAATCTGAACTTGAAGCCCAGTAGCAACCAGATGATCAACAGTATAATACTGCAGGTGGTATGGCTTTAGTGTGTATCTCTTCATTCTGCTAACAAAATGCAACATTTTATAGGAGATCTTTGTACTTTCAAAGGCATGAGAAAACTGAGCAACTGTTTCAGCCTCTGATGTAATCACACAGGTCAGTGACATTCAGACAAGAAGTCCATTGAAGACAATGACTAATTTTACAAGAGCTCTGTTATCAATAGGAGAATGATAAGGTTGGTAAGCAAAAAATTGGAAAGTCAGGGATATAGGAAGGATATCAGAAGCAAAGCCCAAGTAAAAGTGGATTAATGATACATGTAAACCAAAACCCCTCAGATCCATGAAAAGTAGTAAATCTGAAATTTTTTTTGAAACATAGTATTTGCAAAGTTGCTCCAGAAAATGGGAGCCATCTTATGGCTCTTTGGTCTTGACTCTTTTGAAATGCAAAGTGCTTAATAAGCACTGCTTGAGTGTGTCCGTGCAAAAAGCTGCTTTCTTGCAATTCTTACCAGCACAATGACAGTCTGTTCAGAAAATTTGTTATTCAAAGTAGACAATATTATGGTCCATGTGTTTTGCTTTGTTTTGTTTCTCTGCTGTTTTGGATTGCTGGTTTTGATTTGTTGTTGGTTTAATTTTGAGGGAAAGAAAATTGAGTAACAACTATAAGTTATAACCAAAGATATACCACATCTTTCCTCTGTACCTGAGAAGGTAGACAGAGAGTTCCAGCCTTCTTGCTCTTGACATGACATGCTGTAGGTCTGCATACCACAAACATGAGCTAGAAAAACAACAAAAAGCCTTTTCTGTTGAGGCCAGTTGATATTTATCAATTTTCTGCAATGTATTAGTTAAGTGAATGAGAGGAAGGTGCAATGATCAGTTGAGAATATTGAGACTTGAGTGGAACATTGAGAGATATTAGTGGTTTAGCTTAAGTTAATTTTATATAGAATTAATTACACAACCAAAATACTGTGTGTTTAGCATGCTGTTTGCCTTAGCATGAGTAACTTGGTTGGGTGGAGCCTTAGGCTGCAAGCTGTGAATTTACACCTAGATATGCTCTTAGCTGGAATAGATTATAGGAATACATTTTCATAGTAACCTTCCTAGTAGCTAGTACAGTGATTTACTTTGTCTTTAGTATGAGAGAACATTGAAAGCACGCTTATGGTTTGGTTGTTGACAAGTACTGTTTAGCCCAGATCCAGAGCTTTGTTAGTTTCCCATGTTCTACCAAAGAGCAGGTGCAGCAGCAGTGCAAACAAGACACTACATCTGCCAGCAGAAGCTGTAAGTCCACAAGATGAGAACAGTGGACAACCTGCCTGCACAGACAAATTGAAAGAATCCAACGAGTTGTTAAAAGATCCTAAAATCACCATTAGAAGAATAAAAGCATGCAAGATATGGGAAGAGTGCATGAGAGATGGGTGCAGAATTCATAAGGGTAAAATTACCTGGAGATTTCTTTCTTCTGTGTCACTCTCTGGAGGCACCCAGCTTGAGCTGACCTGCTGCTGTAGCACTCTATTATTTATTTTTATAAATCAAATGCCCGAGACTCTTCTATGGGAAGCCTAAGGTCAAACCCAAAGAAGGAGGAAGCATGTCCATGAGTGAGTGTGCGTGTGAGCAAGGAGTTGGCTCACTGGACCCTTCTGCTGCAAAGGGACTCTGGTCTTAGCAGCTAAAGTTTCAGGTGTGTGTGTGACTCCTTGAGTAGTGTGAGGATGCTCAGGCAGCAGCTTCTCCTTTAACAGTGAAACAGGTGCCAGGTGCGTGTATCTATATATTGAATTGGAATGCTTCATCAAATTTTACTCCAACAGCCAAACGTACTAAGATAATTTTCTCTTAATCATGCATAACATAATATTTCTATGCATTGTATTATTTACTATTAATGAACTCCATTTCATTTCAAAATGCAAACATCTTTAAATTCATGAAAAATAATTATTGCAATTCCTGTGCAGTGACCTTCCACATAGTGATCATTGCATGTGCTAAATAATGATTTTAACCTCAGAAGAACTTCTGTCAAGTACTAAGCAGAGAGAAGACAAGTGACTTGTTCAAGTTCATACAGAAATAGAAAGCTAAGAATAGAAATCCAAGAATAGAATTCATGGGACAGAGTAACAGCTCTAATTGAGGCAGAAACTTGGCCTTTACTCTTCCAAACAGGTTTAGTTCTGTGGTTGACAAGAATTATTGATTTCATCTGTTTATTCATTACTAGTAAGAAAATGTGTCATATTTGAAAACCCTCCTCTATTTAAGCTGATGGAATAGCAAACTGAAGAGGGAAGTGTGACCACAGTCATGTGACCATGTCAACTTTATGAAGCAAGCTCTAGGTAGCCAGGCTGTGTGGTAGGGTTGGCCTCTCTGAGGACACCAGGAGTTACCCTCATGTCTGACAGAGCCAATACCAGCAGGCTCCTTGTCAGACCTGCCACTGCCCAAAGCTGAGCCCCTCAGCGACTTTGGTGGCACCTCTGTGATAACCTATGTACGAAAAGGTAAAAAAGAGCAACTGAGCAACACCTGTGAGAGAAAGAAAACCCTGCAAGCACCAAGATAGGAAAAAAAAATGGAAGGAGGAGGTGCACCAGGCTCCAGAGCAGAGATTCCTCACTCCCATGAGCCCATAGAAAGCCACAGTGTCTCAGACATCTGCCCTGCAGGCCATGGACAACTCCACACCAGAGAAGATGGAGATCCCACTAAGGAAGCTGTGACTGGTGAAGAGCTCAAGAAGAAGCCTGCTCTGGGCTGGACCTTGCAGTTGTGGAGACAAACTCATGCAAAATTAGATTTTCTGGCAAGAGCTATGTCTTGTCAGGGACTTACACTGGAGCAGTCTGTTAATGAAGGACTGCATGGCACTGAGTGTGGGGCAGGGAAAAAGTATTGTAAGTGAAGTTCAGCTTGAGAAAATGAAAGGGATGAAAAGAAAATTATTTTACTTTTTTCCTTATGTATAACTATCCTACTGTATTTTTAATTTGCAATATAGTAAATAAATTTTCCCAAAGTCAAGCCTATTTTACCTGTGGTAGTAAGTGGTGAGGGATCTTCCTATCCTTTTCTTGCCTCATGAGGTTTTATCATCTTTCTTCCTTTGCTCCACTAAAAGGGTGAATGATAGAGATGTTTGGTTTAATTTCCAAAACTGTTTTTTCTGCTCCTGTATGAATGCTTTCAAAATAGATATGCAATTTCTCTCTGGATATTGCAGACTTTAGCTGGGGTTAGGCATATTCCTTCCTGGATTTCATTCCATTGACGTAAAGTGACTCATGTGAAATCAGATGGCAGCACAATGACGGAAGATGGCAACAAAGACAAAAATCTTCCTCAGCTGTAAACGCTTCCGCTTAAGCTCAATTATTTGTTCATTACCAATTAATGTGAGCATTCTTAAGTATCACTTTGGAAGACAAATCATAGTATTAGCTGTGCTTTCCAGCACAGAGTATTATCTTGAAATTAACAGCTCACAGTATTGTTGATGCTGCCTTTTGCATTTTTCTTGTGTCTGGGCTTTGGTGTGTAGAAATTTGGTGTGTAGAAATTCCAGTGTAGAAATTTGACTGACATAAGCAAGAACCACACAATTGTTTACACTTTATGAAGGTCAGATGTCTTCATGATAACAAATTACACATTTCTTTTCAATTGAGACCCAGAACTGGGAAAAAAAAAAAGATTGATTGCATGTCAGAGATGAAATAGGTGGCAAAGGCCTGAGTTGAAATACTCCTCTATTTCTTGGAGCAGGAAGAAATACATTCACTCCACCATACACACTTTCATAGCTTGGATCTATATGTGTCATCAAAACTGTTAATAAAGTAAAGAACTTTTCATTTGTGAGCAAAGAAAACACATTTTGTGTTTGTCTGGTAAGTCTTACCTTAAGAAAATTAAAGGGCAATAAATTAGACAGTAATTAATTTATTATGCTGACAAACAACCTGAAGAACAAAAAAAGTTGCAGAAGGTATTTTTTTTCTGTCTTACACTGACTTCTGAAATGCTCCTGGAATATTTTTCATCACATCCTTCTCCAGATTGAGTCTAAATCTTAAATCTAGCCTGAAATGATACCCTCAAAGACAAATGTGTAAATATTTCTCATTTACTTTGGTTGGAACAATTTTTTTTTAAATTAACATGGTTTAGAAGTGGATCATTAGTGTAATAGTAATGAGCCGAACAGAAAGTCCAAAATGTCGTATAATATACTGAATGCCAGTTTAGAAGTAGCATGAAATTACTCTAAATAAGACTAACTCTTCCTTTCACTTACGCTGCTTTAAAATTATTTACATTTCATTCTGTGTTGATGAGTCAGATTTATAAAAGTCGAGATAAATCTGGACAGTGAAATGGAGGGGGTGGTGGTTAGTTACATGTTCTATTCACATGCAGGGGAAAAAAGCACACAAGTAAATTAAAAGTTATGCAACCAAAGAAAAACTTTCATTTCACTTATTACATAGCAGGTACTTTGGCCAGCTCAAAAAAAATAAAAAGTAGAATAGTGTACCTTTTGCTTCAGGCATCTGCCTCAGGACAGATTTCTTATTTATCTTTGAGTACTAAACACAAAACAGTATTGTAGAATTTGTGATCATTTCTTGTTAATACTCTTTAAAAAAATATCTATGAAGTAATTGCAATGGAAATTATCTTAAAATCATCCTAAGGTAACGGATTCTTCCTTGCTGTACAAATAAAGTTTTTGTATATCATGACCATTAGAAGATTTCAGATTGAAATAATAATATGAAAGAAACCACAAATAAATGAAAGAACCATTTAAATGGATCTTGAAAGTTTTAGGTGAGCTGTCTTTCTAAGAAAGTTGGCATCTTTTTTCAGGTTCATTTCCAGCAAAGACATTTCCTCAAATTTATTTTTGTAAAATGTCAGTGTTGAGATTTTGTCACTCTGGTCAGTGATGTTAAAAACAAACTGGCCTAGGACAACCAGTTCCTTGTTTAGTCTAAAGTATCCAAAAATAATGAAGTTATAACTAGTGTTAATTGACTATAAAAATATCTATTAATAACAAAAAATAAAAAGAAGATGAGTCACTATTGGTAGCAATGTTGAGAGAAGAGTGAAATGCATGAACTCTTTTTAAACTGTTTGGCAGATTTCTGAAAAACGGATATTGGACTGAGCGATTCTGTGACGCATTCAGGATACAGCAAACCCACTCTTTATAAATAAATGATTAATGGGTTGTAAGGCATATGTACAGAATAGAACAGGGTGTTTTGATTATGTCAATTAAACTAGTGCAGGTAGGGGTAATTAGAAATTAATTTTAATATTTTTCGATTTTCTTGGAACTGTTTTATAAGGTTATAATTCACCTTTTTTTGGCCACTGAAGGAGTTTTCAGTTTGACTCAAAGAATTTCATACTGATTTTTTTCCATTTAAAAGAATTGTATTGTTATGAATAAAATGGAAAATGTGACCATTTTTTGAGTTATCTCTCCAAGTACGATCTCAATGTGCCATAAAAGAAGAGCTCTCTAGCTAATCTCCATTTAACATTCCAGAACGTACAAGTCTTCCATAGGTCCAGTATCCTATTCTGCATGGATGTACTAGCCCCATGTAGATATCCTGGATACCTCAGGAAAACAAAGTAAATTCTCACCTGTGCATCTGCCCTTGATGTCCATCAGCTCAGGCTGATGGACACTTTATGTATCTTAGTCACAATTAAATCCTTTTTAATGAACAATACATCTAAGTACCTTAATCTTGAATGGAATACCAGTTCAATTTCAATTTCTAAAATATTCATTGCAATTTTGTTTTATTATCTGCTGCTTTATGTTGAATTGTTCCTAATTATCTGAAAGAGAAAGAGATGACTTTGTTTTAGCCAGGAAGCTCTTAAGAAAGATTTTTTTAAATCCTGTTAGTTCATTATTTTTGGTTTTACTTCCTGCACAACTTTCAGGGCTGCACATTCCGTCTCTCTCCTAATCATCATATGTGAAAAAATGGTGTGTTTTACAATTGTTACTTTACATTTCTTTTTTGGATTTGTTTTGTAAGGGTTTTCACTCTCTTTGGAGGTGGAATGCATCTTTGCCATCTCAAAGGAAGTTCCACTGCTGCCTCCTCAGCTTGACTGGTCTCTGGTCTGTTCTTCACCTTTACTGTCACTGCATTACTTCTGCCTCCAAAGATTTGCCACTGTCTTCACTTATGTCTCTCTTTGGACTATCACTGTCTGCTCTTTGAAATACATTCTTTTCCTTGGTAAATATACCTTTCCAGTCTTTCCAGAAATAATATCTATGTTTTATATACTTATGTACTGATAAAGTTTTCCTAGAGACTGACACATCTTTCTAACGAATAAAGTGGATGATCTGACAATAAGGATCTGATCTGAAAAATTATCTCCAAAATAAAAGTTGGAGACTAGTTTTTACAGAATTGGATCCAAAGCACCTAACTTTATCAAACTTCCATTATCAAGCCTTTATCAAACTGAATAAAGATGGGCAACAAGCCTTCCTGTAGTGGGAACAGAAATAAGGCTGGGACAATGGAACAGAGTGCTATGGGAAGAGAGCCATTATTCTGCACATCTGCAGTCAAGTGGTTTCCTCAAAACTTTCTCCTCATTCCTGGTGTTCTACCTCAACAGGGAAATACTTTGCATCTTATTAGACTCCTGTTTCTCCTGAGAGACACAGGATAACACAAGGCTTGTCTTTTTAATGCAATATCAACATTTCCTCTTGGGAGAAGATACCATTTTCACTCCCTCAAGTAAACAGCACTTGAAATCAGTTCTGATTAGTGTTCTCCCTATTTCATCCAGAAACAATTAGTGAAGGATATTGAACCTGTGAATTACCTGTCATCCAAAGCATCATGGTGTGTTTACAAAAGTAAATGGACTATATTATAAGAGTATTGTATATGAAAATTGAGCTACTTATTAATGTTTTGGTTTTGTTTTCTTTTTTCTAGAGCATCCTAGCACAAACATTATCCTGGAAATAAACTGTACGGTTATTCAGTTATTTCTCCTTGCAGTTTATGCCTTGATTTCCATCCCGTCATCACCATCACCCCTTCAAAATGCCACTAGAATACAGAATATTTTCACTGCAGCTTCAAGAGTATTTCTCTGCAGAAAAATTACTTTGAGCTTACGGGAAAAGAGGAATTTTAAGATGCCTAGTGGATTTTTTTTCACCAGTCTCTTTTCCAGTCTGACTCTCCACATATTATCTATCTCTTCATGGAAGAATGGCAATTGCATCAGGTTTTAAAAGATGTCTGTAATGCAGTGAATCAGTGTCAGTTTAAGGCTAGATTTTTCTTATGGGCGAGGAACAGGAGACTGAGTCTACCTTTAAAACCCCATTTGCCTGGCTGCATGGAGTTCCATGTGAATGCCGTGCAGCAAAAATTTATGATAAGACAGGGCAGAAAAAAAAGGATAAGTGGGTAGAGTAAGTTTAATAGGAAGAAACTGAACACTTGGAAGAGGGTATGTGCTTTGATTTTCTGTTTATCTGTCTCAACAGAGTAAAAAGGAATATTTTTGATTTCTTGAAGCTATTTATGAGACAGGCTTCTTATTCAAGTTACATTTAATGCCTGAATCTGTTTTTTATGTTTGTGACGCTGACTACTGTTTGTTAACATACCCTGTAATCAATGCCCCCATTACTCAGCATTACAATAAAAATCATTAGCATAAATTGCTACCCAGTGCTAATATGTCTGTAGGGTGTAGAGAGGTTCATACGTACCTCTGTAGCAAGCCAGCTCATTATTGACTGTGAGCAAAAAGTCACACATTGGTATTTTTCATGATATAGCTGCAACACCACGTATGCCCATCTTCATTATTTTATAATAATTTTTCTGTCGTCCTATGGCCATAAAATCAAACTACTCTTCTCTACTTCAAGATAAGCCAACAGATTTTTTAAAACCATTTAGGTACCAAAGCATGTAAAATAATACCTCCCAGTATTTCAAAACTGTGCAGAATCCTAAATGTCACTGACTCTTCTGTGGAATTGATGCTTAAATTCCTGAAAATTGTAGTAGAATGCTACCTACCTCAAACACCTACATTCCTTTGAAAGTCTGGTCTAAAGGATTTTTAAATTACATTGCATTATTGGTTAATGAATTATAGTGGTGCAAATAATCCAGATGCATACAAGTTTTTAATGGCATGGATTTATTTTCTTTGCATCTGTGCATCACTAATTAAACTGACGGATAAAGAGGTGCAGCAAGATACCATCAGCAGAAACAATAGATTTTCTTAGAGTATTCTGTATGATTAATATATCTACAGTGTTTTATTACTTTCAGTATATTTAAGAAAATTAACCTTTAACTTTCTAAATAAAATAAATTGATTACTAATTATTTGATTTTTTTAAAGCTTACATTTTTAAGTAAAGAAGAACTATAATTTAACAATGTAATATTAACTACAGTAATGACTTTTTCCAGACAATTATTGTTACTGTGATTTATTACAGCAATATTTTTTTTCTTTTATGTTGGAAGATGGACAGTGGAGTATCTAAATTTAAAATCAATTACTCCCAAATGATAAATGAAAATTCCCACCAATCAGAGCACAAATGCCTATTGGGAATGTAATAACTAGAGTTTTCTACCTCATCCAGTGCCTCTAAGCCTGTAGAGGATGTGGAAATTTGGCTTCTTGTAGCCTTTTCTCCTTATTAGAGATAAAAGATTAGGCCTTAATATTATTTCCAAAGAATTCCTCATTACCCTTTTCTGATTGTTGTGATATTAGCACACATAATAAGCTGCTGAAAAATTCTGTACTAATGTTCTAGGAAATGAACAGAGCATATTTGATCACTTTGCTACATCAGATTTAAGACTTTACAAGAAACAGACACCAGACATGCAGACCAGTGCTCTGTATTTTAATGGCAATACCTTGTTTTAGTTAAAAACTTTTGGGAGGAGAGAGGGCAGATATTAAAAATTGCTTTACAACAAATTTGGCTAGGTAACTCTCAGACATATTTTTCCTAAAATAGTATTCAAGTTTTATGTACTCATCAAACACACTGTAAATTTAACAAGGTGGGTTTTTTAATCTTTTATGCACATTTTAAGGAGAAAAGTAACACATGTTTTCACATGCATTTATGGGTTTATGTGGAATCTGTAGTGATTAAATAAAGGGTTAAATAAAAAGAAAAGTATATGCTACACAGTGGTTTTTTTCATGGCTTTAAAATCATGGACCTACTCCCTGTTTAGGATACAGCTTAAATGTTATGTTCCTTACCTATCAGAAAGGGAAACAGGATGGTCAGCTTCTCTGGCATACATGAATCCTTCTGGTTGTTTAAACTGCGGTTTGCACTGTTGTAGTGCAAAATGGAAATGATTTGTAAGGTATTTCAATACTTGCAGATGACATTTTTAGTTTTCATTACTAATGTAATTTTCATATTTTCTTTGTAAATGCGTTTCAATTCTCATCAAGATTCCTGCAGTGCACTAAACAGTCATATGCTTTTTGTACTAAATATTGAATATGTTGTGTACTTTGCTGCAAATTAAAAAATAATCTAAAAAACCAGACATTTGAGTATTTTTTTCTCAGTTTAACACTTACCAGCAAAAAATATTTTTCTATTAAATGAAGAAGCATAACACAAAAAAATGGAATCCAAGTTCTGTCAAACAGGACAAAAGAAAAACAAGTTGTTTAAAACTCCACTGAATTGTAAAGAAAGACTTTAAAAAAATAATTACTACTTTGAAGTAGCTAATTATTCTTCAGAGATATCTTCCTTTCTCATGAGTCCTCACTGATTTCTGAACTAATTTCTACTTTTCTATCATGGAAATTTTAGTCTGAGAAGGCTACTGCAGGGCAGTTTTTCTGTTGTGGGGTTTGGTTTGGTTTGGTTTTGGTTGGGATTTTTTGCTGTTACATTTTTCACGGTTCATAGCAAATCACCTTCTGGATTTGTTGATGCTCAAATGTAAAGTTCAGCTCTCTGCTATTTGACTCTTCCATTGTAAACTATTCCCAAGGTCTTGACTACAGAATCACATCACGGACAACATACTTGAAATAGTTCAGTTTTTGTCTTTGCTCTTAAAAACTTCCAAGTTTTTCTGGTAAGTTATTCTGTATACAATGTCAGTGGTTGGCAATGGGGACTGTGTGCATCAGCTGCTCTTGTTGCCTGTGTTATTTGCATCTCATTTTATTTTGTGTTTGAGAAAGAACTCATTTTTTTCTTCTGGAAATTCTTTACCCGGAGATGTAGATACTACCATGCTATTCTGATAGTACTAGCAATACTAGCCAGTGCATAAAACAATGCCATTATACATTAACTTATTTGACATAAAGCAACTGATACCTTTTGTTTGAGACTGATTAAACTGATAAATCATCTGTCTATATGTCTACATTTAACACTTGTAGTTGCATACCTCTTCATTTTGCAGCTAGTGCATTTCAAGCTGTGATCTCAATATTCAGTGAACATTTCTCACATTAATGAGATATTTTAATAATAAGGGGTTATTTTAAAATGTGATAACAGTTGATGAGGTTGTGCTCCATGAAGAAAGAACACACATGTGAAAAACAGTTTTGTCTTAGATTTGAAGCTGTTTTGTTAAATATTTGTAAAGAACATGTGATTTTTCACTGGTGAGTAATGCCCTAACTGCTAGCACAATCATTTAGGTAAGTAACAGTATTCCTGCATATCTATTTCTTATCTATGACTTCTAGTGATGTGTCAGCTACCAGCTCTAAGCCGAAAGAGCAGGACAAATTCACTGGATTCCGGCCATTCCAGGCCATTCATTCAAGTAGTGCACACGTCCTTTAAAGCAATAACTACTTGTATGCTTACATTCTCCGTGCCGGTGAATTACTGATATGAGTCCTGCATCACATATTTACCAGATAAAGTGTGATTACAAAAAGGCACCTTGCCATGCAATAATGACATAGACCACTTTTTTTTTTTTCCCCTGAAATCCGTGTGAAACAATAAGTTGTCCTGTTGAAATATAAGGTTATTAAAAATTTGTTCACAATGTCATTTACATCCTGGCTTCTCTTCAGGCTCACTCTAATCACCTTCGGTTACAGATCCAGAGTATCTAGGTATTTAGTATTTCATTGACTTTTACTTCTAAATTGTACTGACACATACTCTTCTGTTGAGGCACTGCTAATTAAATCACAGGAATGTAAATAATCTTTTCAAGAAAAACTGAGAAAAGAAGAAGTGAAAGAAAAAACCCCACTCACATCAATGCTTTGTATTTTGATAGATGGACTGTGTTTATATTTTATAACGATCTTTATTTGGTAGAGTTATTGTGTATACAATTTATGCCAATATACTTCATGGGTAAAAATATTTCTCAACAGAAAGAAGCAAGAAATTCTGTTTTCAGCACTAAATGTCTTTCTGGGCCCATATATTTATGCAAATCATATTTGTAGTAAAACTGAAAATCTTTCTGAGAAAATATATTTTAACATTAAAATTTCTTCTCTTTCATCCCCAGCTGGCAATGTTGCCTTTGGACTCACACTTGAAGAGTAAGTTTGTTCTTTATAAGCTTAACAAGGAGGGAGATAGGTAATTATTATATCAATTTTATCAATGTTTCCAAATCTAATATGGTGTTTTTCTGGCTGCATGTACACAAGTCAAGAACCATTTGGCCTTCTTTCATTCTGTAGTCCAGCAGGAAGCTGTTGCAAGTTATGATAGTATATAACCCCAGAAAGTACAGGTTAATTGTGAGATCTGGCTTTAAGGCCCTAAAACATTATTGTGGTTTTGCTCTTCTGATCTCTATCTTAGTGACGTATTTTTTAACATCTTTTGGTTTTTGTATTGGCACAATATGAGAGTTTAGGTGGCAAAACTTAGATTGGTTGCACATGAAAGTTAAAAAATTAGGTGTTCCATTGTGATTTGAATAAAGAAATAGCTACTGGTTATTTTCAAAGGAACAGAAATTTCTTGTAGCACAATACAAAGAGAGTTATGGAACTTTTTCTCAGCAGCATCTGTACTTTAGGACAAGCTTAGGCAATAGATTCTGCTAGAAAAATGCCAGAATGACATTACTTTTGAAAACTTAAAATACATGACCTTCTTACACTATGAAAATCAAGATTTAATGGTAAATGATAATTTGCCATTGACAGGACAACCTTTGCTTGGGAGCTGCATTAAGTTCAGGCCTTTGTCTTGATGTCACATGAAGCTGCACATGTGCACATATGTTAAGTGCCCCAGGAAAGAGTGGGCATGGTTCTGGGAACCAGTTTATGTTTTGCAGACACCCCAGTTGCAAAACTTAGAGCTTCCTGGGTCCTAAATCAAAATTCAGTGACAATTCTATATTTTGTTCCTGTATAATTTTTTTAACCTCTTTTGCTCCTCCATTGTTTTCATTACCTGCTTCATACTGAGAGGTCAAAGTAATTAATATCCTTATTTTTGACAGAATGGATTAGTTTATTCTTGCTCTGAAAGAAACTGACTATGGACTCAGCTCATTTCAATACCTTCAGCGATTACAGCAGAGGTTGACAGTAAGCTGCATTTCATTCAGCTGTGGCTGATCTATTTAAAAAAGGAGACTATATGAATAAACCTAATCTTTCTCATGCCAATAATGTAGCATGTCTCTCTGCAACATACTACATTGTTAAAATTCATAAGCCCCATTTCACAAAGAAGTTCCCTACTCTTTTTGCACCTCAGCACAGCAGGAATATGACTCGGGAAAACATCTAATATGATTACCTGTAACAGCCAATTTTAGGTTAAATAGATATTTAAATTCCACCAAATATTTGTACTCTTGCTTAACTTTCTGCTAAATTATTGTATTAAATTACAAGCGTACTAAAGATAAGAGGACACGGTTATTTAATTAACTAGGACTCTGTGAAGATTTGAAGACCAGACAACTGCAATTTCTGAACTACAATGTTGGCTTTTATCTTTATGATTATTAAGTTCTAAAGTAAACAGATGCTAATTATAGCACAATCATGTTGGTTCATTCTGACTGACTCAAATAGAACTTACCTATATGAAAAAGGCTTACCTCCTATGAACTACACTCCTGATCACAGGCAGGAATAGTAATTTTGCCAAACATTGTGAATATATTAATTTTGTACATTGTGAAAAATGCAATCATTTTTTAAAATAATTTTTAAAAAATCACAAGTGAATTAAGTGTGCTATTTCTCAGGCATTTTTTCACCCCTCTTTCTAAAAATGATACTCCTCTCTTGATGTTCTGTGAAAAAAGCTAGATGTTTTATTTACCTACTTCTGGAAATCCAAGATATATCTTCTAAGATTCAGAATTAATGTGTAGATATGTAGCTTAATAAACATTTGATCAAAAATACATGAATCCAGTCTGTCAGGGAAAAAAGGATATATGTAAATAAATAAGTTGTCCAAACTTTCAGCTTTGCTGTTAAATAACTTCCATTCAGTGTCTTTTTTTAAAGTGTAAGGATAAATTAAAAAAAAGGACATGAAAGATAAACTAAGAGAAAATATGAAAATATTTTGTATAAAGCTTACTTATATCATTCCAGGAAAAACTTGTTGAATATTCTGAGAGAATTGTAAATCTAAAGCTTGTAATAAACCAGAAATCTTCATGGGAAATAAGGAAATTACGTCTAATGGTATGTAAAAACATGTTTAAACAAAAGAAGTATTGTGCTACACTCTATAACAGTAATGATTGCCAAGAAAATGTTGAGACAAAATTAGTTTTAAGAACACAGATATTCCCCTATTATTATATTTTTTAAGGTTATATACTCATAAGAAACAATTATCATATCATTACCCTTGTGCTATAAAACTAATTTTCTCTTTCAAAACTGATGTGAACATACTTAGTTGATTGAAAGGGATGGAGAAAATCTATGCATAATTCTCTTTAATGGGTTAAGTCTAGAGAGAGTCTACCTTTCACAAAAAGTGATAAAGGCTGAAATAAAGACAAAAAATTTCAAGTTTTTAATGCTGATCCATGCTGTGACTAACACCATACAATCACGTTGAAGAGATCCGTCAGAGTTTAATTGAAATGTTTTATTATATTCCAACTATTTCAGATAATTACATATGAAAAAACCCTTAGTTTTGTCATATGCTATTTGCATACTTCTTTCTCATCCCTGCACCAAATGACTTTCAAACTTCAATCCTTTTACATTTGTTTTAATATATAAAAGGTTCAGAAAAGAAGCTGGTTTGAGAGGAACCCTATTTGAGCATTTATTTCAGGAGGAATTAGATAGATCTTAATAATTTTGAGGAAACCACAATTAAATGAGGTGAATGCATAAAAGAACTGTGAAGTGCTGGAGCAGGTTGAACAAACAGAAGGAATATTTTCATCATCACCAGCACAGCTCAGACCTGTTTCTTGGTGCCTGCCTGGATCTAGATAAATATCATTCACTTATTTGTTTAAACAGTAGCCAATAAATAGAATGGCATATTCTTGCAGTTTAAATAAATAAATTTAATGTAAATCAAGATTTTTTCCTTGCCTCACCACCCTCACAAAAGTAATTCAGGAACATTTCAAAAGGGAACTATCAGAACACAATACTGTAAAAATTACTCATTATTTAAATTCATTTTAGAATTTTTAAGAGTCTCCTTTTTTAGATTAGTTTAAGTAATTTCACTTGACCTGAGACTATTGTTCAGAAAATAAGCAACTCTTCAGAAACATCTTGCTCAGCTATCTGCCAGCTGCATCCTCTTGAGGTTTCAAGCAGATCCCTGTATTCTGTCATTGTGAAGAACGGGGAAATGAAAGGAAAAGAGATGACATATTTATCATAATTTCTTGTGTATAATTGACCATTGTCAAAAAAAAGTCTTGCCTGGAAAAAAAAATTAGGTAAATCCAGTGCCTACTGAAATCTCTGCTTCATTTACTTTTTTACTTTTGTCTTCTTTTTTCAGTCTCTCAGGTGGCATTGCTGCTTTACTCACCACCGTTTAGTCTATAATGCAGAAGGCCGTGGCAGAAGCATGGGCATTAAATGAGTCTGTAACAAGAGAAAGTGCAGTGTCAAGAGGCCACAGAGAAAGGTGACTACCTAAGTAGCACTTCTAAGCATCTTATGCACTGGCAAATGTGCTTCAATCCAAAATTATTCCTCTTAAATTATATTATGCTTATCCTTCCATGAGCATGTTTTAGAGTTCTGTTTGGGATTTTCAGTAGTTTTTCAGCTTTGTTTTTGTTGTTTTGGTTTTTGGGAGTTTTTTTAAATTTATTTCCTTGGTTTGGGTTGGGTTTTTGTTTGTTTTGTTGGGGTTTTTTAATAGTAATCTTCAATATAAAATCTTTATCAACTGGAAATATTTAGTGGGAAAACACTAGGCTACACCTTTTATGTAAGTGCAGTCTAGTTCACCTATCTTCTGAATGCTTTAATTCCAAACAGCTGGTGTTATTTAGTCTGACAAATGAAACACTTCAGACAGTTTCTCAATTGTTGTAATTAAAAACAGGAAACAGCAAGATAAATAAAGGAATCATGGGATCAATAAGCATTATTATTTTAATGACAATCTCAGAAGCCCAGATCATAAAACGCTAGCGTATATTGCCAGGAAATCTGAACAAGCACACATGGTGGTCTCTGACGGAACTCTTGAGTAATGATCTGAAAAATCTGAACAAAAGTTAGGTGTTTCACTAAATCTGAACTCTTTGTTTCTGAAAATAAGAAGCCATATTTCTGGGGAGTTGTCATAAATTAAGATCATAGAACCATAGAAAGCTTGGGTTGGAAAGGACCTTAAATATAATCTCTCTCAAACCCACTGCCATGGGTAAGGTACCTTTCACTAGACCAGGTTGCTAATAACTGCTAAAGATGCTGTAAAAAGATGTGAGGGGTGGAAAATGATACAGGAATCAAAACTGAAAGAGAAGATAGGCAACAAAACCTGATATTATTGTAGGGAGAGGTAGCTCCAGTGACAGTGGATATCAAATACCAACTCATTTTACATGAGGTGTGTGAAGCTAATGCTTGTGAAGGGACAATAGAAAGGTGAAGCCACCTTGAGTCACATTGTGGTCTCCTTGAAAAACAAGGAGACTACCATATCAGAGAGGCTCCTCCTAGTGTTGAACACAACAAATATCTTAGTAAGATGATTATTGGCTGTGATGAAGAGCTGGACATGGACACAGAACACACCACACAATCCAGTGCAGTATTATGGCTGTGGGACGGTTTCTTTTAATTAGTTTCTCTTTGTGGATCTTGTGGTGCATCCTCTAGCATCCACAAAGTTTTTTATCCAGTCACTACCTCTTTATGCTTTACTCTTCCTACGTGTGTGACTTGGCCAGAAGAACTGAAAGTGTTAGGTCAGAATTGGCCTGTTAAAGAATATGACGGATAGTATGAATATTTGTGTAATTCTTAAGATAGGTTTGTACTTGTCTGTCCTCCATTACTGTTCTGGCACAAACTGCTTTATTGTGTCAGCTCTTCTCTCTTCTTTGGGCATAATTTTTTATGTTTTAAAACTATGATAATTATAAGAGCAAATATATAATATTTGCCAATATTTACAGGTTATAACTTGAAACTGATTGCCAAAGTGCTTGCCTTTTGAGGGTCAATAATTTTTCTGTGTATTGCAGAAGCACCTTGGCAACTTAGAGATTTATAAAAACTATGAAGCATTTGTGTTACTGATATGGATGACCTTCAGATGAACAAACAATATACTGATAATTTTACAAAAAGAAGTGTAACAATAAATGCATTCTGCAGAATGTGATACATACTTAATATTTTTCTCCAGGATTAGTACTTCCTTTTAATTTCTTTAAGAACAGTCAAATGAGGTCAAAACTAATTTAATAAGTCCAGCAGAATTTTTAGTGAGAACTTTAAACACTGTGAAGCATCTAGCATCTTAAAAAATGCTAGGAGAAATACCATTGTAATCAACACAGTTACTTCATAAGCTCTCAGTTTGTGGGTTTAAAATACAAATACGCTTAATATTGAAATTATCTTTTACATAGCAGGTAGATCAAAGGCCATCCACTGCCTTTTTGGGTGTGCTGGTGAGCAGAGAGCAGTTCAGAAGAGAGAGCAGATGAGAAGCCTGGCAAAAAAAAACCTTATAAAAAAAGTAATGCTGTGATAAGAGACTGAAGCTAAAAGGTAGGAGTGGAGGTAGACTAAGGCAGGAAATGGCAGGGAATAAGAGGATTAAGAGGAAGCATCGGTCTGTAGAAAGTGGAGTTTTGAATGGGAGTTTTGGGGTACATGACATGAGAAGGTCCAAAGCACCAGTTATGAAGAATATACAAAGTAAAGCTGGCTGAGGAGGAGATGGTGATTTTGTATTGTGGGTTGTATAGGTGTTCCAAAGCAGATTCTCTAGATGAGAGAGTACTTTCCAAAGAACATACTTTCTGGCAAGTCTTTGCAAAATCAAAAAGCAAAATCTCAAGAATGCTCCTAATGATGTGTCAGAGGAGAGATTAATAAACATAAAATGCATATTAATTACTCATTTGCTGTCTGCATTATTCATACCTGCATCATTTCATGAAACTGCCAACTTGGAATCATTCCTTTGAATCAAGATGTGTCATACACTAGAAGCTCTGATCCACTTTGACTCTGCAAGGTTTGATCTTATGCAATTTTGTGAAAAAGGATGTTGCTCTTGCTGCTCTGACAATATCTTAAGCTCTTTCACCTTCATCATTCACAGAAACTGTTTTCTTGCACTTCCTCTTGGAAGCTGTCATATAAATGTTATTGAGTCGCATCAAAGATCTCCTAGATATGGCAGTAATATGTGTAAGAAAAGGTCTCTGAAGAACTTTTGTTTCCTAGAGTGTATTGAGAGATTTATAAAGTTATTTATCAGGTGTGTGATTGAGTGAAAGCTTCTATTGTAGCAATGGTTGAAACAATATTCTTGTCCATTTTTAAATGACTGCCATAAATATAAATAAATAAATAAATATACTAACAATTATCAAATATTTGTGAGAAAATATTCCAAAACTTTTAGAAGTACAAGAAATTAGGCACACATTCGGATAAAATCCTTTCCTCTATTACATGGTGTAGATCCAATGGCTTCGCTGCTGTGTTATTAAAGTAGACCAGGCCATTTTTTCTTGTCAGAAATGTTCTTTTAGCAGTAAGAATTTCACAGGTAATTTGGGAAATGCAAAAAAACCAAACCAAAACAAAAAAAACAAAACACCCATGTACTTTCTTCAGAAGATTTTGTTGCTAATGCATTATCCGTGGCAGTAAACTGAGATTTCTCTGCTTTCTTATCCTGTAATTCATAGCACTCCATGAGTTTCTATTGAAGTGATAAGAACACTCATAACTATGTCTGTTTCTGCTTCTGATCATCTTTATATGAAAGTTTTATTGCTCCCTGGTATTCTATTTTTCCCTGTGGGTCCTTTATCATTTATTAGATTTCTTTAACAATTGTTCAGTAGGTTTGCAATTTTAATGAATTAATTCCATAGGCAGAAAGGTGCATCATTGCCGAGTGAGAAACAGGTAAACTTTACTAAAAGGAGAAACACTGATCCTGCTGTTGCTAGGAGGAAAATTATTACCAAAAACTGAGACAGGAAAAACTGACAAAACTCAATCATTTTACTTGACAGATCACTGATCTTTCTAATACTTTCTAATAATGTATTTTTTGATTTGACAATAATCTACACATGATGCTTAAAAAGATCACCTAAATCTCTCTGTGCAGCAGCTGATTGGGCAATGTTATGTTATAAAGAAAAGTCCTTTGGCCTTTAAGCACTGAACAGGTTTTCAGTTTGATTAATTTTCATTCCTAATCAATTCAGTTCACAAAGTTTTAAACATTTAATATCTAACCATATATTTTGATGATAGAAAAATTAATTACTCAAGAATTTAAGAGTAATTATAAAAAGTTTATTTAGTTACTGTGCATGGGCATGAGAGTTCTGTGTTGAATCAAAAGTACAAGCAAAAAAGCTCCACTCTAGCAACTCTTCTTACTTGGCATGGGAATCTGCATTTTAAACATTGGCCTCTTCCTGTCATGGAATTGTTCTCCACTCTTGACAGTCCAGAGAAGCAAGGAATGAATGATTTAATTTTGCAAGTGAAGTTAACGTATAAGTAAATTCCTCTGAGGATGTGACACAGAACTCAATGACAACAGCGAAAAAATCCCTTTTATATCATAACTCTTCAGTTTTATCAATCTGATGTTGTGTGTATGTTTAAATAATGTGCAAAATTAAAGAGACGGTACAGAGGATTTAGATTGTTTTTATCATACAAAATGCCAAATTGGCACTCACAGTTTCATACTCACATGCAAAAATATGAGACATGTATGTTCTAATATTTTGATCATTATTACACAGGATGAAATGGAGGACAGAAAATTATTCACCTTGATTCCTCTTGATATCTTCTAGGCTCATCTTGCGTGGCATTGCTCTCTGCAGCCTTTAAGGCTTTTGACAAAGGCACGGGACCATGCTGAGCAGCATCACTTTGAGATTACCTCACAACTCTGCTGTGGATTTAGCTCTTGTGTAGCTTATCTTCAATATTCGGCTTGATCCTTGCTGTTATCCATGGGTGGCCGCTTTCAGTCTCTTGATGTGTTGCACATTCACCACTTGTCTAAACCCTGCTGCAGCATTTCTTCTGCTATTTTTTAAGCACACAAACACACCCCCTCATTCATACTCCAGGCAAACTTACACATAGACTATGCTGTGTATTTCCTTTACAGATCTTTTATGAAAGCATCAACTTGGAGAATGGAAGGTAAGGAAGAAAAAATGAGCCACTGCCAACAGCTGTGCCTGCATTATTTATGCTTAATGTTGGGATCACAAGTTAATGGAAAGAAGTTAATCAATGCCTTTACAGATTCTAGAAGAACCACTCAAGTGAAATATCATTTTTAGTTTTGTTTTGCAATTGCCAGACTGAATTGCCTGGGGCTGCAACTGCCAGGGGCTGCAACTTTCTCTTTATTACAGTCTACTTCCTCTCTTTACCACTAAGAATGTGAAAGGATTTTTTAAAACAATAAAATTTGCAAAGTAGGTCTTCTCAAACAGAGCACAAGAGGATGTCAGGTCAAAATGTCCAAATTAAAAGGAGTAAGTTAATTACATGAAATCTATTTTTAAGATACTAAATGATTTAACCCAGACTGTATGTTTCAGTATTAAAAATGGTTTCTATATCTAATACAAGAGTACATAAAATGTTTGACAATCTCCAGGTGCTTTTTATAAGATTTGTAACACATATTAAAACTAGAAATGGCCTTGTCTTCATCAGGATACTTCTAATTCAAATCCATAACTTTTTCTGAGGGGAAAAATTTAGCTATCAATAATTAATTGGACCCTAAACAGAAAACAGATGATCCCTTGCTTTATTCCATACATGAGCTTAATAAATTCAAGTATGAAGAAATTCTCCAGTTAATATTTAAAATTTATTTTGGATGGTATGAACAGCAGATCATATTGTGTTTAGATGTCTATTGTGCAGTCACCCATGACATAAGGAGGGAATAAATTTTAGGCTACAGAAATCTAAAGAATGTAAATTGAAATGCAAGCAATGGAAAACTGATATTAAAATAATAATTTTGGAGGTCTCTGTTTGCCTTTGGACTTCTGAAACTTTCAATTGCCATAATAAACATATCATATACTGTAATATTTAGAGAGGAATCCAATGAGAATCTTGATTTTATTTTTCAATTTAAATGTGTGTTTTCACAAGGATTTTTAACTGAAAACACTCTTTTGTGAATGCCAGGTGTCTCTAATGGAAATAAAATTACTAGACCTGATTTTTAGTCACTAAAATTTTTGAATTACATTTAAAAAATACAACCAAATGTGATAAAGTGTCATTTATGTTTCCTCAAAGCTCTTGTAGACAGGAAAATTAATTTTCTTCCTGATATTTAAAAGAATACATTTCTCTTCAGCAGTGTATATCATGGCAGATGCTATTATCTACTTCAGATGGAGCTGTACATAAAATGTCCTTGTTGGATTATAATGCTTATAATGCAAAATTTTGCACACCTCATACATATCACAGTACATTTAATCCAAGAAAAAAAATGGATTGCATTTCTTTGTTGAAGATCTCAATAGTTTTATATAATTTTGACAGGTGGATTAGAAATACAATTTTGAACTGGTAGGTGTAAAAAATTGTGTAATTTTTTTACTGCCACAAGTTTAAACTTTCTTCTCTTCCAATAATAAGTACCCAAAACCTACTCCAAGATAAAGGGCTTCAGAAAAGGGAACTTGGAATTTCTCATTTTAGGTCCTTGACAGTACAGCATATATTTTTCTCATCCCATTGCTGGCCTTTCTCCAACATCCATCTATTTTTTTGTAGGAAACAACACTAGGTGAAATACATGTAATGATACAAAAATAATTAATGTAGTAATTTATTTTTTCACCAAAAAAAAAATCAAAATTTTCTTAGTTATGCAAATAAGGCCTACCTACTACCAGTAAAAGATCTGAGCTGTAATCTACAATATCTTGGAGTAATGTCAAGATAGGCCATTCCAAATAATTCAGCACTTAGGACTTTGTTCTTCTTAAACATGCTGATTGCTACTGCAGACTTTTTGGAAAGTAAAGTTAGTATCTCTGTCCATGAGACACAAAAAAATTAGTATGAACCTTGGATCATGTTTCACAGTTTTATTGAAATACCATATGGGCAAATCATACAACAACCTTTGTTGTATATTTTCACTGTCTTTTTGGAATACACTGTCCTGTTATCTTCACAGCATTTGGCTCATGCTACTAATTTATCAAGCCAAAAATCTTCAAAAGAGTGGTATTACATCTTACAGAAAATATCTTTCAACTAATGTTACCTTGGCATTTATGAAAGAATCATATTTTTCAACGTTTTAATTTTTTTATGACATCCATATTAAAACATAGTTTTGACAATATAAACTCCACAGGATGAGTCCCAGGCAAGAAGTTGTCCTGAGGTCAGTGGGATTGCTAACAAATACAAATTAATAACTTGGGAAGCAGATTTGTTCATGACGAGTCTGTGGCTCCAGCAAAACCCCAGTGTTGGTTGTCGCTCCAACACTGGTTGCAATGTAGCAAAGTAAAAGAAAGCCAAGCCTTGTTAAAGAGTATTCACTAGAAAAATGAATTTGTTCACTGTTTGGTAAGATATTCAAGGTTTATTGTTTGTTTGCTTCCAAAAGAAAAGGTTGAGAGAAAATTGCAAATACTGGAGTGTCTTTACGAAAAAAAAGCAACACTTCAACTCAGTACAATAAGTAGAATTGAAATGAAAAAAGAATCCTGACTGAATTTCTACTGTTTAACTAGCTTCCAAAGTGCTAGCTAAGAAGATCTGATTAGGATAGTGTCAGTAATACAGTAAAAGCATTGCTGAGGCACATTTTTGAAGTCAAAAGTGTTTTGGTTTAGAGATTTATCCAGAACGAGAATAGAAACAGCAGGTTTTCAGCACTGTTGTCCACCTAGAGTCCCACATACATAATATCACTTTAGAGCCACACAAGAAAATGCAACATTGCTGTAACTATGACTCTGCCACATTTGGTACATTATTCCTCTTGGACATTTATTGTATTAAGTGTTTCTGCCATGAGCATAATATTTACTTGTCTGTTGGAAATCTAATAGCCAGAAAGAAAGAAAAAGCAAAAAATTCCCAAAAGCCAGTTTCCATGGAATTAAAATATTGTGTACTGAATAAAACATTTTTTGTTTTGTTCTTTTTTGTGCTGCCATCAAGAAAATAATTCACCATTGCCCATGTGTCTGCAAGTCTTCAACTTTTCCTGAAGACAAAGGACAAAGAGCCTTCTACAGCATAGGTAACAGTAAAGATGTACCACCTTTGGGTGTGATCTTTAGATCACTGTATCCCTACAGAGGCATAATTTCTTTATTTTTCCTAAATATTGCTTGTTCCACACATCTTAAATATTGCATCTGGTTCCACACATCTGCATCAAAGTGAGAGCAGCTGAGGTAGATTTTTGTGTGAAGTGGCAATTATCTTCCCTTTGCAATCACATGGAGCTGCATGAGGCCAGTAGAAGTTGAGCAGGGACCTGATGAATGGATCAGATTTAAGTCACATATTCCCAAGCATGCGAAGCCTGCCAGGCATCTGTGTGAGTACTTCCATTATAAACAACAAAGCAGAAACTGCACTTTTACTCTGTGTTTGTCTGGAAATGTAATGTTTTACACATGAACCACAACAGATTACAAATTTAGTTTTAAATATAATTTTAACTAAATGTTTTCAGAGCTTTATTAAATCTCTGCCTTTTTTTAACATGAAAGAAAAAGAAATTGTTTGATTTCCCAGGCTGCTGTACCATATTTTTAATCTGACACATTCAGTTGTACTAGTAATATTATGTTCTGCCATGTCAATAGAGTAATGAAACATGACTGAATTAACCAGACACAGCAATGAAATAGGCCACAAAATGTAACAAAGTGGAGTTTTCTGAACAAAAGGAGGAAAAAAGAGGCTCACTACTTTTGTAATTATAATACAGTTTCTTACCTGAGCATCAGCTAAAATCAATTTTAAAAATTTCTTCACTTTAAAAACATATTAGATACTGGAGTCATGGGAATTTTCCACGCTTGACCTGGACTTGCAACTGTTATCACTATGCTACATCATTCTGAAGACACTTTCTAATTTGACAATGTAGTTTTCAAAATCTTTTAGTACTTTACAAGTACTAAACAATACAATATTGCTCGTAATAAAGTATACACATTCAGGTATATGTGTGTATATACACAAATTCATACACACAAAAAATCAGCAGGATATGTAAAGCTAAAATGTATCCCTAAGGTCAAGCCTACATTGCTCCTTACAAGTAGCACAGTTAATACAACAGAATTTTCTAGAGAAATTTCAGTCTTATTGACAAAGTGTATTTTCGTATTCATAGCTTATTCTGCATCTGAGGAGTCATTTTATTTTGCCAACAGCAACATAAGTTTGCCATGAGTGTATATTCATAGCTTATTCTGCATCTGAGTCATTTTATTTTGCCAACAGCAACATAAGTTTGCCATGAGTGTTCTCTTATAAAATACAGTAAGCTCCCACATGAGGAAGTGATCTTAATTCTAATTAAAACTTCTGTGCTTGAAGTGTTGGCTTGTCTAGAACATAATACATGAAGATGGAAATCAACCATGGTTGAACACTGTGGTTTAACCAGTATTGATTGTATAAATTATATGTATATATAATATTTTAAAAAGTACTCTACCCTGAAACTGAGATACTCCAAATCCCTATGACACCATTAGTTGATCTTTATTAGCTCAGACTTATTATTGTGCTGCCTTTTCTTCATCACCGGTAAAAGGTACAGGACATTCATTTATTGCTTAGGATATGAATACAATATGAATAACTGTCTTCCCATATCCCATACAGTAAGCATTCTCATGAAAGGATAATTCTTCCATTTGGTTGAGTATATCAACTAACTAAGGTCCTTGAACTCTGTCAATAAAAGGTGTATGGAACACTGAAACATCAAACTTCTGAAACAAGTGATTAAAAAGTTGTTTGTAATTCCTTACTGGTGGAAGGATGTTGAAAAGTACTGAAAAAATCTGTATTTGACACATCAGGGACAAATTAGAGACCAAATGCATGACTCCTCTGCATGCATTCAATGATTTCTTATGAAATAATATATTTACAGTCTGTGTCTTTATTTTCATCTTGAAGAGGCACCACAGCCACAGTGTGTCCTGATGTGGGGCATGGTAACATTCAGGTTGGGAAAAATAAATGAATCTTAGTCATTTTTAAGGGGTGATATTGAGACTGATGTTGCTTAATGTCTTCGTTGCTGGCCTGGAAAATGGGATGAAGTGCAATACCATATTCAGATAGTATCAAACTGAGAGAAGAAGGCAGAGATTGCATGAAGTTTAACGAAGCTGAGTGCAACATCCTGCAAATGCTGGGCTAACAACCTGCTTAACAAAAAGGGTTTGGGATGTTCCAGTGGCCAAGTGAAACCTTATTCAGGAGTGTGTCCTGGCAGACGAAGAATATAAGCTCTATGAGAAAGAGTGTAGCCAATAAGCCAGAATTATTCTTCTTCACTGGGAGCTAAGAATGCAGCACCCAAAGTATTATTCCCATTTTGGTCTCCCCAGTAGTCCAGAAATATTGGAATAAAGGAATTAGTCAGTGAAGGGCCACCAAGCTGTTTAAGGGTCTGGAACACAAGATATTCAAGGAAAAGGAAGGAAAGTCTAAAGGACTTGGCTTCATCATTATGGAAAAGAGAAAATTAAAGGAAGCTGATTTCAAACATTCAGGAGTAAAGTGCAGAAAAGCTAGAGCCAGATTCTTCTCAGAGGTACACCATAAAGATATTACAGCTATGTATGTGAGCTACAACAAGGCAAATTATTAATAGATTTTAGGAAAAAAATGACAATGTGAGTAATCAAAGACTGCAACAAATTGCAAAGACAGGTCAGAGATATTCTGTGCTTCACTATTATCTGAATTTGAAGCAAAATCTAGATTGGAGGCTGTCTGTGCTCTGAGTGGGAGGTTGATTCCTAGGAGTTACATTAGCAGGCTCCATTATAGGCTTTTGTCTTGTCTTAGATGTTCTGTTTCAAAGAAAATGCTGATTTTTAAAACCAACAATTTTTTTTTTTACTGTTGCAGGGACTTGAACCATTGAACTCATGATAAAATTCTCATTGTACTTTTAATGTTTTGCACAATGAGACATAAAGAACCAAAGAAACTCTTCTATCCTTTCCTTGCTAGGTTGATCTTTCTTTGTGGGTATTCTACCACCAGTTACAATTTTCTGCTTACAATTATCCACTAAAATGAGCAGGAAACATTATGGAAGACATTTTCTTCTGGAAACACTTTTATTTTACCTTCTTATCTGTCTTTTCATGGCAGGATAAAAAAATGATGAGAGAGGCAGTCTCACTGTCTCTTTTCCCAATTCAAACATTATTTTTCCAGGGTTCGTCTAATTTTATGTTACAACACCTTCATATTTGACAGGACCTAAACCCAGCTGCATTGGATAAATCTTCCCCATGTTCCTTCTCTAACCTCTGAATTTTTGCTTGCAAGTGAAAAACTGTGAAAGTGAAAAATAAACATGGTAATTTTATTCTTTACAGTAGATTTTATCTGATGGAGAAAAAAATGTTAAGGACTCCACTTCTCTAAGTGTATATATATATAGTAATTTTGTTAATTCCCTTTCTCTTAATTTATCATTAGGCTTGAAAATGGTTCAGTGCATTGAAATCAGAAAAGGTGTCATCTAAAAGTAGAATCACGCATCAACACCTTTTTGCTTGAATAGTCATTTGCATATGGAGAGTATTTCCATATATTCTGTTTTCAAAAGATGCATATTTTCTTATCAAAGATTGAAATATGAATCCTAAATCCAGACTCTTTAGTGTTATGAAATGGTTATTCCATTGTTTTGTGGGTTTTTGGTTTGGTTAATTTTTGTTTCTTTTTTGCTTGGTTTTGGATTTGCATGAGGGTGGGGTTTTTTTAATCACAGAATGGGTTGGGCTGGAAGGGACATTGTGGATCATCCAGTTCCAACCACCCTGCAATGGGCAGGGATGCCTTTCCCCAGGCCAGGTTGCTTAAAAGCCCCACCCAGCCTTGCCAAAATTTCATGCAGGATACAAGGGTAGCACAGACACATACCAAGAATTTATGCTTAAGAAGATGGTGAAGAACAGATCAGTCTTCTGTGTTTTGAGGAAAAGAGGAGTGCATGCTGTGAACTTAAGTGGGAAATTGAGACCCAAGTGAAAGCACAGTGTAGTGGCCTCTGATATGCTCTGGCCTGAATACTGTTGGTTATAGGCGGTTGTTATGATCACAATCAGTACACAGATGGGCCACCTGCAACTTCCTCTTTAATCATGGAATTCTGGGTGCTCTGTGATCTGTTTGTGTGGTTTCATAGACTATCAGCATTGCATGAACTGACCATAGTCTGGGAATAAATCTTTTATTTTCTATTTCTCCTGCTAGGATTGTCTATCTTGCTACTTGGTGAAATTGTGAATTTCCACAACTGGAAAAAAGCAACAGGATTCTAACTACCCTTCCTGTCTATTAATAAAAAAAGTGGGAGAATATAATTTACTTCATAATTCACACAACTTTTCAAAGCCTTTTCAGACTTTTAAGCGGGGCTTAAGAGTAAAGTTCCTTCCTCCTGTAAAATTCTCACATTGATCATTACTTTCTGCCTACACAAATTTCCCATTCACTTTCAAATGTATGAGTCACTGTTGAGCTGAGTATGTATTTTATTTTGAGTGCTGGTATTCCATCAAAATGTTATCAACAGAACTGCATCCTTCACTTTCTGCCTTATATTTTCTCTGCACTGTTGTGCCCGGGTGAGTAATGTGTAGAATGGTGCAGGATGGAGCATAGCTTATGCTTTATTGAACAGTGCTTGTGTTTCACTCCAGAAATGTAAGTTTTTGATCAATGAAAACAAGAAGTTCTAAAACTTGAAAGCATCTAAAACTAGCTAATTGTTTTAGAGGGACAGAAGCATAACATTTAAATTGGGTATACTTCAAAAAGGATAAGTATACAGAGTGCAGAAACATATAAGAGGAGTATGTGTGATGGGTTTGTCACTGAACTTTAATTAAAAACTGTTCTGGTAACTCATATGAAAGTGTTTATGACAAAAATGGCTCAGTAGATACAAAATCTACATAGACTGTGTTACTTGGCTTTTCATCTTTATAGGTATTGGGAATTAAAAATACGCCTTTTAGAAAAAACAGTGCTTAGTGCTATGCATTTTGTTGCAATTCTTTGCAACAGAAAACAGAAAAAATGTTGCACATGATATGACTCAGAATATTTGTATGAAAAGAAAATCTACAAAGTGAATATGAAACAACGTTTTAATTTTAAATAAAGAGCTGATTCTGATCTTCATAGACTTTGTTTTTCATCTTTCATGATGGACACATAACTGTGTCAAAACCAACCAACCAAAAAGCCCCTCAAAATCCAAACAAACAAACACAACAAAGAAAAACAATACCCATTTTAAAGTTTAAGAGGTTTTGAGCTGCATAAATAGATTCCTTTCTGAGCCTTCATATGAGTATCTTAGTAAGCCACAAAGTCATAGAGAATCAAAAACCTACATACTCCTAAGCTGCTATCTCTATCAATGCATCCTACACTTCATTCTCTTGATGTGTCATAGGCACTAATGCAGTCATCTGTCATGTGTGATGCATCAAGCACCAGAAATGAAGTGCAGAGCTGCTGACACGGGGCAGCAGCAGGGGAAATGTAGCATTCAGTGACCTCCCTTTGAGGCTCGGGTTGAATCATACAAAAGTCCAGTTTCCTGACCTACCAAACCATTAGTGGCTGTGAGATCATCAGCTGGGAAACTCCAGCTCGTGCTCCTACTTACCTTTTGCATGCAGTGTCAATTATTGTGAAACTCATGGGTTGCAGCAGGTCAAGTGTAAATGTGAAAGGGAGCAAGAGGACATGGAAGCACATGGCAGTCACCTCCATAGAAGTGGGGATGTGACCGACAACCAGGCTGTACTCTTGACATCATTATGATGCATTTTTTTAAATAAAACAATACTTCAAAAATTTGATACCTGAAGATTTCATTATGTCTTCTTTTGGTTTTGGCTTTTCTGTTCCTTTCCAGCTGATAACAGATAAGCAACCAGCTTTTCTGTATATGTTTTTGTCCTGTAGAAGCTTATGAAAAGAAGCAGCTACATTGCTTTTTTACTTAAGGATTTGATTAGAAAGGATGGTATCTATGGTTTTGCACATTCTCTTATTCTAGTGACACTGTGTTCTTAACACACTTGAATGTTTTTGTTCACAATGATTCATACTGATTTTGTGGGGTAGTGGGTGATGCAAATTCTATTAATGCAGAATAGACATGTTTTAAATCTGTTTAAAGGAGAAATGCAAACTTCATTTTTGTCTTGAAAGCCTTGAGTTTTTTTTTCCATAGAAGTACAAAATAAGTCATTCAAGCAAAAAAGATGAATCTGTCCTTTTGTGTCAGATAAAGAAGCAAAAGATAATTAAGATGAGCATTTAAAATATGTATACTTTCAGGATTCTATTTATTTATTTTTATTTATTATCTGTTCTTAATAGTATTGGAACTCATTTATTTCTATTTTCCACTGTTTTCTTTGTCACGAAATAGGTAATACAGAGAACTGTTTAATGCACTCTTCCTCTTTTCCACCCTACCTTGTATGTTATTGAGATTTTACACACAATATAGTAAAAAGAAAAGTAGTCAGGCACTGGTGTTAATGAATGACAGTAACTTAAGACCTGGTTCCATCTCCTCACCATTTTAACAGAGCATTTATTCACATAAGCAATGGCTTCAGTATCAGGAAGAAGGTGGATCCTGGCAGAGTCTTCACTGCTTTCAAAATACAAAGTTCACTCTTTCTGAAAGGCAAAATTTCACCAGTCAACTTAATTAGCATTGCAAAAGCAGCTTCATTTAAATCATTCATTGAGAAAAATCTGAAAGGCAGAGGACCAGAATGCCTTGTCTGATACTTATTACAGTGACATTAATGTTAGAATTCTTCTTGTTTGGGAGTGTTTCTATTTAACACTCCCTGGGAGCCACATGTGACATCCCCTGAAGGTCTCCTACATCTAGAAAAAAAATAGCTATATTAGTCATGGGAATAAAAGGGTAAAATTAAACAGAATAGATCATATACAAGATAATTGATTTAAAAAAAAAGTTTACTCTCGCTTTTAAGATATTGACAAGTACTTGCCTTCACTTATCCTCACTCCTCAGGAACATCTAGGAGTAAACTAGCATGGAGGCGACAATCTGTGATGGCATGTACAAGAAAGTGCACAATTTAATTTAACTCCATTTAACTCCATGACTCACAGTGGGTCAAACTCATCCCCTATCTGACATTAGCTATGTAGCAAGGGAATTGAAAACAGAGAACATGCTCTTGTGAAGATACTCATTCCTTTCTAAGTAGTTCGTGAGTTTTAAATATCTGGTACCATGCTGAGAATCTACATTTATCCTAAGTACTTACGGGCTCAAACTGGGCAGCTTGTTCTAAAGCAAAAACTCTGTAGGTCGGTCCAAAGATTATTTTTCTCTTTTCTTTACTTCCCCCGCCCTAAATTATATCAACATGTATTCAAAAAGTTTGGATGCTTGAATTATTTAAAAGTGGTAGATAGATGTTACTAGCAAGTTCACAAATTGATTCATTGAGATAGTGACACAAGATTACCATTTTCTCACTAGCACAAAAAAAAAGCCAAAAAAAAGTGGCAATATTTTAATGCCTGACTCACCTACCTGAATTAAGAATCAGTCACCTCTAACAATCAGTGTTGAGAAATGGACACATCTGATGGGATGAAACCACCTTTTGGAGCTCACTGTGTCTCCCTTAGCTATATAGGACAATACTCAAAACCTAGGTGCATTTAGTCTGATATATAAATTCAGCTAAAAAAATTCAATTCACTGCAAACTACACAGAGAGCAGAGATATTGACTCTAGGTTACTTAAAATTACTGTTATGCCCAGAATCTTTTACTACGTCTCTTCTTCCACTGTCCCCAGATTAACTGTGTATTGATAATAAAAAACATGGCTTATAAAGAATAAGGGCATTCAGAGCTTATATTCTTTTTTTTTCATATTTGGCAATGAACTAGTTTTTTGTTTTGCTTTGGTTTTTGCGGGGGTTTTTTTCTGGGTTTTTTTTGTTTGTTTGTTTGTTTGGGGGTCTTTTTTGTGTTTTGGTTTTTTTTTGTTGGTTTATTTTGGTTTTTGGGTTGTTTTTTTTTTTGTGTAGGTCTAGTTTCCTCTAAAAGCTGTTGCATTTCATCTCTTATTTTTTTTTCCTTTGGCTGTTTTTCTCAGTTTCATGTTGTTTTCCTTCTTGTAGCATCCTTGCTTTCTTTTCCCTGGCACCCTTCCCTTCCCTCTTCCAGGGTTACCATAGAAATATACAACCACGAATTTCAGCAGAGAAATTCGGGCTGAAGTAATAAACTGAAATGTCAGGAAGAACTACTTTACATAAGTCACAAACCAAGTTGTACATTTAGATAATTATTAATATGTGATATTTTTACAGAATTTGGGTATGTCTGTGGAGATTGCTTGTAATGTTTTGCTTTTAGCTTGTACTACACTATTTGCATTAATAGCATTGACAATAAATACACTAATTTGAAGTGTATCAGCTTGGCAAGCCCTTTATCTTCTGCCTATGGTATTCATTTAAACAGCTATGAAAATAAAACTCGGCACTTTCCAAACAAGACTACAAACAAAGCTAAATATACTATGCACAGTATGTATGTATATATATACACATATGTACAGTGTATATATATATATATATATATATATACTCACTCACACACACACACACACACACATATAAAAGTGTGACAAACATCAAATAAATAAAAAAGCCCAAATGAAAAACCAAAAAAAGCCAACAACCAGCAATATATTTCTTTTTAAAAAGTACTGCTAGATGTGAGGTTATTACGAAGATAATTATATCATTAGATATATAGTTAGTTAAACTGGCAATAGCAAAGCCACTTACAAATATGACTTTATTCTTCATATGCTGCATAGTGAACCAACCTCAGTTTATGGAAAATGTATTTCACGCACAACAGTACTAAAATAACAGTCTGAAGTGGCAATTTTCACCCCTGTAGATATTGATTGTTTGATTTGAGAGTTCATTCTTCACTTGTTATGGTGCCTCACTGGTCACCAATTGTTTTACTTCTAGATTAGCTGTTTGGAACCACTGAAATAATGGCATTATTTATATGGCCTCCAAATAGCACTGAATAAAATATCATTATTTTATTAATAAGACACATGTATATATTAATTCTAGACAGAAAAATCAGACCATTTTTTCTGCCTTTTGTTTTTCTCTCTGATTCAAAATTTTTAATGGAAAAATTCATATAATTATTTATACAGGAAAGAAAACACAGTCCTAAGAAAAGCTTAACTTAAAATTAATTTTGAACACTTTTACTGCAAAGTTCTGGATCTTGAAAATTTTATTAGAACAGGTTAGATGCGCTAGAAACAACATCTTGTCTTTTTTGGAGTTCAATAAAAATATAAACTTATCCTTTCTTACAATTATTTTCGTAAAAACTTTTGAGTTAATATTTCCACATTTTAATATAAAAAATCTTGGAAGGAGAAGAAAAAATGGAAGGTGAAGTTCTTCACAACTGAAACTGAAACAAAATTTGGATTAATTTTACCCTTCCAAGCTGATAAGAAAATAACTATATATGGAATTGGAATAAAGAAAAAATTCTTCAAATTTTAAATATTAAGAATAATTTCAATTACTTTTGCATCATTTGTTTTACTTCTTAACATTAATTTCTCAAAACTTTGTAAAATTCAAAACAAAATGCAGTTTTCTCACAAAGATGCCCAAAAATGCCAATAAGAATTTGAAATTTAATTCTTTAAATGTTTCAAAATTTAAAAAAATACCTTGACTTAAGAAAGTGATGATCTCTAACACCATTTCTAGAAAAAAATCAGTATGAACAAGTTGGAGTACTTCAATGAAATATCAAAAACCAGAGATTTTTTAATGTCATCCAATAATTTTGAGTGCTTCATTTCAGTTTTCAGTGTGCCTCAAATCTGAATGTCTCAAAATAAAAAGTCAAAGTGCAAAAAGGGCTGCAGATCTTTTGTGGCTCAGATGACATATGATAATTTGTCAGAATTACATAATTTGCTTACAAAATCACTGTGAGAAGTAGGAAAGTCTTTCCATGAGTTCACTGAGTAAAACCCTGTCTTCCTCTGCCAGTATCACATGAAGGATCAGTCTTTTAAGTGGCTAAGCTGTTTCTTACAGAGGTTAAATACATATTTTCTGCAAATATATTTCAGAAATTGTTTCAAAGTTTGGCTGTACTTAATGTTAAGTCTTACTTTAGTGGTTAAATTAAGGGCTGTGGTAGGTTTGTCTTAGCAGACAAAACCAGGCAGATGAAGCTGTTAAAACACTAACGTGTTTGTCTCTTCCACTGTCCATTAATGCAGGGATGCCATATACCACAAGTCATCACCTGCTGACTTATCACAGCATTCAGTCCTGTATATTAAGCTAAATGAAAACTAGATATCTGATTTTAATCTCCTGCCACAAGCTTGTCAGAGTCCTAAGTATCTTTTGCAGCATTATAAGCCTATTGCTTTTTTTGCCCTATCTTCAGTGAGCACAGGGAGCAATTTATTTATTTCTATTATGCTACTTCTTCTGATTTATTTATAGGCTAAGAAGGATGCAGAGTTTTAAACAGTAAATTTGTCTGACTGCTTTCAAGGAACTGTGTGTCAATACATAACAATAAGCTGGGAAGAAGAAAATGTAGGATTAAGTCAAGCCATAGGGCCAGTGAGCCTTCCAGAAAGGTTGAGTGCGGAGTGCTCTGTGAGTGATGAAGGGGAAGTTTAACGTCTCACGTTCTTTTTGGAGTTCACTGTAAGGCAGATGAGATTGGTAGATGACTTTATTTTTTGTGAAAATCTATGGGTTAGGCAATTTTGGATTAACTGGTGTTTTCCTCACACAAATATCTTGAGCAGTTTTAATTGAAACATGCAATCACAGAATATGCTGCATTGGAAGGCACCCATCAGGATCATGAAGTCAGTTCCTGGCCCTGCACAGGACACCCCGAGAGTCACACCACGTGCCTGAGAGCATTGTCCAAATGCTTCTTGAACTCTGTCAGGCTGGTGCTGTGGCCACTTGCCTGGGGAGCCTGTTCCAGTGACCAACCACCCTCTGGGTGAAGAACCTTTTCCTGATATCCAGTCTAAACCTCCCCTGACTCAGCTTCATGCTGTTTCTTTTAGTGCTGTCACTGATCTGAGTGAAAAGATCTGTATCTGCCCCTCTCCACCTCCTGAGGATGTTGAAGACCACAATGAGGTCTCTCCTCAGTCTCCTCTTCTCCAGGCTGAACACACCACGTAACCTCGGTCACTCCTCATACAGCTTCCCTTCCAGACCCTCCAGTATCCTTATGGCCCTCCTTTGAAGACTCTCTAATTGCTTAATGCCAAAAATGACAGATTGTGTGATTTGATTTAGGGATACAGCACTCCTTGAATGAGTCATCCTGGTGCCAGATGTTTGAATGCTCTGGAGATTCAGAGATCTCTTTACTGAGTGCTTACATTTTATCCATCAAGGATACAAGAGATGCTGGAATATTTCTCTAAAGCACAGAAGAGTGCACTGAAACAAGCTAGAAAGACAAGACAGAATAAGTGCTCCAGCAACGTTTATTTAGTCATCATTCCACAGCAATGATAACTTAGCCACCATTCCTTAAAAACTAAACTCTTGAGACAAAAAGAGAAAAAAACTATGCCGATATATCAGACAGCTGAATTAGTAAAGGTAAATCAGTATGAATGTCCGTGTCATTGACCTGCCACACAGCTTCTCACCAGCACTGCTGCAGTACAAGACCATACCATGGGAGGATCTCTTTCACCACTAAATATAGCTTTTTATAGTCATTTTATATTTTATCACTATATACCCCATGTCTAATTGTTAATGAGTACATATAGTTCACTCAGCTATCTCAGTTTCCTACAGTATTAAGGAAAAGTTAGTTTCAAGAGCATGCAAGTTATTGAAAGGTGTTCACCTGAGAATATCAGCCTGAGGGATGTGTTGTTTACTTATATTTCACAGGAGGCCTGTGCAAGCAGAAGCAATGAGTGGGCAGTGTCTGGGTATTCTTAAATTCAGAAAAACCTGTCTTGTTTTGGAAACTGCACTGATATCAGTCATAAATACATACTTTCTGCTTTTTTACTTATGGCTGTAAAGTAGGGATAGAACTAAACTTACTAAAATATTTTACTCACCTTCGCTTTTGTTCACCCTGCAGCCTGAGAATATGGTTTTCAGTGACACAAAGTCTCATCATAAATATGTGGAAGATATTGTTTGTGGCCTTTCTGTCTTTAAGATGTGTGTGACTGCAGGGAATAGCAGAAATTCAGAGCCTCAGTCACAGGCAGATGAGTGGAATATGTGGGAATCCAGCCTTTCAGAGAGATGAAGATTACAAACCCTTCACAACCAATCATCTGCAAAGTCAAGTACTAAGAAGATCATTGATATTAAAAGTTGTCTTACAACTGCTTCCCTAAACTAAGGAGGTGATGACATGGCTTTCCCACCACCAATCCCTTGGAAAGGATATGTGCTTAACCTGGGGGCTGAAGTGGAAGAAAGGTTCTGAGGATTTCAGCAAGACACCATCCCAGCTCATCAGAACTATGTGCCTTCTTCAGGTGATGGGAGATGGACTGGACCAGGACAGCCCACATCAGTCACTGTGGACATGTTGTCAAGACTGTAAATGAACTCTCAGGATGATGAGGAGCACCTGGCTCAGAATAAGTGATGGAACAAGAAGTGAAAATCTGCTGGATAGGACACTAGAAACTGCTGAACATAACAAGTGCCTGTGTAGGAAGCAAGCAAAAGTTAGAGTTGTGACAGGTGCCTGAATCTCACAGGTGGTTAAGTGGGAGGATGTGAAAAAATGACAAACCTCTCAGATAATTGGAGGGGAGTATTGGAAACGTTTGTGGGAGTACAGTGTTGTAAGACAAACAGCTCTCAGGTAAACGTCAGCGACACCATATAATGCGAAGTTTGCTGAGCAAATGGGATGAGAAATAATGTATTTGTTATCACAACTTATACTAACTGAGAAAAAAAAAAATATGGGTTCAGGTGTTTACCTGAGGGAAAACAGGAGATGGAAGATAGACAGAAGAATGTTGGAAAGCAAGGTCAAGAATGGGAAATGGATCCTTAGCAGTAGAAATACTGTAAAGGTGGTGTATGGGGGCCTACCATGAGACCTGTTCTAGCTGGAGCAGGACACAAAACCAAACCCTCTAGTCTGACCCTGAAGCAGGTTCACCCTGCGTCTGAGTCAGTGGGTTTGGGATGGGCGTAGGGCAGGTTATCTACCTCTCCAGTAAGGAATCACAGATAGGTGGATTAAGCATCCCAAAATTGCTGTGTCAGTGTGTTCCAGGCCTCACAGCTTCAACAGCCACCCAACTTTTCAAAATGGGAGTGGTTTTTTTTGTTGATGTGACTTCAAAACCTGTCATCTGTTCATTTCAAGGCACCAGCATCACACATCTTTTGTAAGCATCTGCTATTAGATCTCAGTTTGCTCTTTAGTCTGGTCCTTTCATTAACCTGCATCGTTTATTGGGATAGCAATGAGATCCTATGGGAACCCTCTGTAAATGACAAGTTTTGTCCCCAAAATTCTCTTAAGTGAAGCTCTTCAATTTGCTCTCATGCCCTGCATTCTCAGCCCACTTGTAAGGTACAGCTTATCAGTCTCTGCTCTAGCATGAACCAGGTTCATCATCACTTGGAGCAGCCTTTTCAAAAGTCTGCAAAAAGTCTGTGAAAGAGAACAATTTACTAAAATGAGTCCTGGTAAAAAAAATCCCAAATGCTAATCAACTAAATCACAAAAAACCCAAACAACAACAACAATTATAACAACAAAAATCTTCCCCTGTCAAAAAAAAAAGAAAAAAAAAAAGAAAGAAAAAGAAAGAAAAACCAACCAAAAAAAACCCACAAAAAACCTCAGAGAGAGGAAGAGGGAAAAACACAAGTGGTCAATACACATAATATTATTTCTCTTGGGCTTCAAGGCATACATGCACGTTTATTCAAAAACACTAAATCTGGAATCCTATTTTTCAAAGAAATGTGATGGAAAAGCAAGCTAGATTTGAATTTGTCTCATTTTAATGATCACTGAAAATTCCCTGGTGAATTTCACAGATGGTAATTTTACCAGCTTCAGAAGGAAACCTAGACTCCCACAAACCCTAAACTGGCCACCTCTACCCATTTTTTTCAGCGGATGTGTCAGTATTAGTCTTCCAACAGGGTTTTTGCTATATAGTCTGTGGGAACTCAACACATCACTCTGGATGTCCAGAGTCGCTGAGAGAACCCTTGGGGGGCTCGGAGGGCTTGGAATGTTGCCAAAAGTGTCTGGTGGCTTGACTTTGATCCTTCTAGAGATGAGTCATCTATGCATGAGGAAATGAGAAACCTTAGGGTTTGAATGGTGTATTTACTGGGTGAAATATAGATTTTAGAATTTAGGTACAGGGGGTCATGGAGACAAGATGGAGGATTCAGGGCGTGGTCCTAAGTTCTTCTTTCTTCTTCATGTCTTCCATTTTCTGTGATGATGTTGGCACTTTTGGATTGGTTCATGGTGAAGGTACACTTGTCAATAAGGGTGAAAAGTATTGGGAATTAAATGTAAATATGATATGTCTATAAATAGACATAGTTTTTACTATAAAAGACACAGCCGCCCTGTGGGCGGGGGAGAGTGCACTTGGCTGCCTTGCTGAACAGACCTCGGCTGGGCAGACAGAAAATATTGTAGATAAGAATTAATAAACAAGATCGAAGACCAAAAACTCAAGAGTCCACACTTGTCCTTTGAAGCGCAGCCTGCCCAGAACCACCTTTCCAGTATTGGGGCAGAGACAAATAACAGCGAACCCCGATAATAGTCCACTAAGGTTCAGTAGCAGAGTTGGAATGATTACCTGCTTCTGTATAAGCAAGTCAGGCTTCAGAGCAATTAAAATTGTAATATTCCATATAAAAAAATAAAAATAAAAACAAACCCAAAAAATATAGCACACACTTAAAGATAACATTATATACACTGTTCATAAAAATAGTATGTTCTTGGTAGACTCCACACTGAACATCAACCAAGGAAATCCAATCTTATTTCCTCAGAAAAAGATAGCTCACTTCAGATCAGATGGATTTTATCTGTTAAGAAAGATGAATGACTCACATAACAAAGAAAATTATGCTGCGATAAGGGGAGGAATGAGTTAAACAATTATCCATGCAGACACTGGAAGAGACCTTTCAGAACTACTGCAGTTTTAGTGCACTCCTGTTAGACCACCCTGCTGCTTGCTCATCTGGACACTCCATTGGCTGCTGTATTTGCCTCTTACTACTCTACACAGGTGTTCCTGTGATTCCTTTGGTCTGGGAGTTTCTCTGGCACAGCACATATGCTTTTGCTATTTTGCCACAGAAATACGATTATGTGAACCAGGTGGCCTCTTCCCACAGAATAGGTACTGATGGCTGTCTCACCCCTCCATCATTTAACTACATCCTGTGTTGTGGATACACTAGACTTGTGAGGATGAAAAGTGAATAAATAGAGAGGGCTGTCGGTACCTTTTTTATTTTTTTTTTTCAAATCAGCTAATAAGACTTATAGATCTATACAAAATCTAATGTTTTATAACTCAAGATACACGTCCTCTGCCTCATTCTACACATGGTGTTGCAAGGACTGTAACTGGAAGCTTCTAAGACTAATTTCTCCTGCAAGTAGTTTCTGTAGCTCAAATTTCTGTCTTTCTCAGTAATGTATTTTAATTTTTTCATTTCCTCAACAATGGTTGTACAGGCCTCTATGATACCAAAAGTGCATTTCCCCTCCTACCCTGGTCCTTCCTATAGAGGTCAGTGATTTTAAGTTTTGTAGTAGCAATACAAGAAAGTACTTTGCTCTCCCTTATTGGGAACATTTCATTTACTTGCACTATCCTTCTATAATAAAACTTTAAAATCAGAGCAATCAGATGATACCTATCCTCCCCTGTTCAGAAGTAAATGCCCCACAAGTGTTCTCCAAGCCTCCTTTCCAGATTTATTCTGCAGTTAATAGCCTTTCTCAAATACCTTTACTAATGTAGTTTTATAGATGGTTTTCCTTTGTTTCTTGGTGCAAAAAGCATGCAGCTGCTATTAAAATGCAGTAAAAAAACAAGCTGTATATCCAAGACTTCCTCATGGAGCAACAAGATTCAGCACAGATCCTAGGGAAAACCAATGCCCTTCTAAAACTGTAGTTCTAAGTCAAACAATTCTGCCTTAAATGACAATAAATGTTAGCATAAAGGAACTGAATTTAATTCCTGGTCTGTACTAACAGTGGATCCTTGAGAGCACTCCAGTCCATCTTAAATAAAAGACTGAGAAAGTGATTAATATTCCAAAATGTAAATATGTAGCTATGGGGAATAACCAGCAGCCTCCAACTGCTTTCTTTTGGGATTCAGATCTCCAAGATAACCTCCAGGATCATAGATACTTTTCCCTGATGCATTTGCATGCTTTGGACAATGTTAGGCAATTTTGATTTGTACACTTAGTGCCTGGTAAGCTCATTTACAAATTACCTGTAATGGCTAATTATCAATGACCACACTGGGAGCTTAGAAAACCACTCACGTGTATGAATTACAAATAGACTTTTAAAATAGGATGATTTAATTTTGAACTGAATCCTAAATGCAAGTTGGATTGGTCCAAACCCATGGAATTCGTAGCTTGGATGTAAACAAATTTCTTAATTTCATGTCAGGAACCAAAGCCATTTTCTCTTTTAGCACAGACAGATACAGTAAGAAAGTTCAGAAATTGGTATGTTTTTTGGTTTGGAACTCACTAATTGCTCTTCAGGCTTGTTTTTTCTCACATCACCAAGAAGTCTTCATTAAATGACAGAGGATGGACAACTAGAGAAAATATTAACATCTAATCAATCCAGTGGAAAGAGAAAATAGAATCATGCCTCATATTAAACTGAATTTTCTTTCCAATGTAGGTTTTTATTGTGTTTTTGTAAACCTAATGCAGACAAAGCTAAGAAAAGTACAGTAGTCATCTGGTTTTTCCACTGTCTTGCTCCTGTGGAGTCAGTTGGACTACTTCTCAGGTGGGTATAGAAGAACACTTATTTTTAGGTCAGTGTTTTCATTTAGTATTGTTTTATTCAATCAACTTTTCATCTGGTAAGCTAAAAAGTCCACAAATTAATTTTTAAAAAGGCATTTTTAAGTGGCAACAAAATTTGCATACTTGCTTTTTGGTAGTATACAATAAAAGGCACTGTCAGACAACTCAATGTTGAATCAAAGTTAAGAAAATAAACATGCAAAAAAGCAAATGAGTGTTTGGAGAAGATGACAAAGAAAGATATGTGTTTCACTGAAGGTTTCATCATACTAAAAAACTGTTTCCAGTTTTTTTATTATCGTGGCAGTGTAACAAATTTTAGAGCTTTCACAGCATCACTCAAATGGCTAGAATTTCCACAAAGTGCTATCTGAAATGGAGTGAATTTCTGTAATGTTTATTGGCAAATTTCAAAAGTAAAAATAATTTTTTTTCATAATAATTAATACATTAAAATGCGCTTTATATTCTTTCTGCCTGAGAAATCCACACAATAAAGTTTACCAAAAGCCTGTTTCCTCTCATAACTACAAACATCTATTAAATTTAATGCTCAGACTGAAATCAATTCAGTTATTTATGTTCTTCCTTTACAGAGGAATAACAGATGTGTAGAGACATTAAAAAAATACACTATTTTTCTGCTAAAGACAAACTTTAAACTCTTTGCTCACAAATCCAGAAATTCACATCAATGGGATAGATAAAATGCTCCAAAGAATATGAGTTTTATCATTAACCTGTCAGCATTAAGTTACAGGAGCCTAATCTTTGGAGAAGTCATGTGTAGTAGTTTGGGGCTTTTTTCTTTCACTAAAAGTTTCATTTATGTCTTTTGCAGTTCCAGAAGCGATAAGAAAATTGTCACCTCATGCCTAAAACAAGAGGCTTCTATTCAGAGTTCAGCTTCAGGGATGAGCATATCATTTGCTTTCCACAGCATCATTTAGCAGCTGCAAACAAGGGCAGCTATTAAAAAAAATATTAAAAAAAAAAATATAAATCCCTTTGGTGTTTGTGTATTTGTTTATGTTTTTTCTTGACTGCTCGTGTTCACACTTGCCCACCAGAATTCCTTTATTTTTCCTAAGTCATCTACCTCACTATTTAGGAAGAGGTGATAATGCTATATTTTATGTAAATGTAAATTGATCCTAATTAGCATGCACAGCGCAACACTTTTATCTTGTATTTCTAGGTGCAGTTAAACAGAGCTAGTGTTCAACAAGCTTATAAACATATCAGCTGCTATTTATTTGAAACTGTTTATTTACTGAAACCTGCCCATACATTTACATTGTTCCTTAAGAAGGAAAACTAAAGCAAAGTTAATGTTTCTGTCTTTTATTTTTTTATTTTGTACTTCCCTGGTATAAGTATTGATTTTCATATGGAAGGGCCAGAAGTTCAATGTAGACAAAGAAAATGTTGGGTAGGGAAACAGTCTTGAGACACTGAAACATTCAGAAGCAGAAGGGTAAAAAGGGGCAGCCTGTTTTAGGAAGCTGCTTCCTCATCTCATGCCTTATAGTGCAGCAGGTTATAGGAAGATTCCAACAAGTGCTAAGGAAAAGGGAATTTTATTTACCACAGAGACAAAAACTTTCAGAGGATACGAAACCAGTCTTGCTACAGTTGAATGCAGTCAGAAACTGCATGCTGAGAAGGCTTCTGCATTTGCCTAACCATGTGTAATATGCCATTCATAAAGTAGCATTCCCACATTTGTCTTAAGGTTACTCATTGACAAGTGCTCAGCCAACTACAATTTAGCATCTGATAGCTAGATAGCCTTGACAGATAATCAATATATGCAGCAGAACATGTTCAATGGATTTGGTATTTACCAAATGAATGGACATAGAATATTAGAATCATTAACTTTGGAAAGTACCTTCAAGATTATTGAGTACAACTGTTAACCCAGCACTGCCAGGTCCACCAGTAAGCCGTGTCCCTAAGCACCAGATCAACACTCCTTTTGAACAGTTGTAAGGACAGTAATTCCAACACTTCCCTGGGCACTCCGTTCATATGTTTGACCATATTTCAGTGAATAAATTTTTCCTAACATCCAATTAAACCTCCCCCGGCACAATTTAAGATCAATTCCTCTCATTCTATTTGTGTTACGTGGCAGAAAACATCAACCCCCACCCAGCTACAGCCTTCTTTTAGGCAGTCATAGAGAGCAATAATGTCTCCCCCCATCCTCCTTTTCTTCAGGCTAAACAACCTCATTCCCTCAGCTGCTCTTCATAAGACTTGTGCTTTAAGAAACATTATACAACATTCTTGATTTCCAGAAATGGATGTGCAGGTTGCCATACTCCCATGCATCAATATAATAATGATAATCTTAACAACATTCACCCCTCTGTTTAGGATTGCTAGCAGTGTATGACAGATTTTTAGCAATGTAAATATTGTGTGGAGGCTAGCTATTCCACTGTCACTAGTGAGAGCATTTATTGAATGTGGTGTCTGTCCTTATTGTTTTGATTTTTGTACCATAAATATTTACCATTGTAAATTCTTTTTAACTTTGGTAATTGCACATACACACATTGACTAGAGAAATGCATGCATTAAGGAAGACAATGAATAAAGGAGAGTAAGGCATTTTCTGATTCTCTGAAGTGATCAGGCTTCCAGATGAGGAATGAGAGAATATTTGCTGCTGCACAAACCATCTTGAGTGCTGCAGCTCTCTGGTTGTCTGACCCACATGTACAGGACAAAAATGCTGTGCAACAAATCTGAGGCAGAGTGAGTAAAAAGCTTTCCAAATACTGGTTAGCAACTTCTGTTGATGACTTTTCAGAAGGCCTCAACTGGATGTTGCCAGTACTTTTTGGGCAATTTATTGAGTTACATTCTGATGATCTGGTGTATCATGAAGAAGTCTTGAAGTCACTACAAATTTCATGTGCAATGTTATCCTTACTGTGACAAATACTGACTGATATGAATATTTTTTGTATATATGAAAGTTACAATCACTGATGGGAATTCAATAAGAATTGCAAGCCTCATCCTGTTTATTCAAATACCAGTTTTGAATGAAATAAAGTTCTCTTGCACTGCATACATTTCTGAGCTTCTGCTCAATGTCATGGGTATTCTGCTAGTCATTTCAAATAGTTTACTAATTTCAGGACCAATTCATTTATGGAGCTTGAACTCCTAGTAATAAGGGTAAAAGTGAAAGATATGTAAACCTGGAAAAATCAGAGAAAATAAATAGGTGGATTGGCTTTTTTTTTTTTTTTATTTTTATTTTTTTATTTCAGCTAGACAGATGACTGATAGATGCAGTGAAGTCAGAATTTTAGCCTTGGTTACAGATGTCTGAGTTGCAAGCTCTGGATTTGATAACTGTTTTGCAGATACTTGTGGCCAGACTATGTTGATATAAATAAGTTGAAACTTCATAGTATCATATGTGTGTCAATTACTTCTTCCCAAACTCTGATAACATAATGTTAAATTTTATAAGTTATCTATGGAGGCACTGTGGAAGGCTTCAATACATAACAGTAGGAAGAAGAAACCTTTTTATGTTAACAGGATATTAGCAGTAATGAGAAATTAAAGGTGTTTGTAAGGAAACTTAATGTCCATATTTAAACCAAATCTCTGGAACAGGTGACAGCTTTGTGATTTCAATGCCTGGCAGGTCATAAATTCAAAGAATCAAACTTACAGGTCTATTTGCATGAGAAAAATATATCCATTTTATGCTGTCTTGCTGCTTAACACACAAATAGTTTCTTACTGGGAAAAAAAGTTGAACATAAACATTAAAAAATTCACTGTTAAAAGACATCACACAAAGACAATTTGCTATGCTATATAATTGAATATAAATATTGTATCAAATGAGGAAACCATAAATATACAAATTATATGAAGGAACAATGAGTGAACTTGTACTTTCACTTCATATAAAACTGAAAATAAAGTACACACAATAGAGGGGAAGAAAAATATCTTCTTTACTGAGCCTATGTGATATAACTATTTCTTCAGACATTTTTACATACCACACATTGTGTCCCTTAATCCCATTCTTTCTTCACCCAACCTAGCCCAGTTGCATTTATTCACAGCTAGATCATAAAGGATATTCATATCTTTAGTTGATATCTCCTCAGAATATTATACATCCCTCTATCCGGTTGCATGGTGCTTTACCAACTTTAACTACTGTTTGTTGACACAAAAGAGTCCTATAAGCTGTGAGTTGAGATAGGTAACTCCATATGTCAACATTAGGGCAGTGTAGGCATCTGTCCCACATGGGAAAACAGGATGCCTAGACCAATAAGACCCACTTGTGAAACCCACAGGCATTTCAGACTTAACCTGCAAGAATTCACATAACTTTAAAAATGACAGTGTGTCTGTCAGCAATCTGTCTGATTTCAGATGGCTTGGTTTGGAGTTCTGCAATTAGTTTTCACCCTCTACCTGTCTTAAAGAGTCAAATGACTTAAATAGACAATCCAAACTAGCCTGGAAGAGAGAAGTGAGTGACATATCATCTGGGACCTCTGTCAGAAAGCAACAGGGGTGACAGCACACCCAAGACCTCCAGCCTGACTCATCAATGCTCTTCCATTTATAAAAATGAATTAAAAAAATAAAACCACATTCACACCAATACACAGACAAGCTCTAATCCCCAATAAAAGTTTTCAGCACAGAGTAGTTCTTACCCAACAGGTGTCCCTATGGGGAGAAAACAAGTTCAGCCCTTTAACTCACCTCAGCAGTTATGGTGGAATCTTTACTAACTTTTCCCCATCCTCAACTTACTTTTATAGTACAGAATTTCTTTGTGTTTAGGTGGAGCTTGAGTGATTCTTGCCATGGATGCCTTTGTTGCTGACTGGTGTTAAATTCTCTCACCTCATTTTACAGATGCAGTCAAAGAAAACACAGAGCACATTCCCAGTGTGGGGATACCTGTGGGATGGAGGTGTGCATTAATATTACAATTAGGCTATAATGAACCAAGTCAATCTGAGGAGAGCTATTTCTCTACAGTTTCTGTCTCAGCAGCAGGACATCTTCCCCTGTCTCCCTTGCTTGATAGCAGCCATGCAGTTTATCAGCTACAAAGTACCATCAAGTTCCCTTCCCTGCAGGGATTCCAACAGAGACTGGCTATGGTGTCTGCACTCTGCTCCACCCTCCATTCCATCCCCCTCAGCAGGCGCTATGGTTGCAGGTTGTGGATGTAGGGAAACATCATGGAACAGGTTTTTAGTATGTCAGCCAGATTCTATCCAGAGAGTGGCAGCTGCATTTTACCCTACAATTTTCATACTGTTATAACTTCTGTTAGGATGTGAATATAACTTCCCAGTTTCCTCTAATTTTACCCACAGCCATCTTTCCATAATGAGCCATAGACTTCATTTTCACATTTTATTTTTTGTACCAACTGCTACAATCTTTGCTAATATTTGTATTGAGCACGTATTCTGCTGAACTCAGTAAACAACAGATTTTTTTTACTAGTCAGAGAGTTGGGACTTTGTACATATATATATTTTTATAAGTATATTGATTGTTCTCTACCTCAATGACACAAATTTATGCCTACACTGAAGTCCTTAACTTCAGTTTAATTCATCAGCAAGAAGTGCAATAATATGATCAAAAAAGTTCTTAAATCCTTCTTTCAGAAAACTTTCTAGTGAAAAATGTGTAAAATGTAAAGCAGTAATGCAATCTATTGAAATGTTTTGGAAGTAAATGAAAAAATATCTTTAGACTGGGTCTGACATTATTTTATGAGGAAATATCTTCAAAGTAACCTTGATGAACAAGAAAATTTGAAGATGACACTTCCTTGTAAAAGAAAATGCTATAAACATCATTATCATGACAAAAAAAATCAGTTTACTTTGATGGGTCACAAAACATGAAATCGTTCAGCTCATCTCAGCATATAATATATAAAATTATTTATTAAGATTCAACTGTGCAGTTACATAATTCACTTTTACTAAACCAGTTACTGCATTTCAAGGTTTTATGATGAATCCTATGTCAACACAGTATTAATAAAATATTTTTTCATTTTATTGCATGAGAGCCATAAAATAGATACATGAAAATGTTATGCTACTACTTCATAGCAAAGAGGAGTCTGTAAAAACCGCTAGCATTACAGTGTTTACAAATAAGTTATGATCTATTGTTAACTGAAGCTGAGCATTTAATGTCCTTTTATTTCCTAATTAAGTAATTGATTTCTAAGCCATCACTGCTTACATTAGACAAATGGATTTAAAATATTAGCTAGCAGTATTCACAAAAATATATTTTTTGTTATATAAAAGGTGTCATTTGGCTGGGGGTTAGATTTCTTTTTTTGCTTACCAATGAAGGGCAGAAGGAAAATTGAAAGTATAACATTCTTAACACAGCCCTGGCAGATGGCTAAATTTTGCTCTATGTTTTCCTGGGGAAATGTGTGGTTTCCTTGGGATAATTTGAATTCTCAGCCTCTTAACTGAGGCAGTTCATGGGTGAGAGTATCAAGTCCAGTTGCACCAGAGAGACCAATGTAATATCTGATGGTTTTCCAAACAAAAAAAATTCTGTGTCAAAAACCAATTTCCATCCTTTTGTAAAAAAATGACACTAAAACAAAAAACAAACCAAAATCAAACAGAAACCAATTTTTAATATAAAAAGAAATAGGATTTACCAGTGTTATACAGTTATAATAATCCAGTTTGAAATAGAAGATTGTAACAATGTCTTCAAAGGCATTACAAGGTTATATGTGTTAGAGAGGATTGATAACACACATGAAGAAAAACAAAACTAACAAAAATTTCACAGTGGCAGATTAAAAGCAAAGACTAAATCTGAAAATAACTCTATTAATTAGTTCAATTAACTACCTCTGAGTGAAGCAATTTTTCAGAAAATTTGAAATGTTCCCTAATGACTACATTTGTTTTAGCTCTATTAAAATTATTCAGCAATGAATAGTGTTTTGATTACAAGCATATAGGCCAGAGTTTTGATTAAAAATTGATTGTGCTGGATCTCCACTACATAGTGCATCATTTATTAACTATTCCATCTGAGATCATCTTACACATTCTTGATAAATCAAATTGTCCATCATAATTTCATATATATTTACACACTATTGTCACAGATTTTTTTTTCTAGAACTTTCCTCAGCGCACAGGCAAAACACGTTTCCAATTGGCAAAGTGAATTGGTATGCACTTAACAGTGTGTGCTCCTGTGTTACACTAAAATACTGTGTTACAAATACACTAAAAAGTTTACATGCATAAACATGAGGAAGAATTCTTATTAAAACATATGATTAGAAAATTCCTATCTTCTACAAATGAAAGTTCATAGCTTCCAAACTTTAAAAGAGTAGCCTTTAATATCAAACCAGCTTTAAATTCTGCAAAAAAGAAAAACAGGACTATTAATTCAAATAAAGAACAAAATGAATATTTCAGAAATGACAATAAATTGTTGTTCATGACTAGCTAAAATTTGACACAATGGTGGTATGAGCTACCAGAGCAGAATGAACTTTAGAGTTCCAAATGCATTATTAATGCCAACATACACTCTAACAGTTAGGTTTACCTAGGTATTTTGTACAGGTACAGGGGATCACAGGAGCTCTGGGTCAATAAGTATGGAAATGAGTAAAGTTAGCCTGACCCAATGTCTTGTCTAATTTACCTTTTCCAAGCCTGCAACTTGGTTATCTGCAACCTCTGTTGCTCTGTGTGTGACACAAAGTCTTAACAAGTCTACTGCAAGACACTGAAGTGTAGACAACAAAAACTAGCAAGTAGTTAGTCCCAAAGACATGTACTGGCTTTAACTGTAGATAAACACCTTTTCATCAAAGTCACTATGCAATGAATAGTCTGGAGAAAACAGCGCTCTTGTTAATAGTTTATAGAGATCAAAATTAAATTTAGTCTATTTAGCTTGGGATAGTGCACTACTCAATGTAGTACCCAAGCAAATTCTAGAGAAACATTCTGTGGCATGATTAATATCTAGGTGAGAATAGAATTTTTTTCTGCAAGATCTAATAGTTAAATATAGTAGGGATACACAAGTTTGGAAAGTGGATACATTAAATGTGAACTTCAAAGGGGAAAAATTCCTTTGCTTGAGCTCTTTACTGATTCTGTATGTTTTGTAAAGAAGACTCCATGGCTTATTTATTTATGTATTCTTTGTATAAGATGTTGTTGATTCTGTGTTATTTACTCTTAGCTACATGAGAACTCCAGGTTCCAGGCCTTTTTTTTTTTTTTTTTTGTATCCTTAACAGGAAAGAAACCATACTGAAATATGGTTCCAGCGTGAACCTTAGACAAAAATAATTTTTTTCCCTTGTAGTTGCCAGTATTTTTAGATTAGATGACATTTACAGCAACAAGAAGTTTTTTTAAAAAAAATTACACAATAATTTGATAAATAGTTCATTTCTTCTTACTATTCACTAAATTCTGTAAGACAATATTCTCAGTGGTTCTCATACAAATTACTCGTACAAGGGGTAGGTCTAGTGCTTGACCATTACAAGAATGCAAAACATTCATCCACTTCGCCACTTTTATCATTTATATACAACTTCAAAAATTTTAATATTGACTAAACCAAAGAGAGAAACGATATCTGGAACACTCACAGTCAGTCCTCACAGATTATTTGTTTATGTAAGCCTCAAAACACTGAATGAGTTTTTCTATGAAAGCAGAGTTTTTTAATTAATTATTTCAAGGGGAAAAAAGAAAAAGATAAAAATGTAGGAGAAAATCACAAACTAGCACTCTCTATTTTCATTTTCACAAAGCTTTTGTGTGGTTCATGGACTATCATTTTGGTGCTTCTTTGTGAATATGAAAAAGTTAAAAGTTAAACAGCAGAGTAAGAGAGAACAATTGGGTTGATCACAGTGTGTTACTTTTAGATGCTCTTGAGCAAAATTTGGGGACCAAAGTCTGCCGGCACATTTTCTCTGATTTGGCCAGCAGAGAAATTCTTTACTGTGAGGATGGTGAGACACCAGCAGGGGTTGCCCAGAGAAGCTGCGGTACCCAATCCCAGGACACGTGCAAGGCCAGGTTGGATGGGGCTCTGAGCAGCTTGGTCTAGTGAAAGGTACTCCTGCCCATGGCAGGGGGTTTGGATCTAGAGGATCTTTGAGATCCCCTCCAAGCCAAGCCCTGCTATGTTCTTATGATTCTGTAATTCAAGTAACTGATCTGTAGAAAGTCATAAAATAGAGTGGCTGGGTTGCCCTATCAGTTAACAATCTGATATTGATGGTTGTGCAGAAGGACAAAAAAACCCTTTAATATTATTTCCTCATGTTCTCTTTCAGACACTTAGTGAGCATATTCTGAAACCTCTTCTTAATAGACTTGATTTAATTAGCCTCCTATTGGCTTAATTTTTCTTTTCCCATTTAAATACTGTATGATAAGCACATTTGTAAATCTCACTGTTCTTAGGCCAAAACATTTCATTCAATGAATGATTGCTTATATACTGTAACAATTACCCAAGCAAATTAATGTCTTTGAATAAGGATGGCACTTAGTGATGCTTTAGTTCTCTAAATTCCTGCATTCATACTCCAGTTAAACAGGATCTGTCATTGCATAGTACTAATAACAAATTAACTCCCACACCATGGAGAAGTAACAACCTATCAATGTTATTCTCCTGCTATAAATTACTCAAAAACAAATGATTTTCTTGGGCAGATTGTTATATAAGAGTTATTTTGCTAAGATCTTGAGGAAGAAAGAAAGTGTAATGAAAAGGGAAATTATAATACTTATCCTAAGAGTAAAGCATTGTCAATTTCTGCAGCAAAGATACATAAATTCAGAGCTGCGTTTTTCTTCACGCTCTTCCAAACCTGCATTTCATTCAAGCTTGGACAATTATATCAGATGTGGATTATGTGAAGTAATTCTGCTGAGCCAAAATAGGATTAGCAGGGTGAGCATATAACCTTCTGTAAATCTGATTTACATTTGGAACTTTATATTTTCCACAAGGGTGATCATGGGTAATTTGTCATCATAGCAAATGCTGTAATAACTACATTTGATAATGTTCCCTTACTCCAGGGCAGATGGTGAGGCAGCTATTGAGAAACATTGCACACATAAGTAAAAGGTGGCTAAAGAAGGAATAAATTTCTGTTGTTGCTTAAAACCAGTGGGAAATTAAGCTCCAGTCAGCCACTTCCCTTCCTCTCTCCTTCTCCAGTGAAAAAGAGAGGAAAAGGCAGTTTATGGCTTAAGGTAACAATTCCCTGGAAAAAAGAGCAATAAGGTAAAGAAAACAAACAGTAACAGCAACTATACTAACGATGACAGTGCATGAAAGAGGGTGATGGCATAAAAAACAAAAAAAATGCTTACAGAGGTCCAACAGACCCAGTGTTACCATGGCCAGTAACATGCACCTTCCCAAGACAAAGGAGAAAATGGCAGGCACTGCCACAGTTGGCATTTTTTTCCCTGTGCGTGAGCCAATGAAAAAGAATGACAGACAAAGTTTCCCAAGCTGGACCAACGATGCCACCACACCCCACCATGCTTCTTTCATGGAGGAAAACCAGCCATGGTTCAGCTGCAAGTTCCTTTATAACTCCACCTGAAGCCATACCCTCCAGGGATAATGTGCATGGTGGAGAATAAACACACGCTAATGACTGCAGGCTCCGCCTCCTTCAAGGAAACTGAAAAAATGAACTCTGTCTGAGCAGAAACTAGGATAGATCTCTGCACTTTTTGCACCCTTAAAAAAAGAAATGCTCAGATTAATGATGCAGGACTTTTAAACAGCACAGCTGGATCATTAGGATCCAACCAGAAACTGAAATCTGCATTTTTCCAAATTCCAAAGGTATTCAGACTAGGGGGTTTGGTTGAAGGTCCATTAATAAGATGCATAGTAAACTTTGCAACCCCCAACATTTAAATGAATGAGAATACAACTTCTTATATAAGATACCTCTATTTAATACATTGTGCAATTATTTGGCTAGCTTAAGATTTCTATTATTTTTATTGATTGATTTTATTATCAGTTTTTACAGAGATATTTTTCTTTAGAGAAGTTGCATGCTAATGCCCAGGTTATTTAACATTTTATGGACCTGATCCAAAAATTTGACCATAATAGAAATCATTCTGAAAAGAATTGAAGTAAAAAGGGGAAATAAAATCATTGGGAAAATCAGTCTTCACACGTGCTTTTCTCACATTTTTCAAGTTGTTCATAATAGCTGTTAGTAAGCTGACAGCTACAATTAAAAGCGAGAATGAGAAATATAGCATTAAGGATGACCCCAAATTACAAAAAAAAAAAAAAAAAAAGGTGGAAATAAGATAATTTTATGCTCTGGACTATTCAATACAGAGTAGAGGCTTTGAAGACAGATGCCATATTAATATGTTTATTTAATCACTATTTGATAGAATACAGGACATTCCAGAATTTGGCCTCTTTGTTCTATGGAACACAGATATTCCACTAATGTTTAGTTTCAAGTGGTTTGCATGCTACAATACCTCTTTATACAAAAAGTAGTGGAAACTATTTCAGTAAAACCAGGAAAGACAGTTTAATTATAACTCTTAGTTTCACCAATCAACATTTTTAATTAACTTTTAGATCTCTGTACCTAATTTATGTGGTGCAAATTAAAGCATCCGTTAAAAGATTTTTTGTTCACTGTGTTTATACATTTGTGGTTTTCTGTATGCTTGTGTCACCTGTATTCCATAATAGCACGTGTCATTTAATCTCAAAAATGCAAGCAAATCAAGCAAAGACCAAACAGAGGAAACAGAATCACTTACTATGAAAAGTGCATGTTAAAGGCGTAGCAATGAAATTCAATTACCAAAAAGCTCCAAAAAACCGACACCCAAAAATATCCCAAGCAAACAAAGAAAACAAAGGCTCATTTATATTAAACTGTTTTGATGCACTCAGCGCAGTTCCAGTGAAAGCACATTGCAAGTTCAATCTTCTGCTGATGCTAGGGAATTAGATTGATCTGCATTTGTTGAGTGTCTGATACTGGAATTTTAAAGGAGCTGAGGAGATGCTGAGCAGCACTCAGAGCATGGATCTTCACCTCTATTAAACCACAGTTTCTGGGAAAGGGTCTCAGTGCCATTTTGACAGAAGTGGCACAGCAATTTGGTTTTGTTGCAGACATTAAACCAATAGTCCTACAGTATTAAAACTGGTGTCACATGATGTTCAAACCATTAAATATCTTAACAATAAAGAAAAAATATTTAGCCAAATTATGTACCTACTCTCCGTGGCAATTCTGAAACTGATTTAGGGAGTTGCGTATTGACATGATAATAGTAATCCAGCTGTATTAGCACATAAAATTAGTTTCACTAGTCTCCAGAGCATGAAAAAAAATATTATGTTGAACCATTCACCAATTCTTTAAGAAAACAGCAATAACAGTACATCAACTTTAATAATCAGTTCAATATAGCAGTCAGTATTGATAGCAATACAGTCTTATTTCTCTATTCCCAGATAACAAGGATCCTTAATGAAAAGACATACTACCAGGTGTTAAATCCATTCATTTACTGTTCTGCTCTAAGATACCTCATAATCACATAACAATCATATATTTATTCACATCTCTATTAATTTAAATTTTCTTATCATATTACAAGAGATAAAAAAGGTAGAAAATAACAAGAAATTTCACTGTGTATAAAAAAAATTACTCTTGCATTATCCATGAAGAGTATGATTTTCAAAATTCTATGGTTGTTATTCTACCATTTTTGTTTTTACATTTCAGTTTAGGTAAAGATTTCTTTTAAGAAGTTAAAAACAACTCTGGCCTCTGGTAAGGGCTAATTTTATAATTATTCAGTTCTACAGACTTGGTCACACAATCTGTCAGGGCAGACTTAACCTGTGCTCTGAGATGTGTGTAAAAAGACAGGTGTAATACACAGATTTTATTGGATGACCAAGGATAGCCTTAGAGTTCCAAGGTGAATATAAGGGTGCACAGTCTGAGTCCACTGGGGGCCGAGTTCTGCAGGTGAATTATAGTGGTTATAAGCCCCCAGCATTGCCAAGGCATGTGCAGTATAATGGATGTAATTGATGGATGTAGTTCCTTGCAGAGGTAATTATTGGATTAGAATCTAGAAGCACAGGAGTTGCTTTTCTGTATGATACTGGGGAATTGAATTCTGCTCCAGTGCTCTCGTTCTGCTAACAACTGTAGCAAAGAAGCAACACTATAGCAATTGGCCATGAGTAATACCAAACTGCTGCTTTTCACTGATAAAATAATTTGTTAACATATGAAAAATACATGGCTACTCTCATAGGTAGGAACTTGTATGGTCAGAAGCACTTTATGAGAAATTGTTAATGGAAATTTTAGGATTTTGTTATAAGTAACCTATTTACCAGTTAAAGAACAAGGTAATGCAGTTGTTCTTCTGAGCAGCATAAACATCATCAATAACTGGCAAACCAACAGTTTCTACTATTAAAATATTAAACAACCAGTTGCTCTATATTTGGCAGGGTCCAATTCACCTCCAATCATCTGATTTTAAGTATCTCTGTTATTATTGACAATTTCTTGTCAATAATAGACAGTTTTTTACTGTCTTTTCATCTAAGTATGAAAATAGAAGTATTCCAGATTAAATAGTTAAAAATTAGGAGGAAAGCAAATGGTATCTACGAAGCTTGTGGGGAATCCAGTCCTATGACATGTGTTCAAAACATCAAGCTAAGATAGAACAGGATTAGTGTTCTGACATGGGGAATAGAAAATTAGTCACTCAAAGGGGAATAGTCTGTATTACTGGCCATGATTATTTATGTCACAATGGCTCTTCATTTGTAGATTTCTTCATGAAGAGATCAGATTAATGGATGGCTCATGTTCCCACTATCTTCTAAAATATATCCAGTTTAGGTATAGTTTACTATATTGGTATTGTCTAGAAATAGTTAGAGGATAAAATCTTCTTGAAATTTTGGCTTTTCAGAATTTCATGTTTCACACTCCCTAATTCTGAAAGTTAGTTGGACTTAGAATACATACTTTGAAAAGGCAGAAGCTAAAAGAAAGACAGAGGAAAAAGTCCATGGTAAGCAGTGAATAAGTTCGGTTTTATTTTGTTACTGTTATTCTCAATGAATACTAAAAAAGCTAGGCAGACCTCACATGCCTCACACTGCTCTCTCTTTGTAGACTCATAATCTAGGTTTTCTTAACAGAGCTTGCTTTGCCCTTAGATTTTTTCATGTCAAAATGTTATAACAAGCATGGGTTATACACATGCATCATGTATAATTTCCTTTTTATATCATATGTGTTCAACATCTTTATCCTTTGTACTATTCTAATAATTTCTAATGGAAAAATATTTAACATTTCAGCTATATTTTTAATTCTGGGTGAAACAAGAAGACAACAGCAAGGTTTTAGAACTCTGCAGTAGTTCTGCAGTAGGAGATCAAAAGCTCTTTAAAGAGTATCACCTGAGAGAGAATTTACTCTGAAGGCAAGACAGTACTCTAAATTTCATGAGGGCTTGGCTGGGGTGTCAATCAGACATTGCAATAGTTTTGAAATGAGCGATTCCCTATAGGAAAAATTAGCTAAAAATCAAAAAATATAGAAAGGTTTAGAGAAAAAATATATGTCTTGAGAGAGTGAGAGTGTCAGCAGTAAGAGGGAAAGTAGAGAAGTCATACAGGTACTCCAGCTATCTGGGAACAGAGAAGCAGAACTTTCCCATGAGTGAGGGAGAGCCAGGAGCCATTAGTGACCCCCTGGCATGGGCAGTGGCTCCACTGATGGGGCACAGTCACACAGCAGGAAAGGAAGGCTTGTGTGGCAATACATTGTGCTGATTGTCCTGTAATAATCTTTCAAAGGGAATTGAAGCCAGGATGGACCCAGGAAGTCCACTAAGTGCCACAGTAGACAGGACCAGAGATGAGGATAACTACAGCATGGCTCAAGGCAAGTCTGCCAAAGCCTACACTGAAATGGGGGCCCTGGTCCCATGAGCAAGGGACTCAATGGCCAGGGCCACTAAGTCCTGTTAGCACCCTCAGTGTCCCTGTAGCTGCAGAATTTCCTTGGCAGGGGCATATATTCAGGAGATTTTTTTACATATTTTTTTTCTGTAGCTGCCTTGTGAGGTTCCTTTTCTTTTTTGCAATTAAGAGCATTTCAGTGCATTGAGAAGAATTATGACAAGTATGTATCATGAAGTTCTAGAAACTCTTCATAGATTCCAGTACTTTATCATAGACTTCCAGCTCTGCCCTATCAAGAGGTTCAGTAGAAGAAATGTTATTGCCATGGCACACAAGCTATATCACAGAATTCAAAGAATGGTTAAGGTTGGAAGAGGACTTCGGAGGTCATCTTGTCCTCAACACTCATGCTCAAGCAAGATCACCTAGAGCTGGTTGTCCAGGACTAGGTCCAGATAACTTTTGAAGGTCTCCAAGGACAGAGACTCTACACCTCTCCTTTGCACCCTCCCATAAGATACTTATAGATGTTGGTAAGATGAGCCTTCTCTTCTCTGGGCTCTCTTAGTCCTTTCCCTTAGCTCTTTCTTCATAGGAGAGATGTCTCCAGCTCTGGAGTCCCTAGTACAGGGGAGACACAGACCTTTTGGAGCAGGTCCAGAGAGAGATCAAAAATGATCAGAGGAACGGAACCTCTCCTGTGAGAAAAGGCTGACAGAGCTGGGATTACTCCACCTGGAGAAAAGAAGGTTCCAGGAAGACTTTGATGAGGTTTTTCAATATTTAAAGTGGTCTTATAGGAAAGGTGAAGACAGACTATTTAGCAGAGTTTAGTAGTGATCGGACAAGGCATAAGAGTTTGGACAAGAGATAAAGGAGTGTTGACTCAGACTAGATGTAAGAAAAAAATTGTTCAAGGAAGGTGGTGAAACCCTGGTAAAAGTTGTTCACTGAGGCTGTAGATGACCCATCCCTGGAAAGGTCAGGTTGGGGACGCTGTGAGCAGCTTGATCTAATCAAGGTTCTTTGTGATCATTGCAACGGTGTTGAAATAGATGACTTTTAATAGTCCCTTTCATCCCAAACCATTCTGTGATTCTGTGATCCTGTTGAGGTCTTTATGGATGATAGTGTGACTTTCTGGTGTATCAGTAACTCCTCATTTTGTGCAACCTGAAAATTTGCTGAAGGCACACTATCATACCAGTCATTAATGAAGGTGTTAAATGGGACTGAAGCCAGTACTGGCCCCTGGGGTACAAGTGCAGTTACTGACCTCCAACCAGACTTTACACTGCTGACCACCACTCTCCAGGACCAGACATTCAGACAGTTTCCAATTCACCTCACTCTCTTCTCATCCAGGCCACATAACAAAAGCTTGCTCCTGATGCTCTTATAGGAGACACTATCTCCCTTCTTGAAGACTGGGTAGGTAATATCGCTTCTTCCTGCTCATCTACTAGGCCAGTAATTTATTCAAAATTTATCACAGAGATTTAGGAGTGATGTTTGCTTTCCTCCAGTCTTCAGGCACTTGTCCCAGTCCCACTGATCAATGAAAGTTTGTTAATAGTGGTTAGGCAATTTTTACATGACACACCTGCCAGACCCCTCAGCACTCACAGGTGCATTGCATCATGGCCTCTGGGTTTATGCATGTACAGTTCACTTGAGTGACCCTTTTGCATCAGGGGTATATCTTCCATGCTCCAGTCTTTTTCCTTGGTCTCTGGGTCCTCAGAATTCTGGAAGTGGGTCTTACAAAACTGAACTGAAAAAGACACCTCAGTATTTTCTGTCATTTTAAACTTGGTGCCTCATTCAGCAGTAGACCAACATTTTCCCTAGTTTAAGTTTGTTACTTAGATCATTAGAGAAGTATTTCCTTCCTTGAATGTCCTCTGTGACATTCAACTCTGTGTGGGTTATGACTTCCCTAAACATGTCTCTACATTATCAGACAGCATCTATATTCTGAGTTACCTGCATCCACCTTCTAGTCTAAGTTTTGCCAGAAAATACTTTTTTGTCTTAGTCTTCTGTGGTTTTTGTCTGACTTCTTGGTTCTGGGGATGGATTGTTCATTAGCTGGAGGAGGTGATCCTTGAATGTCAAACAGCTTTCTTGTATCCCTTTCCCTCTAGAGCCTTATGCCACGAAACTTTTTCAAGCAGATCTCCGAAGGGAACAAAGTCAGTTCTTCTGAAATCTAACACTGAGATCTTGCTTTTTGCTCTTCTCCTTCCTCTCAGGATTCTGCACTCTACCATCTCATGGTTGCTACGGCCAGGGACAGAAATGCCTATGATCACAGTAAAGGTTGAGAGACCAGGGAGGGTATTTCATCTGACCAAAGCACATGGCTAGAATAACAATAGACAAGTTTTGAAGAAGTACTGGAAAAGTTCTGTATGGAGCAGAATTTAAAATCAGTTCACACATTTGGCCTGCAATTAACAAGGGAAGAAACTCATTATGTTCTGATCCCAACCTCTGGTATGTGTCTTCTATGCAAAAGCTTAAGGCTTTTTCCATTGTATTTTTTGCTTTTGGTTTGGTTGTTTAGGTTTTGTATTTTGTTTTTGGTGAATGGTTTTGGTTGGGATTTTTTTTTTGCTTAGTTGGGTTTTTTTTTTTTGTTTGGGTTGTTTTGGTTTTTTTTTTTTTTGGTGATTTATATTTGGGTTTTTTTAGGATTTTTTTTTTTTTGTAGGGTGGTTTGGTTGTTTGGTTTGGTTTTTGTAGGTGACAAAATACATTTCTTTTTTGTTGTGCAAAGGTATTTCAGAGATTAACTCTGCAGCATTTCTAAAGTTCTTTGTTCATCTGAGATCAAAGATCACCTTTAAGTGCAAGTATCAATAATTGAAAAGAAATTTAGGAACTGATAAATATTGGGGTGCCTTTTTGTTTTAATTCAGCTGAAATATAAGGAACTTTCTGATACCTAGTAGAGTACACTTTCTTCTCAAAATTCACTCAGATTTTAAAGAACATATCAGGGCAGACCTGCTGCAAATGAAAACTGCAACTTAACTTTATTTCACACCCTGTGAGCTTTTCCACTTCATCCAACACATGTTCTTACAGGGCAGATCTCATTCTATGGTTTAAACAATGATGAACTAGAAATAAAAGAAATTATTGTAGCGAGTATAGTCTTTAGTCTTGAAATTGGTCCTGATAAATGTAAGAGAGCTGTGCAGTGAATGGCAAGATTAGTTTGTAGCTATCTTTTGTTAGCTGATCTTCGCCTCAGGGTTAGCTAAAAAGAAATAAGGAAAAGCACCAACTACGGTACAAAATAACTTTTTGTCACTTATAGACCTTCTCTCTCACCTGTTCAGTTTTTTTCCCACAGAATCTTTAAGGGTAAATTATTGTCACTTTTCTCTTTTTGTTTTTCCATTTTTCCTTTATTCCCCTCTTCCCTTTCCCCAGAGGGCTGTTTCTCTGAGCAATGTGAACATGTGCCAGCTGGGACATTCTGAGCATTTCTTTGCTGCTGTGTCTGAAAACTGCTCGTGGCATTTTCACACACAAGTTTGTCCATCAAAAGGAAACTTAGAGGTGTAGAGAAGGAGATAACTGCATAGAGCCAGAACGAGTCCCTGGTCTTTGTGAACAAGAAACTTGAGCAGCAGTTGCGAAGGAGCTGCTTGTTTACAAGTCAATTTATACTCTAAATTGTCTTTTGAGTCAGAACTGTTTCCAATTATCTCTGTTAATTGCCAGAAACTTAAGTAACAAAACAAATGTTGCTCTTCTTATCTTTTCGTCTTTCACCACTTCCAGTTTTGGAATCAAAAGGCTGCACAAAGTTATTTTCTTAAGCTGCCAGTTTATAATTTCCATTTAGCCTCATTGAGGGCTAGTGGCTTCCAAGCACAGGGTAGTTTAGCTATTCCTTGGTGAAAGTCATTCATAATTTCTCACAGGTTTAATGTTATTAATAATGGCATATAGATTTAAAAAACTACTGTGAAAGATTAATTGAAAAGAATACTTGCAGCTAGAATTCTGAAGATTTATTGTTGCTAGAAATCCTAAGAGTACTAACAACTCCTGTGCTTTTATGGAATTTTATGTAGATATGTGTATCTGTGTGTGCATAGGCAGATGTGTTTGTCTATAGACATAGATAAACAACATTTTCCTAAACCCCTACTCACTCTGACATACATATTCAAAATCATTTATTTTACCAAAATGTCATATGTATTTATCAAAGGTCATTCAAGTATCAAACTTAGATTTGCATTTCTCAGACTTTGACTTAGGTAAGTATCAAGATATTAATGTACCTGGCATTTCCAAAATATAGTGGAACACACATATTTTAGAGTCATCACAATTACTCTGTGTTTTCTGCAAAATATAAAGTGATGGAAATTTTGAATCAGACAATGAAATTGCACAAATTAGAAGGGAAAATTTAATTGTTGAAGTAGATATTTAGACCCTAACTGGGATTTCACATTGTATTTTCTGAAAGTATTGCTAGGAAATCAGTAAATTAATCTTTGTAACAGTGAGAAATAACTTTTTTGGCAGTCAGAGTGAAAGAGAATTGTACAGTACGATAAGGCTATGTTTTATGCCCCGTGCAATTTTACTTGTCATATAAAAGTGGTTAATATAGGTGCAGCATTGCAAGCTCAGAGCATAAGAAACTTTTCGAAGACAACGCGGTTGTTGTGTTGGATATTGGAGAAATGACTTTAGCAAAAGTTTATCTTTCCATTTTCTGTTTCAGTCCCCCAAGACATTGTGAAGCCTGTATATCTGGGTTGTGGTACTCATCAGAATAAAATCCCCAACATGCAGAGTTTACCAGCCCCACACAAACAAATCAATAAACAAGTAGCAAAGTTCTGACCATGGAAAAGAAACCCTTGACCTAAACTTCTTCTCTGCACAATTTGAAAGTAGAACTCCATTTTCACAGCCTATTGCTCCATTTTTTTGAGAATAGTATCTGGACCTGAACACTTTAATAAAAATAACAACCAGTTATACTTTTTAAAAAAGTTCAGCTTGACAAACTGTTTTTCTTATAGATAAAATTTTAAACTTTAAAAAACCTGGACAACATGGACAATATTTGAACTTGTAATGCAACACAAAGATGCCCATTGCTATCCACTCAAGAAAGAGAAGACTTTCCATCTTTTGTGACCATCAATTTATTCTACCTACAAAAAAAATTGACTATGAAATCCAGATATTTTTCAAAAGGCAATCCATTTTTAAGCTCTTTGAGGATGTTATAATTTGAATTATCTTCTTTGCAAGTATACAGATGGGAAAATTCTTCTTGTATATCTCTTTTTATTGACTCTGATTTCCTAATAATTATGGAATTCTAAGAGATTGAAGGAAAAACCAAACAAGTAGGGAAAACACATTGCTAAAAGAGTAATCTTCACAGAGTTCTCCCCTTCCTATTGTTTCCTACAGAAACAGAATGTCACAATCTTATTTTTTATGCATCTGTCTACTTTTATCACTGCTTCATTTTACATCTCAGCAGGCCTGACTACCCTGAAAAAATACACCTGCTTAAAACCTGCAAGGAACAGAGAAAATACATAAGTAGGGGTAAAAAATGAAAAGACAGCTCCCTGCGCTCTTATCACACCTTTTAGCATCTATCTGTTTGAGGTCTCCTGTGATTCATTCACCCTTTCACTATGTAAAAGGCTAAAGCTAAGCTGCAGTGATAGTAGCATCCAAGATGAATATCAAGGAGGCTGGGATTAAGAAGAGAGTAACATTAAGAAGACCCATGGGAATAAAGGTCACAGAAAAAGAAGGAGAGTTTAAATAGAGCAGTATGGAGCAATCAGTCAGACAAGTTCCTGCATCAGAGTGGTCTTTGAGACGCAAATGATAGGAAAGGAGCATATCAAGAAAAACACAAAGAAAGCATTTTGAAAAGATGTTATTTATTATTGTTGTGTTTTCACACCTGAACAGATCAAAATATTGTTTAGTAATAAAGTCAAACATAGAAGAAGCTGATTTATGCTTTCCTAAAGGGAAATGCATATATTCTTGAGCCCATTACTGGGTTCACATACCTAGAGAATTTCCAAATTCTGTCTTCAACCAGAAACTGCATGGCAGGAGCAGAGTAATTTCCTTCTGAGAGCAAATGACTATGTCCTGACCCTCCACGAAATTATCCTTTTGTCTACTGCCATGTATTTTCCATTTCCTTATTGTACCAAAAATATTATTGCTGTCAGTATTCTCCATCATGAATCCTCCTTCATTAATCATCCAGTTAATGAAGAGGCATAAGACTGAGGCATCTGATATCATGCTGTGCTTCTGCAGACAGACTACCCAGGTAAGGAAAACTGGGAGCTAGTGGAAGAAAAGAAAGGTTCCCAAAGAAGTGGTCTTCGAAGTAGGAAGGGGACCAAGAAAGAAAAAGGTGAAGACCCTGGCTAGGGGAAAGATTCTAAAAGTGGAGGCATTCTGGAGATATGGCATGTGTGGAGATGCATGGAGATGAACCCTAGGGGATGCCCATGATGACAAATACTCCTGGGACTGTACTATGACTGACATGATTTCTGACTGAATTTCCACCAGCAGCAGTGACAACCTTGTTGAGAAGGGAAGTTAAGATCTAGTGAACATAACACCAAGGATAGTAAACTGGGGACTGTATGAGGTAGACAAATAGGATAAAAGCTCTCTTCTCATTGATCCTTAAATAAATCCCAGTATCCAGAACCACTCTGGGTTGTCTCGTTTTGTCCTGCCTCTGACTACTAACAACAGAGCTGATTGGTCCGCAGTTTGAAAAGTTATCTGTAGATTCCTTAGCAGCTGCTACTATGACTGCAATTACATTTCTCCCAAAAAATACAAAATTATCTGTAATCTCCATTTTTTTAATATAGCAAACTAAAAATGTTTATATATGGAAAGTAAAATTATTTCACTTTTTAATATTATTTGATATTTTATACAGTTTTTTTCATAGATACATGTAATTTTTCATAATTTTTAATATTATTTCTTTTTTTAAACTTTACATCTTTTCCACCAGTCTGAAACCCTGCAAGACTACTTTTGGAAGGTGCCTTTTTATATGTTTCCCAACAGGCAGGCCACTCCTGAAATCTACAAGTGAGAGATCTCCTTCTCAGCTAATGGCAGCACGCTGACTACCTATAGCTTTCTGACCCTGTTTCCACAGAAACCACCAGAACTTGTCAACTTTCAGCAGTCTTATTTGAATAATGGAATGTTTTTAACTTAAACAATATCACTTTTAGGGTAGAAAATGCTGATCTTTTTTCTTTAGTTTTGCATTATGTGCCTCCAAGTAATTTTGTGTTTCTTTGTCATTCTATTTTCTTCTCCTTTTTTCCTTTTTTTGTTTGTTTGTTTGTTTTTAATGGTAGGACTTGCATAGAGATTATTGAATTATTTAGATTATGTGATATGTGGTCTGCCCCTAGTAACACAGAAGTCTGAAGACTTCTTTAAAAGAGCAAGTAAATTTAAACCCAGATTCACCTACTATTGTTTTGGCATGGACAGAAAGATGAATAATGACCTGTAGAATTATAAAAGAGAACAATGGAATGGACACCCAAGCCTCAGTAACATACTTTGTTATTGAGGGCAAACACGTTATACAATATCTCCAATAAACTGAAACCTCTCTATATGAAAGTACATTTTCCCCCAAGCATCTCTCATTTTGGGATATTTTGGGATCTCACTTCTAGAAAGGTCAGACACTGTCTCAATTTTTAGCTTAAATTTATGAATGTATGGACCTATTTGTTCTTTTGAATTTTACATCTTCTAGGTTTTATAAGTTAATGTTTCTTGGTGTTGTTTATTTGTTTAGGTTTTTGGGGGTTTTTTAGGGTATTTTTTGTTCTTTTTTTGTTTGGGTTGTTATGGGGTTTTTTTTTTGGGTTTTTTTTTCTTTTTTTCATTTTCATTTTTTTTTCCCCAGGAGAAGCCACACAGTTTAGTTACAGATGTATTTGAAATATGATCACACTTCACATGCAACTACATACACTTAGCTCTAGCAAAAGACCTGTCCTATGCTCTCTGTGACCCTGTCTCATTTCTCAACAGATTGTTCTTGTACCTTCATTTCCCATTCCCACCATTGTACTTTCTCTCCCACATCTAAATATTTTATAAAGAGTTGTCTAATGTGTCAAAGCAATTAACATAACTCAAGTATTTCCTTTATTGTCATTACAAAACACTTGTCCAGTCAAAGAGTAGATAGTGCTCCAGTAATGTTGCAAGAAGATAGAGAATTTGGAAATACTGGTGTTTTATTTATTTCTCTTGGCACATAGTTGCCCTCTTAGGTGGACACTGACAGTACCCTCTCCACCTTTGTCATTCATTTTAGCAAAAACAACTAAATTACTGGGATTCTGTCTCATAATGGAGACACCCCATTTATCTTCTCCTAATAGCCTTATCTGTTCTAGTTAGGTTCATCTTCTGCAAGTCAAATGGGTTCAGAACTACACCTATCCTGAAAATTACATTTTAGTGATGGTCCTTCATGCAACAAACAATTTTAGTAATCTTGACTTTTACTGGCTGTCACAAGTGAGGTCTTTTGTCTTGTGTGCACCATTTTCATGCATACAATGTATGGTTATCTCTAACAGGTGATTTTCTTCTTTACTAATTTCCAGTTAAGATATCACCTTTTATAGAAGTTGTTATTATTAGATCCCAAGTAGATAAGCGTACATTCTGCACTGTAGCACACCATAAAGTTTTTAGAATTTCAATAATTCAGTTATTCTAATATACTCTTATGATTTCCCTCTGGATCAATGACGTACCTTCAACAACTACAGTTTTTGCATCACCAATTTTTTTTTTTTTGCCAATGTTCTTAATTACAATATTGCCATTAATAGCATTGGCCAAAAGAAAATAACAGATACTATTCTCAGACAAGGTAACCCTACCTCAATTCACTAGAAAATATTGAATGAGAATCAAATAAAAACATTTGAGACTTATTAACATATAAATGAGAAGCAGAGAAATGTAAGCATACCACACTGTGTCTTGCTGAAGGGTATGACTACCATGACTTATAAAATGTAAAGAGTGATGACATTTAACAGTGTCTGTTGGGGCTCTTAGGCTTTGGTGATTACTAAGGAGAATTTGGATCACCTTTAACACAGCCTATGAGTCTATATTAAAACAAACAGGCTAATAAAACAGAATAAAAGAGCTGTAACAGAAGATCTATGTGTTTTAAGCTGCAAATGCCTTAACAGTGATATAAGAGGTAAATAGTAAATTCTGAAGTTCATACTGCAAGCCACAACAGGATTCAAGATAGGGTAAAAATCAATACAAAGTATAATATCTTATTTTTTATAATGGCAAATAATTCATATTGAATTAGTTCAGTAAAATACTATGTTAGGCACCTCCACTACTGCCTTACTTAATGGTAGGATAGCCAGTACTTTCATCATATTCTAGAGAGCTTCATGGAGATTGCATTTCCCTTGATATAATGCACATTTCCAAGTTCTACTGATCCAGTGGGGGCTTTTAGAGCAGACATAAGTTTCAGGGACTACATCCATGCCAGTTAAATAAATTATGACCAAGAACGTCCCTGGGCATTGAGGATGACCCATAAAGAAAGGTCCACGTGGTTGTAATAGCAAATTCTTTCACTCCCCAAGTAGGCTGTGTGCCTACTAACTATCCTATTGGGGGTGATCCCTGAGGTGTTTTACCTGTCAGAGGTGACTGGAAATTGTTTGAAAAAGTGATGGATTATATGAAACAAATACATGCTGGACTATGGCATAGCAAACCACGAGCATGGGCAGCAATTTTCTTAACTGCAAGGGTGCCCCCACATTAATTTTCTAGGTGAGACATAGCACAAGTCTGCTGTAGCCCATGGTGAACATGTGTGAGGTTCTCCACATGCTTTGGGGAGATCATGGCCACAGAGATGTCACATAAGAGAGACCACATCATTTCTAAGTTCCCATCATGATGCCTGGGCTCATGGTGGTTCTGCTGTTTCTGGTGCCAGCCCAGGGGCTGATGTCCTGTCCCCACGGAGGTGCCTGAGGACTGTGGCTGGGGTCATCACCCTGGTGTGCAGGGAGCTGTTCCAGTCCCTGTGATGATGATGCCCTAACTGTGACTCAGAAGAGTAAAAGAAATGTTTCAAATTTGGGGAAATTTTATTTAGCTCTGAAATGGAGACACAGTCACTGTATTTCTGAGTCAATTTCTAAACTTATTTGAAACAGTCAGAACTTCAAATTTCCATCTTGCTTTGCGGTTCAGATGAGAAGTTTCCTACACAAAGAAAAATGCCTCCTTTCTCAGTCCTATCTATGACTAAGGTTTAAAAGGCCAGAGAATAAAAGGAAAATGCCTATCTATGATAAGAAAGGAAATTCAGTAAAAAAAAAAAAAAAAAAAATTAAAAAAATATGGCTAAAAAGATTCCTGAAGGATAACAGTTGAGTAATTTCCAAACTATATTTTTATTCTGATTCAAGTCCCTATAACTGGTATATAACCCCAGCTTTTTCTTAGCCACTCCTCCCCACAGACTCTTAGGGATCTTTATGAGTTTGCTTAGTTTCTGCACAGCTACAATCCTGCAGGTAACTTTCTAGTAAAATACAGTGCAAATGAATATTAATGTAATTCAAATATTCTCTCTACTGCTAGCAAATTTAATTTGGCTTACACATATGCAGTGAAAAGTAAAAGGAAAAAAATATATATTCTTAAATTATTTCATATCAATTAAAAGGAAATATATACTCAGAGAATCCAAAATTTTCCCATGAATACCAAATTAAGAAATGTATTTTGAATGACAGAATGTAAAAGTCTTGCTACCTGAAAAGCTCTTTTGATGTCATTTCCATGTAGCTTGACTGCAAAAATGTTCTCTTTCCAGGAAGGCTTGTACTCCTTTTTTCTTTTCCTCAAAGGGCTTCCAAGGTGGAGTTTGGAGTATTGCAAAAGAATTGCTCTCAGATTTCTGAGGAGATGCAAATGAGCCTTCAAGGCCCCCCATTGCTAGGTTCTGCATACACGTGTAGTAAAGGTTTAAACTACAAGGGCTTGACCCTGCAAATACTTCCACAGCTGCTGCTTAACTTTGTGAATTTAAATAGATTCTTTGAATTAGCTGGTAAAGTCAGGCAAGTGGGTAAAAGGTAGGATTGAAGCCTGGTTTAGACCACTCAGGGAAGCAAAAAGGAATATGTAGACAAAGATGTGCAACTTGATAAGCTGTTATTATGTCATTTAGTTACTAAGCTACTATTTTGATGTTAAAATCTTTGCAACAGAGATTGTGTTCTTATCTTATGTCTGCCACTTTCTGATCTGTAACAGGAATTATTCATACAAAGAAACCATTTATACAAAGAAGCCTTTATATATCCTCTGTAAAGAAATATTTTTGAATCAAACTGTGTCTTGGCCTTCTCAAATATAACATTTTGCTCTCTTGCCAGACAATATAAAATCTACACTGTTTAAAAGTGTGTTTGCCCATTTAAAGAGTATACCTATAAATGCATATAACAAGCAGTGTGCTTTATGAAAGTAAAGACTTATTTTATGAAGGACAACTAAAAATAGCAAATAAGACTCATATTGTGAAGATTAAATCGCTAAAATTCAAGTGAAGGTCAAGATTGGAAACCTTATCATTCGGAAATAACATATTATTACAATGGAGTATTGTTTAACTATCCATACCAAAAACTGGGTTTTCTCAGAACAAATTATTTTAGACATGAACTAAGTACAATTCTGTCTTATACAAAAGTTAGTTTTCCAAGTAAAAATGCTCAGAGTTCTGTCTTGATACAATAAAGGTTGTGACCCATACAATATTCTGATTTGGATGAAATAATGTCTTTCCCATGAAACATATTTTGTTTTTTATAAAACTCTATTTCTAGGAATTTTATTCCTTCAATTTTCCTGCTCAATAAAATTGTTTTCTGCAGGGAAGAAAGACAAAATTATATTTATATCTTCAAACAAAGAAAAATGTTGTAGATCTTATTATACATAATTCTTATATTATCTTCATAGAATATAACTTTTGCTCTTCAGGTACTAGAAAGTAACTTTTAGTTGATGTAATCTAGCATGCTGTTGAGAAGATTATTTTTTGGTGATAATAAGGCCATTGATGCCTTATAATCCTATATTTTCTTTCAGTTGTACTTTTGGTGTGTCAAAAGCTTTCTCTTGTCTTATGTTAATGACACATTGCACCATCTACTAATGAAAATCCATATAAAATAAATTCTATCAGTCCAATTCATACACCTGCACTTTTGAAAATTACCAGGATAACATAAATCAACTTATCTTAGATGACAATCTAGTACCTATTATTTATATAGTGTTTATATTTTTTTAGGCAAAAATATTCCTCAAAGGAAGGAAGTACTTCTAAGAAGTTATTCTGTATTGAATATCGCAAAAAATGGCAGCTACTAGTACATATGCGTCAGTTGCCTGTTTTGAAAGTAATTCACCTGATGCTAATGAAATAGATGAAACATTTAAAGAATGACACACTCTTAGAATCTGCAGTTTAGGTGTGTAAAAGCATGTATGGTAAGGGGAAATACAAGAAATTATATGAAAAACTTTTGTGTGTAGTTTTGGTTCTCCCAGAAAAAAGAACCTGTATCAGTATGGCAGTGATATTTAATTCTACATAGTCAAGCAGCAGCTAGTTTGGGATACACACTGCAGCTGTCAGAGAGCTGATAAAACCAGAAATTCTTTCTTTGTTTTATAGTACTTTGAGATTTAGTAATGTTTTGGGGGGATTAAGACAATACAAAAGCACTTTGTTTAGAAAAACTTGTGTTGAACAAGTAACTTCAGTCCCAGATACATTTTTTTTCCTAAATAGGAAAAGATATTTTTTTGAAAAGTAGAACAATTTCAAGAGTTGAGGATTTCTCTTTGCATTAAGAGGATAAGATTTAAATTCTTGTTCTTTTGACTTTGTTGTGGGATTTGAACTTGGGGTTTTATGTGCTGTGTGATGCTCAGTCCTCCTGTGTGAATATATGGTTCCTTACTAGCAAAACAAATTTTGAGTTATTTTTGTATTTTTGTAGTTGAATACATTCAGAGAGTTCCTATGATTAGGAATCAGCAAGAACTTTAAAATGGACCTTTCAGGGTCCATAGAAATCCCAACCACTAATTATATCTGTTAGCTAGTTGTAGACATGATATTCTAATTTACCTCTGATTTTAAAGAATCCCAAACCCATAGAAAAAAATTAATTTTTTTTTTTTCCTTTCCATAAACAAAAGTAAACAACAAACTACCTGAAGTTTTGCTGAAAATGTTTTTTTTTTTTCTGGCCTCTCATACAGTCAGTGATTAGATGCTTCAAATAAATGTGTGCAAGCTCCTTTATTTGTTTTTTTTGGGTGTGTTTTTTTTTGTTTTGTTTTTGGGGTTTTTTTAGGATGTACTGGTTTACATCATTAGCTTTTCATTTGTTCATCAAATGGGTTCTTGGGTATCAAGTCACAGTTCTAGACTTGGCCAGTGTCATATATTACCTATGTGTACCTATTTTACATTCAGGACATGGAGAAATACTGATTGTTATGAATCATACATAAAGATGAAAGGCATAAATATTTAACACATAAGGCTGGAACAAAGTAAGAATAAGACAAATACAGGTCTAAGGGTTGCAGTCAGAATGTATCTGAAAATAGGATGAATTCTTCAAAGAGGATGTAGAACAAAAAAACATCTACACAGGTCAAACTAACATTAAATTGGGTTGGTAATAAAAAGCAATGCAACAATGGAAGTCTTGGCTATTATGAAAATGTTATGCTAGGTCCCGAGTGTGCAATCATTTTTCTGATTTTGAAGGAAAATAAGGAATAAAGGTGTCAGCCCCTTCCTGAGGAGAGATATAGGACACCAGGAGGGGTGGTCTCAGATCATTGCCCTGTGGCTTCTGTCTTGAAAAATGCGTAGAGTTGAGAACTGATTTTGTTCTAAGCTGACTGTACCTTCATTGTAGTCAAGGAGAAATCTGCATAGCAATAGCACAGCTCAGAAAAAGCCAGGTACTGAAGGACAAAACCTCTTCAGGAATAGCATCATCTCACATTGGTTCTCTTCCTCCTCCCCTTCCTGTATGTAAAAACTTCAAGCTCTGTGTTTTCTTTTACAAAGAACAAGCAAAAATTTTGTGCAAAATTGGGCTGGTTTTTTTGGCAAACCAAGTACACAGAATAAAACCAGGTAGATCAACCGCCTGAGTGAATATTATGGTAGAAAAGCACATGCAGTGCTGATGTTGAGACAGAAGGAGAAAGCAAAACTGTCACAAGCCGTCATCCAAAAATTGAGAGGGGGTGAGTTACAGGAAAGGAAGGTCATTGTGTTGACATCTGGTGGAGTGAAGCAGAAATAGATGAAAAGTCTTTTACTTTCTTAATCAAAACACAAACGCTAAAGTCTAGGAAAGAAAGTAAGAAAGAGGGTACTGTGTGCAACCTTTATGAAGAAACTGTTTAGGCTTTTCTGGCAGGCTAAAGAAGCTGTGGTTATTTCACAGCTCTGCACCAACTCTGCAGACAACTGAAAACTGAAAGAAAAGCTGCCAAAGTTACCTTAATCAGTCTGTGAAGTACAAGTGGGCACAAGGCACAGCTTTTAGAAATGAGTAGAAAGAGGAAAAAGTGGCATTAGGTCTAGCATAAAGTGTAAGATTTTCTTTAGAGGAGATGCTCTAAAATATTATTCTTCAAGAACTGTGTAGAATGATCATGTTCATCTGTGTGGTAAGAGTTTTCTTTACATCTTTAATTAAAATTGCTTTTTAAACAGCTTTATTCCCATCTGTGAGTGCGAAAAATTATCTCCCACAACACCAGGAATTTCAGTATAACTCTCTCAAGAGTTTTTGTAGTGATCTCTTCAAATATGAATCAACTCGTTGTTGTCAATCAAGACCTCTCAGAAAGGTTGCAGTGGGAAAACCATACATATCTGGCATAGAGAATAAGAGTCTTTGGTACAAATAGATACCAAGACAAGATCTCTTGAGTCCCAGTCTTAACTTTAAGTTCAAGACTCCCAGGTGCCTCATATTTTGCAGAAGTTGACCTAATTAGCAGGAACTAGCTAATACAATATATGTTAAATCTAGCACCTGATGACATTGAGCTCGTGAATATCTACACCATTATATGTTTGCATTTCTGGAGTACTCACATTACTTCACCAGAATTGGCACACAATGGTGAAAACACAGCTTAAAGTCCATTAATTCAAATGAGACCAACTCCTTTTTCTATAAACAAATCCATAAATGAGGAGAACTTGACAAAAGTACCACTGAGGCTTAATTACTTTTTTGGACACTACAGTATGTAAAGAACAATTTTAATGAAAAATAGCCAGGTTTTCTGCCAGGGACAGTGAGCTCACTACACTTAATTAGCTAGTAAGTCCTGTGGTGATGGTTTTGCCTTCAATGAAATGTTTCTATGAGTTGCTCCATCATTCCTATCAAAAAGTGCAGAGAAAAAGGGTGCAAGAGTGACTTTAGGTAAACTTCAATTCTCTCAATCCTAAATCTGGGATTATATTTGTCATTTTCTTTGCTAAATTTACAAGCAGCCTTCTCTTGTAACAACTGGTATTGAAGAATAATCCCTAAGGTGGAGAAATCAGAGTTTTGCTTGGCAAATATTGTTAATTGAAAATAACTTAATTTCAGCCAACTTCTGCTCAGCTGATGGCTGTTTTTCACTGGAATTCACTTAGATTTTTTTGCAGGTCTGGGACTTGGAAAAATTATGGGACCTTGGGCCAAGGCAGACATTCCTGAAAATTCCAGTATTTGAAATATCACAAAATAATTAATTGGTTGTCCTTAAAATTATACCTGGTTTATATATACTTTTGAGAGAGGGAATATAGTTTAATTGTATAATTATTAAACAAAATAAACTAAAATAAACTGCTGCTGTGTCAGTCTGAAGTTGACTTATTTGCCTCTAAAATACTAAAACAATTTTTCTTTCCATTTAAAAACTTAAAAACTATATTTCAAAACAAACTTAAAATATCATATTAGAGCTGTCAAAATGATGGGATTAATTTAAAAAAAAAAAAGTATATTTTAAAAATTTGAAAATCCTTTTTTTCTTATAAATATCCTAATAATTTCTATCACTATAAAATTAATTTTGGTCACCAAATTGCCAATAATTGAAAAATACATCTAGCTTTGTGGACAGGACACAAGGAGCCTTCACAGAAGCAGAGTTCTATATCTCTTTTCTTTTTAAGCTACTTGTACTGTAATATCTATTAATTTAAAAAAATCTTTTTTTTCTCCCTTTCTCTCTCTGTTTCACTGAGCTTTTCCAGGTGGTACTTCCATTGTTAGGAAACAAAGAGCTTAGTTCTTTGTTTCATACAGCACTTTTTTTTTTATTTTTGGTAGCAGTGTTCTAGATCAATGACATCCTTACAAAGAAACCAACAGACCAACAACCCCTTAACCTGTGCTTACATGGTCACCCAGTGCCTGCCATCATCTTTAGATGTTTAACACAGAGCACATTATCACTGTGCTCACTGCTGTGAGGAACCCAAAAGCTGATTCCAAGGAAGGAAGGACTAATCCTGCCCAATGAACAGATTTTCTTGGAGGTGTTCTAATGCGGCAGAGCACCCAGTTCCTACCCTGTCTTACCAAGACTAAGATTGTGATTGTAAACTTCTCTGCTTCAACTCTAAACATTCTCAATAATCTCCCACAGAGCCAACAAATCTGTTTCTTCCATCATTTCTGCCATGCAAAAAGATCACTAAATCACTGTATGGAAACTTAACTGCTGGTATACTCTCCCTTGCTCCTCTGACACCAAGTATTTAAAAATAATTATCATAGCTATGGACTGCCCTAGTTTGTGGTGTTGTCTCTGTCTTCAGTCAGTCTGAATTATTTTCACCATTATTATTTCCAAGATGGAAACAATATGTGTTTTTTTACTTTTCAGTCTTGCAGTTCTGTCTAGACTCTGTATAAATGCAAGGGGAGAAAAAGTCATTAACAATTAATTCTGAGAAATGGTAAATTGAATTATTGATTGAAAAGTTTCCTGATGCTTTGCCTGATCTGAGAAAAACATAATTTGTCCACTCTTGAAAAGCTTGGAAGTCCCTTTCCATTACATGAAAGAAATGTTGTGTAAATATCCTGAAAGAATATTTCATTTTATCATGTGTAATTACGTGATTGTGTGACATGTGTAGCCCTGTGGAACTGTCCATTATTGGCATCCAATGTAGCCCTCCATAATGAACCCTTAAAGAAAATAAAGAGCTTTGCTCTATTAAGCAAATACCTTTTCATAACACCTAAAATAAAGGCAAAAGAGATACTTATCATACATTGTTTAATTCTTGCTGATATTCAGATTCCCAGGCCATAAAATTTGCTGAAGAATATGTTCCTTTGCAGGAAATTATGTTGAAACATAACTCCAAGTTAAAAAGTAAATATTACTAATACCTTGATATGAAAGGAAAGCTATTGAAAAAATCTACTCATTTTCATAATTCACTTGCTATAACTCTATCTAAATTTGAATCTCATTGATGTCAACAGGGAACTGTAGTCTATCACAGAAACCATTCTTTAAATCTCCTGTAAGAGCACATGTACTGCTTGGAACTTCACAGAGATTTGCTTGTGAGATGCCACAACTGATACAAGATGCAGAAAGGTGATAATGCAGGAAACAGAAAAATTAATGAAATATCTTCAAAAAGCAAACCCGTACAGCATGAACGTTATCTTTCCAGCTGTGTGTTCAGCAGAAAATTCTACAGGAATTGTTTTCAGCCCTGGATAGAGTAATTACATAGATGACCCCCCAAGGAAGCTCCCCAGCAGTCCACACATCAGGGCTTAGACTGAGCTTAGCGCGAGCAGGGTTCTCCACATAGTTCCCCTCTGCTTAGTACTGCTCACTGCTTTGCTTCTTGACTGTCTTATTCCATGAGAGATTAAGTTTTATAACAAAGAGAACAAGACTGTTCTTAAGGATAAGCCTAAGATTTTTAGAGAATAATTGGCTACAACCAACCTGTAGATGGACCCTAGAAATAAGTTTCTACTACATCTGCCTTATTATTTTAAATAGCTGAAGTTAAGTAATATTAAACTTAAAAAAAAGGGTAGGTAATAGATTGATTTTGGAGAATAAAACCCCTCTTGGTTCAGTATAGTAAGACTGAGTTGATTTAACCTGATCTGTTTCTATACTAATCAACCTCAGCACAATGATCATGCAATAGACAAAGGCAGACAAAGGCTGAGCTGTGCCTGTAACTTGTGTTTGACAGAAGAATTATACCTTTGTGAAGTGTATTTCTAGGAGTGCTAGATGAAGTCTGAGGTGTAAGAGTACTTATTACCCTACAGAATGTATGTGACAAGTGCAGCTGACAGGAAAACCACTTGCTTTATTTTTTTTTCCTAGGGAATTCAAACATTTTCTTATTCTGTTGAACAATACAGTTGGAGATGAGAAACTAGATGTGGTGTTAAAGAAATATGAGTCTGAAAGAGTGTCATGGTTTAACCATACCCATCAGCTCAGCCCTAGACACCTGCTTACTCACTGCCTCAGTGATGGCAGAGAGAATCCAAAGAGGAAAAGTAAGAAAAAAAAAGAATTAATTCACCATTTTTCAGTGATGTTCAGCCATCCCCAGGAAAGCAGGGCTCCATCGCATGTTATTCAGGAAGATAAATTACTTATCTCATAATATACTTCTCCGTCTTCCATCAACTTTTTACTGCTGATCATGATGCCATAGGATGTGGAATATTATTTGAGTGACTTGGGGTCAGCTGTCCTAGCTGTGTTCCCTTCCAACTCCTTGTGCACCCACAGGTTCCTCACTGGTACGGTGGGGTGAGGAACAGAAGAGGCCTTGACACTGTGTTAGAGCTCTCAGCAGTCAGAAAATCTTTCTGCATTAGCAACACTGTTTCCAGTATGAGTCCAAAACACAGCCACATGAAAGATACTGAGGAAAATTAACTCTATCCCAGGCAAAACCAGCACTGGAGAAGAACTGCACAGCTCTCCTGAGATGCCTGCCCTCTTTCTCACAGAACTGTTACATGGGGTAAACTCACTCTGCCAAAGTTAATGCCTTGGTCCTAAATACCGAGCCCTTGGGGACTGCGCTTCAGATTCCTGATGCTTCATTATTCTTTCCAGGGCTTCCCTTCCACAGAGCCAGAAATGAGATCTGGGTGGAGCTGTAAGTCCCAGAGCTTCTGTCTTTTGCCAAGGCTGCCTGTCCTGAAAATCATCCTCTCCAGCCTGTGCTTCCAGGCTTCCTGTACATTATGCAGGGTACAGAGGTACTCTTCTTGCCCACAGTTTGAAGGAAAACCTTCAAGATTGTGAATTAGACATTCACAGGTTCCATGATAAGAACTGGGTTTCTTGTCAGAGTCAGGTTCAATCTCCCAAATGTATCAGGTAGAGACACAAATGTTGAGAATGCAGGCAAGCATGCTTAGCATAAGTACATTAAGTGTCCCAGAACTGCTGCATGAGGAATAAGATGCCAGGAATCTGGACAGAGTAATGTGGAGCTTTCCTGAGCTTTCAGTGTAGGTTTGCTTGCTGAAAGCTCTGAAGGCTTTCAGTGAAATATTTTACACTCCATCAATTTGTATTTTCCGACAAAATGCTGTTTCATCATAAAATATCTCCATGGTTCTTGTGGTATATGATCTTGTTATACTGCAGTCTCAGCTTTAATTGGTAAATAGATAGAGAGGTAAAACAATCTCCAATGTCAGGATGAAGTTTTAAATTTTTTTTATTATTTTTAATTTTTTTTATTTTTTGTGACATCGAGGGTTATGTTATGCTAGACTGTGCCCTTGGGCTTTTCATTACCAACCCCACTGACTGCCACTCCCTGAGTGCTACTGCTGCTACTTTGAAAGGAAGTAAGGCTCCATTTCATTTTTTGTTGAATTCACACCTGGCCATAGTAGCTTAATGCCTGCCACAGGAGTCAGTACCACTGTGATAAAATGTATCCACCTAAATGGATGTGCTTGAATGTACAGCCAAGAGCAGTATTTTTTTTTCTATTAACTGTGATTTTGCGTTTTTAGTTTTTTTTTTGTTTTGTTTTGTTTTGTTTTTTTTATTTGCTATTAACTGTGATTTTGGGTTTTTTAGGTTTTTTTTGGTTTGGTTTTGTTTTGTTTTTTATTTGTTTTGTTTTCTGGTGTTGACTGGTCTTTTTAAATGTAGTATCTGCAGAAGGAGTGCTTTCTCCCAGTTTGAATTTTGTTGTCTTCAGCACAAAGTTGCACAGTCTGACATTTGTGGGCTGTTCACACCACATACTGTTTTCAATTGCTTATGTTGCCATCTTTTCAGGCTTCTGTGCTTTTTGCTTTTTATGGCTTCAGGGACTCTTCTAATAGCATCCTTATTATCTTCCATTATTGTCAGGAAAAGGCAGTTGCAGAACTTTGCCCATCATCCCGCAGGAAAGGCAGGACTCTTAGTAGTATAGAGAGTTGAAAAATTTTAGAACAGATGTGCAAAACAGGCCTAGAATTCAGGTATAAATTTTCTTCTGATGTTTTGGTACCTCTGTTTATATTCTAGTAAAAACCTGAAAGGATAATGTTGTACTAAGAAAACAAGTGCGACTTGAAGGTCTAGAGCAGTTTCTCTATGAACACATCTTCAGGGATATGTGGGCCTTCCCCAGCTAATATGAGTAGATTTGTATTTCACTGTTCTAAAGCTTGAATTTATAATTAAATCCATCCCAGCTTTTCACATTACGGAGCAGCTCTAACACTGTGCATACTCTCAGCCCATGGCACAGGAAGGTCATTCAAGTTAGGCAAGCTATAAATGAAAAAAGGTGAAGGTGAACTGCATTACTGTGCACTTGACATAGTGCATAAAGAGACAGGTACTTGTAAGGTATATGAAAAATTGCTAAATTGTAGTAATTTGAAAATGTATTCAAGTCCCCAGAGTTGAGCACATTTCAGTACCTCTGGTTTATGGTTGAGGCACTTCAGGCTCCTTAGCCCAGAAGAAAAAGTGGGCAATTTAATATCATGATACTATACCATCTCCTAGTTCCCTTTTAAAACAATGCTTACCATCTATAAGATTACGCTTCACTGGTAAATAGAAAAGGAAAGTTTATTTTATTAATAAATATTTGTAAAAGAAAATGTTTGATTTTTCTGAAAATATTGTGCTGTGACTTTACTTCTTATTGAAATACATCCTAACGTCATGATTTTGTGTTTCTACTAAAAGAGGTTGACTTCTAGGATTTTCTTCAATCTTTAATTGGAATCATAGTGATTGAGCACCATGTTGAAGGCAAAAAGTAATTTAAAAACTAATCAGAACAGTTCTGTATTGTCTATATCTAAACAATAAAATGAATAAAGGTAGTACATCCACCCCTTCTCTACCCTGATCAATTAAAATGTGAATACAGAGACGTGAATATTCTGTCAGAAGAAATTACCATTCAAAATTTCTGGGTTTAAATTGATAAGAATTATTACCCATTTCAGGATCCCTACTCCTCTCTATGCAAACTTATTTAGATATGGTTTTCCTTTTCTTCCTTTTAACCATCATGTGGTAAAAAAAGCCAGGCACTGTATAAGGTTTTTTGGACGTAAACAGGTGAGAATGTGCATGAAATCAGATTCAACTCTAATAAAGCACCTTGCTTCTGAAAGTTAAATCAGAAAATCTAGATTTTAATAAATATGTTGCATGAAAATGCAAGGGAGAGAGCTGCTCTTAATTTTACCTCCTTTGTAACAGTGTAACTTCATTGACCTAAGATTTACAGTGAGAGAAAGTAGACAAAAGCTACTCCCCTTCTCTTTATTTTGAAGAAAATAGGTTTTTATCATCAAAAATCATCCAAATGTCCAGAAGTTACTTAAGAATTTACATTCCTTTTACTGTCAATTTACATCAGTACTTAGCAAGTCAAGAGTTTATATTTTAAGAAACATAGATTTGTTAATCAGTTGGGCACCTTTAATATTTTTATCCTGTGTATGCTCTGTTCCTCATGATCACACATTAAGAGGTTCATTCTTCACTCTTTCTCAGTCACTACAGAGGGTACTCCATATGAGCCACTAAAATTGCCTTTCAACAACACAGCTCTCAGCTTGATTACTTAGGCAAAGCAGTTCACTTCCTATAAAAAAAAGAATTCAGTCTGTTTCTTTTTTTCCCCTTCTGTTCAGAGAAGTACTTCAAACCTCCAATCACAAAAGATTTAATCACATTTTTTGCCTTTTCCAAAACTTGGATGTAGAGCATGAATTCAGTGTACACAGCAGAGCTACTCTTCAGGGCAGCTCTGAAATGGTGCATACATCTTTCCCTCAGGCTGTCCCCCTGAACATTTCTTTCACAGTGTCTGTTTGCATGGCTGTGGATCCTCTCCTAGAAATATTGTCCGCTCCAACGTGATACTTGATCTCTGTGCTGATTTGGATATCCTTATGTTATGCATGATAAATTACCAAGCAAGCCAAAACTTTTCTTGAGCATTTAGAGAGGAAAAGCTAAAGAAAGGAAAAGTGAAGGTCTGCAATAAGTCTTAGGAAGATCCTGACAGAGTCCAAGACTGTAACATAAAACTAAAACTCCCCAGAAGGAAAAAAAAAAAAAAAGATGGAAGAAAGAAAGGAAGGAAGACATAAGCAAGGAAAAGCATTATGAAGACTGTAAATCAAATTTAAGTCAAGATACCAGTGATGCATTTATATTATAAGGCCAGTTCTCATCATGGCCAGAGTTGTCAAGTAAAGTGTAATTTTTCTTCCTTGCTTCCAGTTTGTATCAGAAAGCAGAGGAAAGAGGGGTAATTTCCTCACTTGATCTGAAACTATTCTTTATTATCATATTTATAAATCAATTACAGCAATGGGAAAGGGGTCACATGATATTCTTCATCTATAAAATAGCTCTAATATGTTTACAGCATGTATATGAAGAAACAGCTTCCTTCCATTTACCAACAACAGAGTGATGTAGCAGCCTCTTGTCTTGGTGAACAAATAACAAAACTCAAAAATACAGCTTATTATTTATACGAGAAAGAAGACCTAGATGAAAAAGTGTCATCCTCAATGTCAGTAGCTGGGTTGCAATCTCAGCTTCTCCGATACAGATGCAGTAAGAATTGCTATTCTTGTCACATTTGTAGTTGTGCAGAAATTCTAAAAGACTTACAAGAATGCATCACAACCACCCTCACACAGCCTACTGCAATATTTTCTTGAAAAAAACTGTAGAACTTCTGGTCATATTTTGAAGGAAAGTTGTTTTTTGGGGTTTTTTTTCTGGTTGAAAAATATAATTTCATTGAATGCAATACTTTTTAAGGAAATAGTTTTGATAAATTTCTAGCTAAAGAAAACAAAACAAAACTACAAAACTTAACAGAAAAAACTTCAAATATCTTGTTTAAAGGTTTTGAAAATGAAAAAAAAAATTTAGTTTCAAAATGCATAGCATAATTTGAAAAAGATAAGGAATTTGATGGCATGACAGCAGCTGAACTAGAATCTTCTTTTAATTTCTAGTTGGTAAATATGTATATCTATTTCTATATAGTTTCTTGAGAGAATTAAAGGCATTAAGACATAAAGACTCAGGGAGGGGCAGAGAGAGAAACAGAGACAGATGTAGAAAGACAGAATAGGAGGGAAAATATAACATGCTGAATATTTTTCCAAGACAGAACAATCATCTCCATTTCTGGACAGCTCTTGAACTGATAAAGGCTTCTGTGCTCTAGACATAAGACATTTCTTGGTCTTGAAGGAAATATATTTGAATTGAACTGAGAGGAAATGTTTCCACAAATATAAAGGAAGTTGACATTGCCTACAGCATCCACTTAACATTCATTCTGTATTTGTCCCAGAAAGTGAAACAGAGCTGGGATAATTTTTGTAGGTGGCCACAGCAGGCTGAAAGAAGAAGGCTGCCCATGAGCATGACATAATACTGAAACTACTGCTGGGAATCTGATGAGAGCAGGAATATATAGCCACATGGCTTCTTTCCTGAGTACATTTCCACACAACATAATGACAGTGAAGAATTTGTCTGGTTTGTATTTGCTGCAAGCAGAAGTGAAGACTTTGTCCCAAAACTCATATTTTTTACCTAAATCCAGTCTACCAAACCTGGATGTTGAGTTTTAGGACTATAAAGAATACCGTATCAACAGCCTAAACTGTTAAAATGGCCTTGAATAGATATGACAAGGACTGGCTTGTTAACCTAAATGTTAGTGTGCTTGTGTGTGTGTAAGGATGGAGAGAATTAGGGTCTGGCTTCTCATTGTAAACAGACAAGTCTCAGAGTAGTTTCCCGAGGGAGATATTTGTTAAGTACCTGACTTCTGAGGTAATTGCATCCAATTGTATCCAATTGTATGTACATTCCAATAGCCCTTCAAGAATACTCTGTGACAAAGACAATTTATGTGAAGAACAGCAATTTCTAGCAGTGGCAGAGAAGTCATAGTCCTCCTCACTTATCTCTGTGCTGTATTTTAATTTTTGGCTGTGGCCAGGGTTACTGTTCAGGATGTCACTCTGAGGTTTTCGTAGTCAGAGCCACTCTGACCCCTCTCCTTGAACCTCTGTTATTGGCGTAGGTAGATTTGTGGAGTCCTTGGCAGAGAGGCTTTAGGAAAGCACAGCATTCAAAAACATTGCAAAATCCAAAATGTTTTCCCAGTGAGCTAGTTCAGAATAAATAAAGGAATTCTGTATTAGAAGTTGTATATAAAAGTGTATTAAATGAAGATAAAACTCACACATGATCAAATATAATCACATCAACTAAATTAAGGAAAATCAAATTTAGGTGCCTGTCTTCAGAGGCCATTCCCCTCTGGCTCCTTTTGTCCTTCAGCAGAGGGAGATTGACATGTCCAGAGGGAGAGAGCCTGCTGAAGGCAGAGCTTAACTCTCACTCTCTCTGTTCAAAAGATAGAAAACCCAGCAATTAACCTGCCCTAGTTACATGGAATTAATCCAGGATGAGCCATCTACTTTTTTTTCCATGAATAATAAAGGGTGTTCAGAGAAGGCGGTTTCCTAATTGGACCACTAAATTAGATACTAAAATGAAAGCAGAATGAAAATCCAAAACAGGAGGCAATTCAAGCACAACCGCTAACTTCTGGGAAAAAAATAAACAAACAAAAAACCCTTGTTCACATTCATTAAATGTGTTAGTCAGCCTTACATCCTCAAAATAATCTAAAAACAACATGGAGTCATAAAGAATGATAGATGACAGTCACTCTTAGTCTTGCTTATATTTGTGAACATCTGGATCACTGCAGTAATTTCAGCAAGTATACTTTGCAATAACACCATGAAATATGAGTAGGATCTTTCTTAAGTGAATAGTCATTGTCAGAATGGGCATGGGCTCTGAGGTTCCAGCCTCACACTGTGACATAAAGCAGCTCTGAAGTTGTAGAAAAAGCCATAAAAACATTACATAGCTGATGCATAACCTTTCTGTAATGCTGGTGGAAAAGTTTCTAACACATCACTCTTATCTGCTAGATAATGATCTGCTCCCAACTGTTGAGGGGCTGTGGTACATCAGGTAGAGCCTGAGTCTTTTAATGTGCGTTTCCACAGGGAATGATGAGGATAAGTTTTTTCTGAAACTCCACACCTTTGCTTAATTGTATACAGTTTTTAGACTCAGCTGTAACTCAAAAGAGGGCAAGAAGCCTAGGTGTCCCAAAGAGGACATTTCATTAAGCTCTTTCTCAAAAAAAAAAAAAAAAAAAAAAAAAAAAAACATTTTTTTTTTTTAAAAAAATTTTAAACCCTTTGAAGTCCTGTCACATCGACAAAGATATCTTTATGTGTCACTTATACAGAAGGCTAGAGAACTAAATTCAACTCCTCTGTAGGCTCAAAATGAGTCAAATCTGCATATTTAATTTTCTGAAGGATTAGATCACTAATCAGAAAACTTCAGGCTTTTCTGGAGGTCAAGATTTTCCTATGTCAAATAAACCACTAATTGCTTTGCATATGGTTTATGGAAATATTTTTCTTCCTTTTTTCTTTTTTTCTTTTTTCATTCCTTTTTCTTTATTTTTTCTCTTTTCCACACAAAGTCTATGAAGCATAACTAAGAGGCAAATATTTTCTTATTATTTTTCAGGTGGCAAAAGATTTTAAAAATTTAAGAAACAGTTTTACTCAGCTTAATCTGAAAAGAAGAAAAATCATCCTTGTAATGTTTACTTCCCAGGGAGAAATTAGTGACTTGCAATTCCAGCAAGAAAAATTTTTCCTGTCTTTCTTTTCCTTTACTCAGTTCTACTAAATGTAGCATTGCCAGCCCTCAGCATGTTTGTCAGTAGCTTAGAAGTGAAAGAAAGATTGTCCAAACAATGTTGCATTGGCAGGAATTGAAGAAGAAATTAACTATAAATCTAAGTACAGAAGGGCTTACATTAAGTGTCTAGTCTAATAAATAGAAAATATAGCCCAAACAGGTGAAACTGAAATGAATATATTTTGAAGCAATTGATAAACAAAGTTTATCTATTATAAAAGAAATGCTCCTGACAAAGGAATAGGATTTCACAGTTTCAGAAAACTCTCCAAAGCCTTTATCTTCAGAAGGAAGTAAACATTGTATAGGGAGGAAATTACAAGAGGAATATGAGAAATCAACATTACATATCACCGGTGTGCAAAGCTACATTCCTGACTTCTAAGAGTAAAATCCTTTTGCAGACCCACTGTCACTGATAAGCAGACCTCGCCAGGGCTTTCATCAAATTTATCCTTAACGCACAGTGAGGCTGCACTAAATTTTTGAGCACAGGGCTTGGACAGGACTCAAGTGTTCTTGATGTCCCATGAACATAGTAAATAAATAGCCTGAACAGTAATAAGTCTTTTTTTTTTTTTTTTTCCCTGATAAGGATGCCTGGGGCTGGGGATAATTGTATTCCCTAGAAGGATCCATTTGTTGACTGGAAAGAGCTAAATAACCTGCAAGATTCTTCAAAAACTAAATGACTTGATGGCAATCACCATTTCGATCATCGTACAATCTGCTTTTATCCAGTGCAGGCGAAGTGATATGAGCTTACAAAAAGACTATACCTTGACTTTTGTAGAACCAAGACAAAACAGAGAAATAAAGAATTCACCCATCTCTGAACTCAGTCACCTGTGAATTACAAACAAGAGGTGAGCAGTGGCCAGTGATGAACAACAGCTACCAAATCCTACTAAATCAATGGGTATATGGTGCACAGTGCCAAATATTCCAAACTTTCATGGGGAGGAGTACTTCAGAAGAGTACAAGGCACTGAGGGTAGAGGGGCTTGTCCTCAGATAGATCCTGCCAAGCTACTGTCGAGCTCTGATCCTCAGCCAGTCTAAATGGCATCAACATTCCACTAATTTGCTTCTACTGATTCCAGTTCTGAACCAGCTTTCTCTGACCTGTTCTCTATTGCCTGCTATTCTTATGCCCAAAGACTATTTAGGTATTTAGTGATAGGTGAAAAGAAGAACGAAAAAACAGGTTTAGGTGAAAGTGGACAATGGAGAAGTTCTTGATCCAGTGCGTGCCGCAAAGGCAGCCCTGAAGGTCAGTACATCCACAAGGTATATTTGCTTTGGTTTAACGATTTCACACTTTTTATTATGAGTGGACATGGCCTCATCTTCAGCTGTATATAACCACTTCAACACTTCTTCCTTTTATTGAGCAGCTAACACAATTACCTAGTTCAGCTATTACCATAGTTACCACACCAATTACCTAGTTCACCAACAATTACCATAGTTATAGCTATTTAAAACAGATATCAATTTACCCTGAAGTCTCTAAGAATTTTATATTGTTCAAAGTATTTAAGATGCTTGATAAAATATTTCAGTAATGTTGGTAATCAGTGCTCCATGTCATAAACCACTGTCTGTCTGACTAAGTGCTAGCAAACTTTTAAGAGTACCAGCCTCAACCATATGTATTGTGAAGACTTGTGTGCTTCTGTTTGACCTTTCAAAACAAAGACTTCGGCCCTGTAGAGAAGACACCAGGTCACAGCAGCGTCACTAAACAGCAATTATGCCTTATCACACAGTCATGTAAGACACATGAGTACCTGAGCATCTGACACCCTACTGGAAAATGGTAAATAAATACTTGGAAAGGAAAGTAAGGGGAGTAACTGCCTAAATATTTTATAGTCCCACACTTTATTGCCTCATCCATAATGCAAAGGAAATTTGTGGTCAGAGCCTGCATGTGCTCAATCTTACTGGGCAGTAATTCAGAAATGAAAAGCTGGAACAATAAAATTAAGCACATTCATTGATATGGATAAAATTCCAGGACAAATAATAATGTTACAGGCTGGACTGTGTTTATGAGGCATTCTTAGAAAGAAGCAAAATATTCCCAGTATTTCTTACTTGAATGATAAGAACAGTGCCACAGACCAGCAAAGGCACCACTACTAAGTATGTCCACTCAAAACTCAGAATTTATTTGGCTGCAGTTCAGTGGGCAAAAGTTTTCAGTTTTCCAAGAAATTTAAAGGCAGAAACACTTTGAACTGTAGAAAATAATCTTATTTGCAAATGTCAAAATCTTTTCTGGTTTTGTCTTGAGAAATATGTATTATGATTTCAGGGAAAATGAAGGAGAAGAAAGTGATTTGACAGTGTATCCCACAATATTCCCATTTCCAATTTGTGCTTTTTCAATCTGAATGGGTGGACAACCAGACTGGCTAAAAATATTGTATAATCATGTTTGGAGGGTGGTAATTAAGGGGACATTCTCTACATGGAGTTTGGTAACAATGCTGGGACTGTCTTATTCAATACCTTTGTGAGGGATCCGAGTGCATTCCCATCAAGTTTCAGATGACTTTGCTCTAGGGGAAGTAGTAGGTGGACTCTAGGGCTCCTCTGCCATTCAAAAGCATCCAAGACTTGCTGGAGGAGCGAGGCAGAAAGAACATAAAGAAGATCAATAAGGATAAATTTAAAGCTTTTTATCTGGGAAGAAAAAAAACCTGCAACAGCACAGGCTGGGCACTATCGATGCACGGGCGACCCCCGACGAAGGGGACAGAATGACGAGGAGGAGTCCATCTTATCAGAAGGCTAAATAACTACTTTATTATTCTATACTATATACATTGCATCTAACTAAATCTGTCTTGCACTCACCCTTGCTCACCACTGCACAGAACTGCACTCATCTCTGATTCTCCTGTGACTGTCTCGTGACAGTCTGGACTCACACACACACTTGGCCCTGATAGGCCAAAGGAATAAAACATCCTCACTCTGGGTAAAAAATCTCCACATTGCATTCTACTCTGGCACCACACAGGCACAGCAAATGAGATAAGAATTAATGTTTTTCCTTCTTCTCAGCTTGTCTCACAGCTTCTCTCTGTCAGAGGGCATGTGAATACCACAGGGCACTGACCGCCTAGGAAGCTGCTGTGCAAGAAAATCTTTGAGGGTCCTGCTGGGCTGGACCGGAGCTGATCATGGGCCCATAGTTTTCCCAGGAAGCAAAGGGGTTAACAGCAACCCGGACTGTAGGCACAGGGCAGAGTCTGGAGACCCAGGGAAGGAACTATTCTAGTCTACCCCACATTTGTGTGGTCACAGACACAGTGCCCAATATGGGGCTAGTCGCTACAAGGAAGACACTTAAACTGGAGATAGTTCAGTGGAAGACAGCAAGATGGTAGGAACAGGGACATTTCTCAGGAGAAACTGGGAAAGCTGGGTTTGTTCAGCCTGAAGCAGAGGCAGTTTGGGAGAACCCAACAGCCACCTCCACTGACCAAGGGGAAGCTCTCTAGGACCTGTAGCTGAGCTCTTCCCTGCAGTGCATTAAGGGACAAGAGACAATGTGTAGGGATAGAAGCAGCAGAGGTACAAACTGGAGAAATCTTTTGCCCATGAGGGCAGATGAGCACTGGTATCAGTAACCCAGAGGTGTTTTGTTGTCTCCACCCCTGGGGGTTTTGAGGTCTTGACTTATATGCAGCTATGAGAAATCTGGTCAGGTCTCTTGGGCACCCTGGTCAGTGCAAAAGGTTGTTCTAGAAACCTCCTGAGGTATCTTCCAACATGCATTATATTGTGATTCTATGATTCTCTAATTTATAATGTGAAAGAAAAAGACATGTTTTTTTGTCATAAAGAAATGAGAGGTCAAAATGCTCCATTTCAATTAAGAAATGAAACTTTGCTGGTTTTGAAATATTTATTGGTTTTTTTTAAGTTTCAATCCATATTTCAGCAAAAGCAAACTCCCTGAGGAAGTTTTGATGCTGATGGACCAGCAATCTTGGATGAAGGATGGTCCTTTAGGAAAACGTCAAATGGTTCCTGAAGGAGTTATTTACATCAGGAGGAAGGACCTTAGATTGCTGTGGTTTATTGACATAGATTGGAAGTGATCACCGCATAAGAAAGCTACTAATCTTAGAGACACACAGAAGACAAAACAGGGAGACAGGAGTCTGACAGTGGACAGCAACACATTTAAGATTTAACTTGTCTCTGCATAACTTGGCTGCATTGTTTTGGGGGTTTTATTTCATGTTTTTTTGGTTTTTTTTTTCTGAACCATGTCTGTTAGTTCTTCATGAAATCTGTAGGAAAACAAGTAGGAAATTCACAGTCCAGTGGCTGAAACTTTTTTTCTTCATATGGCCAGAGGTAGGAAAAAGAAGGTGTTGAGGTCTTCCTGCTTCATTTGCAGTAATGAGGGACCCACAGAACAACTGCATTCACAAGGTAAAAAATAATATTTGTTTTTGGTGAAATGATTAAAGCAGCTTTGTGACAGAAAATATTAAAAGATTCTTTCTAAAGCAGTTCAACAGTGCTTCAGGAAAGCTGGCTGGAATAGCCTTGCGCTTAGTCCTTTTTCTTCAATTTGACCTTCTCTGCCATGTCTTTCTTTCTTCTGTTGCTCCTGTTGGAGTTGAGTGGTAAGAAAAGCTATATGGGAGCAAGTTAGAAGAGTCACATTCAAAGCATAACTCAAACTGACTGTTCAAAGAAACTAATTTAGAAACCTCTGTTATAACTGTAAGGTTTTCAAACAATCAAAGCTGAGAGGTAGATTTCTAGGCAGTGGTCTGTCCACTTGCTGGAGGAACTTTCCTCCTTTCCTCTTCTGTAGTCACAAAAGAGGAATATGTACATTTTTAGAGGGCTCTCTAATCCAATTAGTCTACATGGTCATTTTAAGATGAGATTAATTACTGTCTGGAGACAGACAACTTTAGAAAGGAAAAATACCATGATGTAAGTACCTTAGGACTGTTCTCATGTGTTTTGGATTTATTGATGTAATCAAAAAGATAAATGAAAAAAATCTCTTTCAGATTATATTTATTTAGCTAATCCAAGTACGTGACTGGTGGATTTGGCTGTACACAGGTGGTAATCGTTTATGAGTCTGAAATAGCAGGAGATAAATACAAACAAAGAGCCCTTAATCTGCCAGACCTGTACAAATATATCACTCACTTTTCTTCAGAGGTATCTGATTTGTCTTTGTGCCTTAATCAATAAAGTTCTCAAATGATTAAACAAGTTGATTTGTCCATTGTTTTTAGAACATGTCCTTGCTCCTAACTCTTCAAAGTCAAATAGAATTTGTGATATTATATTATCCTCTAGAAGGTTTTTTCTTTCCTGCAGGAAAAGTTATCTGTTGTCTGATATAATCTTATTTTCAGTAATAGCTTATGTGCCATTACCAGTGATTTTGACAGAGTTTTCTTATGAAGACCTGGGGTTTTTTTGGTTTTGCTTTGTTTTTTTTTTCTAGTTCATATGCACTTAACACTGAATATATGCATGCCTTAGTTCTCACTGTGGTGTGTTGACCCTGGCCAAAAGCTAAGCACCCACCAAGCTGCTTGCCCTTTTCCTCATTAGTGGGGTGGTAAAGAGAGTTGGAAGAACAAAACCTGAAAGCTTATGGGTCAAGATGAGGTTTTATAAGCAAAGCAAAGCCATGCAAAGAAGCACACTCAATGAAAATTTTTGAATCCATTCCTCTTCTTATCATGTTCTAGTGAGTATTTGAATATAAATCCCACTTCTACTGTCTTTTCCTTGGATATATTTATTTTCAGACTGTTTTTTTGAGTTAGCTTAGATAAAATCTGTAATTATCATACTGAGTAATTCCCATTCCTTGGATTCTGTCTGTGTAACATGCACAATATAAAAACCCTAATTGCTTAGTTTAGGCATTTGAAATACACCCTGGGGAGCACTTGCCTTAAGGTATGCTAAAATTCTTACATTTCTTATGAGATCCAGGCCTAATATTTGGAGTTAAGAGAACCTTTAAGCAACAGGATGTCTAAAACTCAAGCTTTGGAATTCTAAAACTTAATTCCTACTGTGGATGTAGCCTCAAGGTATTAGATAACCTTTTCAAAGCCAGATCTTCCAAGATGTGGTGTAGGAAGCATGTTCTTAGCACAAATTGTGACAGAATTTAGATTAGAATAAATTTATTCCAATCAATTAAACTAGCAGTTTAAGAGGAATACTGGAACTCTGTAGCTATAATACATAGTATCTGAGCAGTTTCCTGGTCTTACTACGAGACACTATGGGAACATGATAACTAATTTCAGCAATCATGATATAATTGCAAAGAGAAAACGTCTTTAAAAAGATATTCTTTTTTATCTAGAAGAAATCACATCCTTAGGAAAGAAATCAAACCCAATAGGAATAACCTGAAACTCATGATTGCAGGGAACGAAGAAACTTGAATTTTGAGCCTTTAAAAGCATGCATAGCTGTGGGAAACCCATCCTATTTGGTCTAACACAAGAAACTGACCTGTGACCAGATAGTGCTCGAGGACAAAAGTACTCAACATGAGTGCACAAAGTTTCTCAGAGCTGAGTGAGAAAGCCAGTACTGAGAAAGCCAGGCTACAATCATCAGGAAAGATAACTAACCTCTAATATTCTTGAAAGTATATTTCATCTTTTTCTTTCTGATAACTATCTCTTGCCATTATGCTTTGGGGGAAGGAGGGGGGTCAGGGAGGATGGAAATGGAGATGGGAGTGGGAGGGAGTAATTTTGTCTACATTTCTGGTTATGGAGCACAATGCCAAAATTTTGAAACCCAAGTAAGGTTCTGCATTTTGCAACATCCTTGTTTTAAGGCTCAGCTTCACTATGAAATTACCACAGCAGTGTGGTAACTAGAAAAAAGAAACTAGATTGTTGCCTAGCTGTTTTTGTGTATGCTTCAGACATTAGGCAAGCAAAGGCAAAGGCAAGCATACAATACTTCTTTTTGCAATATTTCCTTGTGTTTGTCATGGATCAAATGCCCAGACATAGATAACATAGATAGTACAAATATCAAGTTATTACATTATTGCTGGATGACAGGTCTGTATCTTGCATATTAGTGCTTCACCTACATTCATTTTAATGAAAACTTTATTAAGCAATTATCTCTTTTATGTGCTTGGCATTTTCCTTGATATTACAGAGGGTGCAATTTCTTAACAGTGGAATATTTTCCAAAGGAGCCATTTTAATTATTTTTGCTACGTCTTTTTTTACCCCAGCACCTGGCTAAAAAGGGGCAGTTTCATTTTCCTCTTTTAGGATAGGCATGAAGGACCTGAGTGCTACCCAGTTTGTAGAAGTTTTATATGCTTTATATGCTGCCGTCCCTTCTGTTCTGAAATACCTTCTGCTCTTCTTTCTTTTTCTCACACCCTTCCCCCACATCTCTCTCAATTTCAACATACACAAAAACCTATTTCATAAATGAAAACCAGTCCAAATCATCACAGGCATTTAAAGCATAACCATTGCCCTAAAATCCTTCCCCTGGGATCTTTGTTCAATCCATTCTTGAAAAACATGATAAGCATGTTTTGATTATAATTTTTTCTTTATGCCTCTTGAAATACAGTTTGGTATTTACATCTACTGAGCATGTGACAATGTAAAAGGGTTTTTTCCTCCCTCTTTTTAAGATGACTTCCCATGACAATATGTTTGAAGCATCAACAATACTACATCTTTTGTTACAGTGATTAAAAGCATGTCTCTTTTCATCTGTCTTTATCATTCATGGGGAATGATATCTGAATTCTGACCAGTGCTCCAAGAGATGATAATCTGAGATTCTAAGAATTCTAAGAATTCTAAGACACAATTCTAAGAATTTGTGTTTATGGCTATGTCAGTTCCATGTAACTACTGCAATGAGTTGTATGTAGAGGTACTAAATAATATTAACTACACTCTGTAAAGTCAGAAGGAATAGTAATTAAAAAAAAAAAAAAACACTGAAGAGGAGACTACTGTGTCCTGTAGAAAGGAGACTTGGATTTGTTACAAACAGCCCTAGAAGGCAAGAGGATCTCATTAATAGATTCCTTAAGGTGTAGCCAGGTGGGGGTCAGCCATCTCTCCCACATAGCAAGTGACAGGACCAGACAAAATGGTTTTTAATTGTGCTAGGGCATGTTGGATTGGATATTTGGAAAAAAAATTCTTCACTGAAAAAGAGTGATTGAGCATTAGAACAGTCTGCCCACCAAAGAGGTGAAGTCTTCATCCCTGGAAATTAAAAATAACTTGTGAATGTGGCAGCTAGGGGCATGGTCTAGTGGTGAACATGGTGGTGCTGTGTTAACAGTTGTACTCAGTGATCTTAGGGGTCTTTTCCAAACTAGATTATTCCATGATTTCTTGTTCAGGATTCGTTGTTAATTTTTCCATTCAGTTAAACCCTGCTTATAAAGAGCTGTTTCCAGAGGCCTTACATCTTATTATGTCCACCACAATTCCTCATCCTCCAAACTCTTCCAACACAACTAATAGATTGCTATTTCCTCACAAATTTCTCAACTTTTCTACTCATGATTTTTTTTTTATTTATACCTCAATTTTATGTCTCATTTGGGCCTAAATCTTTTCCATATTTTTATTTTGGCTGCAATTTGTTTCTACACCTCTACCAAAGTCATGATAACTGGCATCATGGAAGTTAACAATTGGGAAGAAAATATTCCATTACCTAGGACCCCACTCATCTTGCTGCCAGTGCTGTGTAGGTTTATATTTGAATTGGTCAGCTCTTCAGAGCTTTTCAGAAAAATGTAATATTAACATTTGTAGTTTTCATCTTCCTTGGTGGTTGTTGCTGATTAAAACATCAGTATATTTTACCAAACGTAATTTTACATCCACAATTTCTCACCAAGACTTTTTACAAACTCATTGATGTCTCAGTCTTTAATTTGTAATACCAGAAATTAACCGCATTACCAAGAGAAAAATGTTTGAAAAATTGTTTTAACTTAGTTTTTTTATTTTTAACTACCTATGAAAGTGAATAATTAACCACAAACTATTAAAAACTAACAAATGCAATTGTTTAGAGATTATTTAAGAAGGAGAGATTGAAATACCAATGAATGTAAATGATTTGGCATTAATTGTATTATTAGTTTGAAATATAACCCATGAATTACAATGCAATTTGATTACATTTTCATTGTATTATTCTTGACAATATAAATTCCCAAAATAATGATGCTATCTCTTTAGTACAAACAGAAGTTTGTAATAAAGTATATTTATTTAAAAGCACTTCTATGTGTGGAAGTTCCTTGACTTTTGGATTTACGTCAGTATACAGATTATGTGTACAGTCTAAATAATGAGTTAATGGAGTTGAAATTTTGTTAAAGTAATTTGAATTCTGGGGTTTTCAGAATGTCAGCTGCTGTAGTAGTATCCAATTAAGGAACTACATTAGATAGCAGACATTATTGTAGTGCTATCTATTACTAATTCAGCTTTTATGTTCATCATCAGAAAGTTTTACTTCTAACAGGATGCATATATAAATTACTTACAAATAAAAATTATCTAAGTACTGCTTCTTAAAATGGCTTTAACCAGTCTGAAATAAAGAACTGTGATAAAGGAAATAGCCTTTTTCAGTAGCTGTCTTTTATAGCTATTTATGTAGATTTTAGACCAATGTGGATTTGATTTAATCATATGGAGATTATATTTGTACAAAAGGTGACCAGCAGTGAAGCAGTACACATATATCATAAGCTATTTTTAATTTACCTTGTATTTTGGATCTGGTTCCTTCAGCCATTGAAATATGAATGCTTCAACTTGCTTGTAATACATTATCCTGTTCTTAAGGTAAGGTCACTCGTTCAGTAGCAAAACCCCACAGCTGTTCTTTTTAAAGCTATTGTAATGAACACACTCATGTGCTAGCAAAGGACTTAAAGTGAACAGTTTTTTAAAGAATAGATTTTAGATGCTATAAATTTAAATATATTCTAGCAGAATAAAAGAGATAAAACATTGGACAAAGTTTGCAAGTTTTATAACAGAATCATACTCCTCCAATAAATGCATCAATACTACAGGAGAGATTTCAATGACCAAAAAAATAAAAGTGTAGGGTATTTATAGGTTGAGATCCACTAATTGTAACAAGAAGTATGTGTGGTCAGTTCTAGAATGGGAAGAATGCAAGACGAAACCTGTGTGCTCAAAAAGTTATGTCTGAATATATAGCCTAATAAAGTGATTAACATTTTCTCCTCTGTTTCTTTATCTTAGACAATCTACTGTTTATCTTTGTATTGTGATTCTGTCTGGCTGAGGGTGAGACAAAGCAATTAGGACCGTTTTTAATTACTCAGAGTGTTAGTTGTACTTCACTCCCAGTTGGGGTTGAAATATTGAGACTATTGTCACAGTGGTTGAAAGACATCAATGTCTCATGGGCCAGGAGGTTTACAGAGACTCTGACTTTGCTGGTCAGATTCAGTGTTTATGTAACCATGACAGTGGCCCTCAGCACCATTCCAGAATTATATGTGCACTCTTGGAAAACAGCTTGATGTTTGTCTAAATGCTCACATGCTGTGGGAATCCTCAAGCTTTACTGGTGTGGCATGACAGAACTATTATGGCCTGGATGATCAGTGCTCTGCTGTGTGCTTATTTGATTCCCATGATGTTTACTATGGCATCTGCCCTGAGCAGGGCTGAAACAGTGGTGAGCTGTTGTTGAAACTCTTGGTTTGAGATGCAGTTTGGGCTGAAATGCTGTTCAGTTTAGTTGACTTGAAGAGCTTGGAACAAAGACATTCTATGAGTAGGCACTGAAAGAAGAAGGTGTAAGTAGTCGTGTACAAATTTATATAACAACATACCTTTTTGGGTAATATGGTTGGAAAATATTCTTCAAGCTGTGTGCAAAAGGGAAAAAGATCATAGAGAATTTAAAGATAGCCACACTAATTGTTTGTCAAGGATCTTTTCTCCTGTTAATTGTAACTTTTTGCTTCTCTTTTCAACTTTTTTTTTGCTGCTACGTGATATTTTAGTAAGGTAGAGGTGAACACACTGAATTTATTTAGTAGAAGATACTTTTAGCCATTAATTCAGTAATTAATCAGAGGGAGATGGGGACCTGCAAAGGTTATTGGAAATTGAATGGCTTCAGCCTTTGCACAACCCAGACTGCTGTAAACTACTATTCTGTCATGTTTTAAAGGAGGACAGGCATACAGCTGAATTCTGAAGGCCTTATATATGTTCTGAATTTAGCAGAGATTTGAAGCTGCTTAGGACTTACTAGAAAGTGGCATCCAAAAAAAGTCCCAAATAGGGTAGCAATATGTTTTTGGTTTGTTTCTTTTTTCATTTTTTAAGCTGTCCTTAAAATCCTTAAAATTGTTGTATGTTAGAAAGAGGATTTTATCTTGAATACCAGTGAAAGTCTAGAATTACATGAGCTGACTCTCAGTCTGTGTCAGATCCTGGAAAGTTTGCAAATTAACTGAGACAAAATGTCAGGTTTGTTATTGTTCTGTTTTACTAGTTTTGATCCCAGCTTCAAGATTCAAAGACAACTTGTAGAACTGAAACATATAACATAAAACCATATAATTTTCAGAGAAAATAATCTCTGAAAGAATATCAGAGAAATAATTTATTTATGTTATTCAATTGGAACAGTTGAGATATGTGTTAAATACTTCATTTGAATTTAAATATGCTACAGGAACTACAGTGATATGTAGCAGAAAATTTGTAAAAATCACACCATCACCTTTTCACATTAGATTCATAATATTTCATCTCTTCAAGTATCCAGCTACCAGGTATTCTAATTACAAATATTCTGCCTCCTTATTTGTAACTATATTATGTATGGAGATTTCTTTCTGCAGCTGGGTAGGAAGAGTTAACAACTTAAGCTAAGAATGACGAGAGAAGGCAAGAACAACAAACAGCACCGCAAGAGACCTATGGATAGGGTCAATGAGTAAAGGACGTGGGGTGCCATGACAAGAAAGCACTTGGACATCACCAAGGAAGTGCCTCAAAGGCACCATTCTGGGGAGATCTCCCAATCCTTTCCCAGAACTCAGCCTGGGATGGTTCACTGAAGTGCCTGTATACTAATACAGGCAGCATGGGGAATAAACAAAGCAAGGCTTTGATCATGTTGGGATCTTGGAGACTTTGCAGGATGGTTCCCATGACTGGAATGTTTCAATGAAGGGATACAGGCTCATTAAGAAGGTCAGGAAAGGAATAAAAGGAGAGATATTTTCTTATTATGTGAGAGGGAAGCTGGAGCGCATGGAAGCTCTGTCTAGGATTAGTGGGGTTGAATCCAGAAATAAAGTTAGAAATGTTTAAGTCCAAATGGGACTGAACCTGTTAAAGGGTGTCAAATATAAAAAGAAGAATAGACATGACAAAAGGAAGCCCAAATAAACGTGGGCTCATTTCTCAAGGAAATGGGGGCCTGGTTATGGAGGATGGATCCAGGTTGTTTTAGTGGTTCCCTGTGACAGGACCAGAGATAATGGGCACCACCTGAAACACAGGAGATTCTCTCTGATCATCTGAAAACACCTTTTTTACTGTGAGGGTGACTGAGCACTGGCACAGCTATCACAGTTGTGGAGTCTCCCTCTTTGGAAACATTCAAAAGATTCTGGACATGGTCCTGGACAATCAACTCTAGGTGACCCTGCTGTAGCTGGAGAGTTTGACCAGATGACTTCTGGAGGTCCTTTACAATTTCAGCTTTCCTGTGATTCTGGGATTGTGTGGCTCTGAAATCAATATTCTATATACTACAATTTTCTGATTCTATGCAGTATTTCAGAATAATTGTAGATAATAGTTTCGCATTTATTGCTTGTTCTTCCTCTTCATGATTCTTCTACTTAATGATAAGAAACAAATGCCTGTTCTCTGGTCCCTAGAGAAAGGAGAAAATTACTAGTTATTCATCTGAACTTCAAGAAAATATGGAATTAATTTCTAACATAGTCAACTTGATCCATGTATATTTTCCAGCACTTAAAATTTGCCTTCATATCAACAGGATGAAACACCTTTATACAGTCTTAGTCTCTCTGCACAGGCAAAAGTTTCCTAATGATTTTTTGTTCTTCATTGAAGAGGATGGACCACTTGGGTTTATACATTACCTCTAACCATGATGTTAACAAGCCTCTGAGACTATTCACACACTCTGGTTGTATTTGCTTTGGAAAATATTGCAACATATTTCTACAAATTTTAAATGCTCTGACCAGTTCTTGATATCTTGATACACATCTTTGTTAGACAAGAAGAATCTTTATGAACTAACATTATTATGTTTGGTCTTGGTTTTTTTAATAAATACCCTCATGATGAAGTTTCCTGGTTACAGGACCTGCTAACAGAATTACTCTTTAGGCTACCCTTGTCATTTCAGAATGTTTAAACAACTTCTGGCAATAACTTAATAGCTGAAATATTTAAATCAATTTTTCCATATCCTAGTTAATAAAATTAAATCCACAATGGACAGTTAAGGCATAGACTAAGTCAGTAAAAACCCAATAAGAAGAAATTGATGGAATGTGCCTTGATATTTAGAAATGGCACCTCAATAACAGTTTAACAGTACTGGTCAGCAGTTGTTAATAATATCTTTTCTGTCTCCAAGCAGATGTTCTCTACAGTCACTTGTGGGTTTCACAGGGTTGTCAATGACTCTGGGTCATTGTTTCCCAGTTTGTATCAGTATTAACTGATCAACAGTCTTTCTCTGAAGGTCCTGGTCTGGCCATGGACCTTGCCCCAGGATTGAATTTGTCATTAGATAACTATATTTGACTTTTTCAGGTGGGGTTCTTTTTCTTTTTGTTAATATCAAATATCTCCATATTTCCTATAAATGGTGAACTGTATCCCCTTATCTCTGAAAATTCAATAATCAAAATGTAAAAAGAAAACCTACTATTATAAAAATTATAAACTGCTGTTTTTAGATATTGAATTTGCCTTTTACATACCTTATAATGAATTTTTCTGCCTGGTTACTTTAATTGGCTAGTTCCTCAGTGTGTATTGTAATCACATAATCAGGTTAAAGTTATTAGCAGTGCCTTGCATTCAGCAAAATCTATGCATTTCTGAATATATAATATTCAGATAGGGCTGAATATATAGGCTTGAATTTTTAGTACTATTAGCTAGCACCTAATGTCTTCGGTTGCGCAGCTGTAATAAATTAGACCTAATGTCTGCATGGTACTGATTTACCATATTCTACGAGGATAGAAAACTAAAGTTTTGCCTGTTCTGTAATCATTTGTAGAACTGAAGAGCACAAGCATATTCTTGAGGTGTGAACCTTTCACTGTTTTCGGTTTCATGGTAATATGAAGGTTCTATTTTTATATCAGGCAATCATAATCTTTTCACATTGATGTTTTTGCTCTGGTCTGATTAGCACTCCTCCTTTAGTTCTGATAACTCCATGACAACTGTCCATATTTTTGACATAATCAGAACTTAAGTCCTGTTTTTGAAATAGCCAGAACTCCTCTTGTATCACAGCATGTAGAAAACAATCTGTCAAATAGCCATTTTAAAGTTTCTACAATAAACTTCTGTAATGATCAGGAAAATAATTTAGGTTTCTGTCCTATAATTGAATCAATTTGACTGCATTATTGTCTCATCTCTGCAATAATCATAACATAGAATCAAATACCTGCAATATCATCACCATTTCAGGCAAAGCCAGGGGTGTACTACAGGCACTCATACGGCCATTTAAAAAAACAAATCTATTCTCTAAACAGAAAGAACTTAATTTTTGGCATTGTCAATTCCATGGCACCAGCATACACTGGTTCTGGTTTCTTTCTCATGCCTTTTTTCCTGCACTGAAATGCATTTCTTTGTAGTTCTAATATGATAAATATGTGCAAGGTGTGCCTTTCACTATGACACAAATTATTAAAGTATTAGAAGTTTATTCACCACGGATGGAAAAAAACCCTCCAAATCTCTGTCAGGGAGATATAGCCAAGGTAACACATAGAATCACAGAAATACAGAATGGATGATGCTACAAGGGATCTCTAATGTGGTTTATTACATCATCCCTGTGCAAAAGAGTGTCAGCTGGAACAGGTTGCTGAGGCCCTCGCTGATTCGGAGACAGACACTCTGTAGCTTCTCTGATAAACCTGTTCTACTGCTCTGGAAACCTGGCAGAGACATTAAGTGATTCTTCTTTTGTCATAGACACTGTTCTTTGACACACAAAACTAGTGATCCATTGCTTATTGTCAGAGCATGGATCTGACAATACTCAGCTACAGAAAGCCATTGTGTCCTCTCTACAAACACCAGGAGTCAATGGAGATCTCTGTGGTACAAAGAAACACAGCTCTGAGCCAAGCAGACTTCTGGTCCTTTATCTTACACCTACAGCTCCATCTGTCTGCAGGCATAGCTGCAGTGCCTACCCCTGACACAGGCAGGCTTCCTCCCTAACACCGAGGAAGTTTCTACATAGGCAGAGCTATGTGGCATGTCTAGAAAGAGATGAAAACACACTTCTGTTGCTGGCACAGTTTTCATGAAAATCACATTGATGGCTGTGAGTCACTGTTTGTCAGCAGAACAATATGGCTGATGGCCACCCTACAAACAGCTGCCCTGTCATACACTTATCCAGACCATATTGTGCCAATCAAGCCTTGCTAAACAACTCTGACTTCTCTTATCAAGGCAATGACCAACAAGTCCTGTCCAGAGGGCTGCCAAGATTGTTGGGAGAGTGTGAAATATAAGAAGTGGTTGACAGAAATTATCTTCTTCAGCCTTAAGAAGCAAAGTAAAGGAAAGAGGTTGCTCCTTTCTTAAGCCCTGATGAAAGGATGTAGAGAAGGATTCTCTTAAGTGGTGTTCAATGATAGGAAAGGCAATAAACACAAGTTGAAAATTTGGAAACTGATTTAATATATGGAAAAATGGTTTTGTTGTGAATATAGTTTGTCACTGACAGAGGTTTCACAGGAACCTCCACCCTTGCAGTTATTGAAGAGAAGGATCTCAGCAAGTTGCTTCAGGCATACCTGCTCTGAGCAGTTATTGGACTGCATAACCTCTAGAGGATCCTTTCAACTTACATGGTGCCATGATTTTCTGATGTCTGAAGATACAGAGAATTAAGATGATCAAAATCACAATCAAGTTTGTTTTCAGAATTTTGCACATAAGTGTATAAGCTTTTCGTAAATCTGGAAAGACTTATAAACATACTTTCACTTTTTTAGAATTTGAACAATATCATTGACTATTTTAAAGGCTTAATTTACAGCACTCTAAATGAAGTATGATCATAAATCTTAAAAGTCATCTTAATCCCTCTTTTTGTAAAGCAAATATGTGTTCATTCTTGAAATATATATATATATATCGATACACATATATATATATTAAATCTCTTTGGACTGTTCTCTTTTTCAAATTTTAGAAGCAAATTGCAAAGAATATGAGATAAATAATGAAGCAATATATGTTTTGTACATATATTACATCTGGATTCAGTATATTTGGATATATCAGTATATCTGGATTCTTTCATTCTGCTTTTTAAAGAATTAGGAGACTTTTATCATTTATGGGAGAACAGTTGAATAAACAGGCTCAAATTCAACCTCACACTTTTACCTTCTGGTGTTTCAGGAAAGAATGCTTTCATTATGCAGAAGAAATAGTTTGCATTTTCATTTTTTAGCTAAGCTGCCATTAGCTGGAAAGTTGGCATAAGATAGGAACCTCTGCATTACAGAAAAAAAAAAAAAAAACCAAAAAAAAACCCACACTAGGTGGCTTTCCATTAATTTTTGAAAATTCTTCTAAAGTCTGTTATAAAATATTTCCTGGCTCTAAGAATTTTTACCTAATGCCTCCTCCCAGCCCTTCCATTTTCCAGATTTCACTGTTGGAAATCCAATGATAAATTCACAGATTTTAAATAAGATTTAAAAGATTACCATTTTCTTAAGAACTGAAATGCAGAGCTTAATCAAATATATTTATTCTAAATATTTCCCCAGGTGATCATTTAAACTTGTCCTCAAGATTTTCACCATAAAAAAAAATTAATTTCTTGGTTTATATGTTACCAATATGTCCCTGCAGTTTCTTTTAAACTGGTATAATCATTATTATTCAGTTCTCAAAACTGTTTAAATATAGCTAGAAATACAAAACTATGCTTTTTAGGATTTAAACACAGGTTTGGGGCTTTGGTATTTTCTATATGTTTAACCAAGTCTATCTTTTTGAAAAGAAAAACAAAACCAAAAACAAATCAAAAGAAAAAATACATAAACAAAAAGACCTCAAGAAATCACCCAACCGACCAAACCCAAATACTCCAAACCACTCAACACTTGAGTTCATGTTCCTATGCAGCATATTCATTACTTTCTTACCTAGAGACTTTGTATTCAGATCTAAAATTTTTACATGGACATGAAATTATTTTATATATGGGATTTTTTTTTGTTTTGTTGTTTGGGTTTTTTAATATGGTAATTAATTTCCATGGAACAGGTGTCGCCTGTATCTGCATTCCTTTACAGCTAGCTGAAATTTCCAGCGTTGTTTCCTCACTCAAATGAGTGTATTTAAACTATGACCTATTTATGTTTCTTTCTTCAAGATCTGAACATTCTCTCTCCCATTTTCATTCATGACATATTTTTATGTTTATGGAACACACTGATAGGGATGCAGATGGTGTTTTTAATTCTTCCTACCTTTGCTAAGCCCAGCAGCCGCCTGTATGCTGTGTGCTATATTTAAGCAACACCTTTGAAAGCTGAGACAAAAAAGCATGCTTTTTCAGTGCTGATTTGGTATCAAGTAAGCAGCTGAACCAAATGACTAGCTGCATATAGATGTATGGAAAAATAATGAAGGCTTCAGCAGCTGTTAAAATGTGATAGTGATAACAATAACATGATTATAATTGCCAGTGGGTTTACAATGCTGTACAGGTACTATGCAGTGTGGAACACTCTCTCACCTAAGTAAAGAGACTTTGAAATATATAGGGGGGCATTCCACATTCTGCAGGACAGGTCAATACAGTGAGGTGCAGTCTCTAGCTGTTAACACTCACAGAAAATGCCATTCTTTTTCCTGAGGACAAAAGAAACATGGGAAAGGCAAGTTTCTTCCACATCTGATACTGCAACATGTTAGAGAGGTTTGAGATCTAGTTCTGGCAATCAGACCAAACCATGCTTTCTAGGACACATAATTAAATTGGCCTGGAGCTATAGCTAGAGAAAGTACGTTTCTTTCAAGGCTAAAAATATACATTAATAGTTCTCTTTACATCACTTAAAGTATATTCTATCACTGGACTTCGGCATATAAAGCCATAAGCCCTTGAATATTCACACATGGTTGAAGTTCTTCATATGCCTAAGAGCCTGGCTAATTTTTGGCCCTAAGCATGTTTCTGGATCATGGCCCAAGTAGTTTAATTAATTATTCTAAAAATGCTTATAATTGAAAAATAAAGATATAAAATCAAAGCACTAACACATTTTGTAGCAGTCAGAAAAAAAATTATACACCATCATCAGCTTCCATCCATCTCCTCCCAAATTTTTCTTACTGCCCCCAGTTAGTGCCTCTCACAACTGCCCCTAACCCCTCCAGCCTTTGAAACTGCTGCTGAGTCTTTCAGATCCCTCAGAGACACCTCTCAGCTTCCTTTACCTTTGTAGTTCCTCAAACTCCATTGTTCTTTTCAACCATGATGTTTTACCTCTGCCAAACAAATTCCCTGCTGTTCCTCTTCTTCAGAACCTGCTCTGTCACCACTCAAAACATGAATTAAGTCCATGTTTCGTATGAGCACTGAACCTGTTCAGTGACAGTGTTTTGAGCAAAAGCTGCCTTAGGTGGCCTGTTGAATATTACTCAAACCAATATTTTCTGGCTGATAAAGAAGAGGAAACCACAAGGGACATAGAAAAATAAGAGAGAGGGAAAGCATTTTTATTTTTTCAAACAGATACTAAATAAGAGACTCTATATCACTCCTGAACCTTTTGGTTTATGAAACTGTATCTATTGAATTTTTGTATATTGATGAAGAAGTAAAAATAAATATTTTTTTTAAAAAAATCTCTTTTAAAAAGAGAACTTTCCTAGCACAGATAACTATTATTACTTTTCTGCATTTCCTCCCAGTCCTAACTGTAACAGTCTTTCTAGTAAAAGTGTCTTATCATCAGAATTCATCCAATCCTATAAAATATTTACTTTTTTTTATTGAGGAGTTGCCTGATTTGTGGAGAATGATGTTGATGTCTGATGCTACATCAATTTTAGTGACACTAATATGGCTCTTGTGGTATAGGTAATTAATTTTGATTAATTTTATCAGACTTAATCCTTCATTTTAACTGTTACCTTTTTTAACCATTCTTACATACTTTTTCCATTGCTGAAAAAGATCTGGATTTTTGACTTCCTAGTGTAATTTAAGTTACTGTGTATTTAGGCAGTAAATCATTTAAAGTAAGAGTGTCAATGCTTGATGTACAAAAATATGAAGACAATGTGAGGAATTTCTTCTCTAAGTAGTTTAAAAGTAGAAATGTGTGAAAAATGAGAAGACAAAATCTATACTTAACTAGAGTGGAAGTAGTGACATTTCTTCAAAGGAGAAGAGCCTGGCAAGTGAAAATGAGCTTTCTCCAATTCTTGTGGCAATTACAATTGCAATTTTACAAGTCTTGGGAAATGTGATCAATCCTCATTAGAGACATTAATCCTGTTATCAGTCTGGAGGGAAAGAAAAGTGGCTGCTCCAATACTACTTTCCACCTCTGCTTTGCAAAGTGCCTTAAGATGGAAAATGCATTCTTGCTGGCTTCACAAAATAATATCCACACCTTCAAAACAGACCATCTGAATGTGTTCTCCTCTAAATTTAATTCCAGACAGAGTCCCACACTCTTCTCATGTTGTCTCCATGAAATGAAGTTCGGCTGTTTTATCCTGACCCAGTGTCATTTGTGTTCTCTATTGACTTGGACCTCCAGACTTTCCATGTTTTGCTAATTAACTCCCACGAGTCTTTAAATCTGTGTCTGTGTCTTCAGCAACTTGTTTTCTCACATTCAGTGAGTCCAGAACATGTAGTAACAGCTATTTATTTAGCATAATGAAACAACTTTTAAAATAAACCAGATTTTGTAGTAGAGTGCAAGACAATATCCATGACACTTCAATTGGGGTTTTTTGGTTGGGAAATTTTTTAGATTGTATTTACTTATTTCTACATTGTTTATTCATGTTTCATCATTAGTCATTTTGTTTTTTAATGTTAAATCACTGAGGTACCCAGTTCCCAACATGATATTCCATGAGATTTGTCTCATATCAAACCCAATACTTTACTTGACAAATATCCTTTGTACCAGAATTCAGAAAAATTAAATTCTTCAGTAATATTAGGTACAGTGAAACATTAAATCTAACTGAGTCAAAGATACTTTTTCCAAAAATACAGATTTTGTTTTTCTAGGTTCTGTGCAATAGGTCACTTTGGTCAAATACTGACTTATAATTTGGCAGACCCAAGGATTCCATGAACTCAAACAGGATCAGATACCTGGCTGGTATTCACAGGTCCAAATGCAAAGTCTATAATGTGAATTTCTATGTCTGAGTGAGTTATGACCTTCATAGACTGATTGGAAATAAACTTTTACAGTTTAATTGGGGAAAAGAATATGTCAAAGGAGGGGTTTATCTCTTTGCAAAGTACTTGCTTAAAATAGGTCAGATGAATAAATTCTTTGTAGGTGTCTAAAGTCAGAGGAGGTGAATCATGCCCTGATTCATTAGAGACTTGAGTAAGCAGTGGACTTCTCATTATCTTGATTGTAATTTAGCCAAGTGTTTGACTGACTGAAAGCGGGAAAAATTTGATGTTTCTGTAAATTGTCTTATTCTGGACAGATGAAATATTGTGTAACAATGACAAGTGGAAAAGATGGCTGGACATACAGATGAGATCATAGAATTTGATATAATATTTCCTATTAGTTTAGAAAAAGTTAATTTTTAGTTCAGTTGCATCTTCTTGTAATTTAGACAGCTGTCCAGACTTCTCCTCACTTTGTCTATACTATTTTATCCATTTTTTATTCAAAATCTGTCAGCAATCAGCATACACCTCTTCTTTTTTGCTACTGGAATATATCAGTTTACAATTTGGTCTCAAGAAAGACAATCTCCATTCACCCCAATGTTCATTCCTGTTTGAATTTCACGAGGTCTTCTGATTAATTATTGTGTACTAAGTTTAAAATAATGTTATATATTTATGGCAGCAAACATGTTTACTGCTCTTCTTGTGTGTTACATAAAGAGGAGAAAGCCTTTGGATTTGCAATTGTTCTGTTTCTCTTCATTCTTCAGATTAGTATTCAGCAGCTCTTCAATTTTCAGTGTTGTTTGCTGCACATAGAAACAAAGGCAGATTATATTCTGATTTATGTAGAGCCCTTCTGGTAGGTTTTTCAACATGAATTATAATCCATAAAATGGACTCTGGTCCCAATTTCACTTATAAGGAAACAAATGAACGATAAGGTTTAGTTCAAACACAGCAACACTTGCAGTTAACAACACGGGAAAAATGAATACAAAATCTTAGTTACGCTCTGCAGACCACACTCACGTATCAGTTTTGGGACCCAAAACAAAATATAACTGTGTGTAGGTGGAAAACAAAATTCAAATTATTTCAGTGTAGAGTATTAATGTTGGGATCAGTCTAGGAGTCCTTTGTCAACACTAAAAAATATATTCTTCATGTGTTGTTTATCAGCTTATGATATACAAGGTTTGTCAAGTGAAAATGCCAAGTAGGATTGAAAAATAAGATGCTAGTGTTTTGTAATAAAAAAAAAATAAATTCTACTGTTGTACTTTAATCATTCTTTTAGTCTTAGTCAGGTTCTTTCTCTTCTTAAAAAAAAGGAAATGTTTTTTTTGAATTAGTCACTGGTAACTAGGAAGTGGACTGTAGCCACCCAACCTCATGGGAAATACAATGGCAACCAGAAAGATCTATATGCACTATGTAATACTAATGTGATTTTACAATGTATAACCCCAACTGATGGCTGGGCAGGACTTAAGCAATTTAAAAAATCCAATAAGCAAAAACAACAAAATGTTCTTCTGCATAGTAGAGGATCATTCCAACTTAAATGATTCTGTGATTCTATAGTAATCCCTCTCCATTTCATTCATCGTAGAATACAGAAGAACATTATGATGAGATATTGCAGTTTAGTTTTACTTGTCACATATGAACTGAATTATATTATTAGCGTGTACAATCACTAACAGTCCCCTTTAAGTTTGAACACTCAAAAGCTGAAATGAGAGTTTCTTATGAAATTTTAGCATTTTAAATTTGGCTTCAAACATAGCAAACCATCCATAAATCATTATGGCAGAAACAATCACTTAGAGTAAACCTAAAATGAAACCTAGCCCATAAGATTCAAGAAGTAGGTAAATAAAACTGATGTTAGATTTGTATTTCTCTTGCTTCTGACCTTTGCATTCAATCCATCTTTGTCTGCTTCTTTTAATACTTAATCACTCTGAATTGTGGTTTAATTGTCATTTGAGTTTGACTTAAACATGAAAAACAGTGACACTGTACAATCTATTTGTTACATAAAAGCATTTTTTAAATTTTCTTCTTTTCAGTTTGAGAATGAATAATTAGACTTGATACATTGCATAATGATCCCTGCTTTAAAACTTGTAATTTGCTCTCTGTTTCTTATATTAGTTAATGTCCTAAATTTTAAAAAATGCACCTGTTATTTAAAACCTTTATTTCTGCTGCATTACTTGTGATTGTTCAGCATTCTTTAGTATTCAATCAAATTAGGACTTGAACAATAGGAAAAGATGGGACAAGTTCATGGTAGATTATGTACTTTCAAATTTTAACTGGAGTCAAAATATATCTACATATCCCTATAATATAACATATGTTCCTCTGTGTTTGTGATATCTGCTGCAACAGTTTGGTATTTCATGAGTTAAAATACTGTTTTCCCTTCCTCAGTACTTCAGTTTCACCTTTTAGTCTGTTGGTCTGAAAAAATGATGTCCCATTCTTAAAAACACCCTCCATCCTTCTCAAATTATATAAAAAATATGTTCAGGTTAAATCTCTACAACATAATTTTCTTTCTTTTTCACAGAAAAAAAACTACATTTGACCTGGAAAAAGAAAGAAATTGCATATTTCATCCAGAGAACATTATAATTGTCTCAAATAAGTCTTATTGAATCTGGGAAAAGAATGGCAAAATCTCTGGGAAGAAAATGGCCACTGAAGGGGAAAAAATATCAGAAAAAGCAAAACATAAAGGTCTCAAGAAAAAAATAAGGTTAATAAAAAACTGAGGAAAACATATGGGCTGGTAGAATGCAAAACACTTCTGATATTAACATTTGCAAGATGAAACATACAGATTTAGCTTTGGTGCAAGATCATATTACACTACTTCTAGTTATGCAAAAAATGTTGACAGATCCCAGGTGTCTTTACTTCTAGGAATTAGTTTGAAAAGGAAAAGTAGAAGAAAGACGTGCATTACTAGAAGCCATATTGCAAGAATGATTAGAAATAAAAATATCAAATATGTTCTTAAGTCAGTCTCTACTATTAGTTCCAATAGTGTATTATGGAGTAAAAGTTTTAATTCTGCTCAAAGGGTTTTTTTATAATGTGAATAGAAAAATAAAGATAAAAAATAGAAAGCAGGAACAAAGAAAATCCACAATAAATCTGATATCACTTAAAATTAGTCTGAAGCATCCCACCATGTTTGTTTTAAAGTACTTACTGAGGACATATGCCACTCTGTGCTTTTGTTCTTCATAAGCCTTGGACAAAAAAATCTGTGAAAAACTAGTTCAAATCAGCAGCACAGTTTTGGTGCAAGCAACCACATGATTGTAATTTATCATTTGATGGTTTATTCTGAAGAGTAGTTTTATTGTGTACAAACTATATTATTTTCTGAGGAAATCAAAACACTAATTTGGTGTACAGTGATCACACTCCCATCTCTAATAAAGGCAGCGTTAGTTTTCTTCTCAGTAGCTGGTATAGTGCTGTGTTTTGGATTTGTGCTGGAAACAATATTGAAAGCACCGGGATGTTTTCGTTACTGCTGAGCTGTTTTTGCACAGCCCTTTCTGCTTCACACACCACCCCAACCAAAAGGAGGCTGAAAAGTACACAAGAGGTTGGGAAGGGACACAGCTGGGACTGCCGGTCCAAAGTGATCCTCCACACCATATGGCGTCATGGTCAGCATATGGATCTGGGGGAGAAAGTGGAGGAAGGGGAGGATGTTCAGAGGGGTGGTGCTTGTCTTCCCAAGACACCATTATGCATGATGGAGCCTTGCTTTCCTAGGGATGTCTGAACACCTGTCTGTCCATGGGAAGTGGTGAATGAATTCCTTGTTTTCCTTCGCTTGTGCATACAGCTTTTTCTTTACCTACAAAGCTGTCTTTATCTCAGTCCACAAGTTTAATCACTTTTTCCCTTCATTTTTTCCCTTCCTAATGTCTCCCCCATCCCATCCCATGCCAAAAGTGAATGAGCACCTGCATGGCACTTATTTGCAAGCCAAGTTTAAACCACATAACTTGAAGATCTGGGATTTGATCCTTTGTTTTCCTCCATTGTTTTTATATATTTTCATTAGGCATTTACTTGCTTTTCTGTTTCACAGTTACATCTAATATATCAAGATTTCTGTGGGAGACTTAAGCTGTACATTTTTATTGTTTTCAACCAATGGCAGATCCTCTCCACAGTCATGTAGCATTTACTGTTCCTGACATCTGTTCCTCACTGTTCATCCTAGAAAAGCCAAGGTCTTGAATTCATGCTGCTATCTTTAAAAGCCTAGAATATGCTATCTAGCACTAGTATTTGGATAAGTGCTTCTAAACCTGTCTTGTTAATGATTTGTATTGAAACCAATCATAACTAAACAAATTCAGTGGGAATGAGTTTGCAGATGATGCAATCCAGCTTGACAAAAGAAGATTGTATATTTTAAATAGTTTTATTTTTTCACTGTTCTCTCCATTTTTTTTTTCTTTTGATAGATGCTTTTATTTATCAGAAAGGAAAAATTATGAGATGTCTTCCTATCAGTCTCTTTTACTCCACTAGATAAATATGAATATTACACAGATAGAATATCTCTGCTCCCACAATTTCTCATTTCATTTTCTAATTATTCAATACACAAAGGTTGTCAGGCAATCATATTTTTTCTTTTTCTCTACTGACCTGCTAATTACAAAGTCTTTTTTTATCATCCAATTTAAAGACTTCAGGAAAGAGGGGAATATTTCTAGAAAATATTTTTTTCATACTTGATGTATATATGCATAGTTTGAACACACTTGTTGAAAACTGTTTGAATGACCAGGCCCAGAGTATTGTTAAAAACTTCAAAAAGTCTAGTTAGAGACCAGAAACTGGTGGTATTGCTCCAGAAGTCTCTAGAGGGTCCAGTCCTTTTTAATACCTTCATTAGTCATTTGTACGATGGGGCAGGCTGTACCGTCAGCAGCTTTGCAGATGACACACAGCCAGGAGGAGTGGTTGATACCTCAGAGGGACCTCAGCAGGCTGGAGAAATGTGCTGATAGGATCTACCTGAAGTTCAACATGGAGAAATGCAAGAAGAGGAACACCTCCAGGCACCAACATATGGTGGCTGCCACCCAGCTGGGAAGTAGTTTGGCAGAAAATGCCTGAATTTCCTGGTCAGCTGAGTTGAACATGAGCTGACAACAAGCCCCTGCTGCAAAGAAGGTCAGTGATGCCCTGAGCAGCATTAGGCAAAGCTTAGCCAGCAGAGGGAAGTGATCCTTCCCCTCTACTCAGCACTAGGCAGTCCATAGCTGAAGGACTGTGTCCAGCTCTGGGCTTCTCAGTGCCAGAGACATGGATAGACTGGGAGAATAAAAGGGCCATGAAGATGATGAAGGGGGTTTCCTGCTGTAAGGAAGGACTGGAAGGACTGGGTCTCTTTAACCTAGAGAAAAGAAGGCTCTTGGAGGAACTTAGCAGTGTAGATAAACACTTGAAAGAAAGGTTCAAAATGCTTGGAGACAGGCTCTTTTCCCTCTTGCCCAGTGACAGGACCAGAGACAATGGGCATAGACTGAAGCACAGGAGGTTCTCTCTGATCAGTAGGAAACACTTTTTTACTGTAAGGGTAATGGAGCACAAGTACAGGTTACTCAGTGAGGTGGTAGATCCTCTGACCTTGTAAATGTTTAAAAGTCAGTTGGAAGCAGGGGAGGCTGGACTAGATGGTCAAGAACTCCTGGTCTGGTTTATTCAGAAAGGCAGTATCTTTATTGACTAACTCAAGAAAGTCTATTTGAACAACCAGTTGATCCACTTAAATGATGTTGTTCCCTGATCCACTGATGTAGATGACTTTGAGTTGTGTCACAAACTCTGTCATGTCTGAAAATGAATTAGGGTTTAAGATTGAAATCAGTTCCCCACTAAATACTGATAAGTAGCAACTTTATTTGTGGGGTCCATTTCTATAACTGCATAAAACCCTACTGAAATTTCCACAGCATTTCACAGAATCATAATCGCCAATACATGTAACTTCATTTGTAATTTCAATATTTAATTTTGAAAAAAGAAAATATGCTTAATGAATTACAGCTTTGAAATGTATATGAATACACAGAGCATTCCATATGACAGGGGAACACAGGAAAATCATTCATTTTCTGTTTATGTGCTAGATTGACAAGAAAAATGACTGATTTAATCTCTTTCTGTGTTTCTAAAATCTGTTTTCAACATTTTTTACCTCCTTCTGTTAGACAGAAATACTTAAATAGTCATAAAAATGTCATTTTGTAAAGTCAATAAAACACAGCGAATATAAGAAGTCAGTTGCTTTAGAAATTCCCTGGTTTAGCCCATATCTTCACTATAGTTTGGGTCTGTGTTTGAAATAGGGTGGGATATGTGTCCCTGAGAAGTCCCACTGCTTTTTTGTGAATTAGACTTTTTGATGCTCAAGTCTTTATAAACTGCTTTCATTATCCACTATGTATATTTGATAAACATCAAGTCAGTAGTCTTTAGAGATTTCAAATCATTATTACTCTCCTATTAGTCATGTCATGTTATCCATAATGCCTACAGAGCAGAAAAGACTTTGATTTAATGTTTTATTCAAAGGACAAATCCTTCAGTGGTATAACAGTTCCTAATGCAGGAGAGATATTGGTTGATGTAAAATAGACAGTTTATTGCAGCCTGGGATCTAGAATTACTTTGACCCTTTCAACCTGGAGGTGAAAGAGTTTTCTATTGGAGGCCAGTTACAAAACTGTTAGTACTAATAGTGGTTTTGACATCCTTTCTTGCTCTGAATAGTGATTACATATCTATGCAACTGCTTTGTCATCTATCCTCTGTTGACATTCTACAAATACATTATTCTCTTTAGTTCTCTCACTGAGATATACATAAATAAATAAATATAGTTCATTTATTTTTTCCCAGTATTTTTCATAATCATATCATGGTTACCCTGCTTCATTACATTGTTCTCTAAGTGGGTGAAGAGTACAAGTTACAGAATCAGCAAACATAGAAGTCACTAATATATGGAGAGAAATGAAGCAACCTTAAATGTAGTTCTCATTATTATGGCTACAAGTGTGAGATTTCTAGACTCTGAGACATTGGTGCCCACTTTAATGGGAGCAGTGTTGGCTCTAAGTAAAAGAATTCATTAATATTATGCCAAGTACTCTGTTCTATTCCATGAAATTATTCAGCAAAGCCCTGTTGCTGCTAGCAATGTTTTAAACCTTTGTATTGCTCTCAGATCTGACTGCCAAAGCACATGTTTAACTTTGGGAAGACAATTCTTAACTCTGGTTTTGGTGAAATAACTTACATTGTGAAAAAGAAGCAAACAATTTCCACATTGTATTCACAATTCTTGATAGCTTGAAATGTTCTCATGCCACAACTGTATCAAATGGAGAACTGGAAATTTACAAAAAGTCAAAGTGCAATTTTATTACACAAGTGGCAAAATGTCCAATTTCTTTGAGTAGAAGAAAAACTGGTGTGATTACTAATTTGGTCCATACCATGAGTAACATAGCAACAAGAACAACTAAGTGCTTGGAATTCCAGTTTGAACAGTGAGATGCTATCCAACATCTACTATGTTCTTATCCACAGCAAAAATTACGTTAAATAAATGACACTTTCAACAGAGTGCACAGCTACTACTGCCAAGATAGTGCAAATAAGTAGTTCATAGTACATGTATAGTTTCATTAGCTATTTAAAGGAACTGAATCTAAACAACTGTATTTTAGTGTAGCTAACAAATATAGATGACAAGAGTAACGTCTGTGTTAACCTTGACTTACCAATTTATCACAAATTCCATATCTACCATCTCTCCATCTTTCAGGTCTGACACGCTCCTGCATCAACCCCAGCTGCAACTTCCTTGCTATTAATTCGGACACCAGAGGCAGCATGAGATGATAAACTACAAGTTGCTACTACAAACTGCTACATATCTCACAGATCAGGAAAGTCAGTAAACATCTGAAAAACACATAAAAAAGTATGTGATATACAGCCAGGCCATTAAAGATTTGCTTGATATACCCAGCTCATCTGAGTAAAAAAACTGCACCACCAAACTATTTTTCAGATTGTATCTTTGAATAATCTCCAAAAGAAATGTATGGAAACCTAACACAAAAAGCAAAATGTCAGTGATAGTAAGCTGCTAGTAATCACATATCACCATAACCTAAAACAAAGGATAAAATTAGTAAAGAAATTACATTCATGCCTTGGAAAACATTTTTAGGTTTCCTCTACTGTTTTTCAAATGGCAGACCTCCAGAATAAAATAGATTCCCTTCAGAGACACCTCTGTATGTGAAGCTGACCACCTAGAATGCACTGAAGTGAGTTCAAACAGACTCATGATAAAGCGTAAACCAAATAATTAGCCTTAAGAGGGCAATTTTTTCACAAGACAACTACTTACCAAGATCTCACAATCCAGATTCTCGAAGGACAGCTTCAAAGCTCCTCTCCAACTGCACAAATCTATTGAGTACCCTCAGTCATGGACTCAGGATATAGGAACTTCTCTTTGTTTTACTTGTCTCAACCCAGCAGCATTGCAAGCAGAGCCTGTTTATGCTTGTTTCTCTCTTGTATATAAACTTAACATGTCTTTCATCTATTTTACTGTCATTCCCTCCTTATAACTGCCTATCATCCCTTCTACACAAATATTCTGTAGAAAAGCAGCATATTACACTTAGAGCAGCTATTTTAAATGTTTATGTCCATTCAAAAGTCAGTGTTTCTATTTCAAAGCAGACTACAAGCATGTGAACCTAGGAAGTTACGTTCCAGTTGTATAAATTGATTTAATCTAGATCTGTTTAACCTGTCTCCTCACACTCTCACAAATATGAATCACATTGAACACTGACTCTGAATGGTATAATATGTTTCAAATGTAGTTGTCTGTATGGATTTTGGCCCATAAATATAATTGTCTTTTTTATCATACCATTTACTGTATTGCTAGTGAAACTACAAGTCAGCTTCTTGGGAATTTCACACCTCTTCAAAAATGGTCTTAATCAATAAATTTTAATAGAGAAGTATGACAGGAATAAGCCTCAGTGTCCAAGCACTTCAGTCTGGGTCTTCTGTCCTTTTGCTATGCTTCTGCTGATATGTGTCCTCCCTTAAATTTGTAAAATAAATTTTTCTTTATTGTAAATACATCTGTGATTATTCTGAGGCTGGGAATTGGATAAAACCATAATAAAGCTGTGAAGTAAAACAGTGGCCACATTAATGACAAATATGGACTAAAAATCAAACAAATAAAACCAAAAAACCAACATCAAATTACTTTTGTGATGGAGAAAATAGAGCAACTGGCATTAATGTAGAAAACTACGCTACACAACAAGATGAACTTCACTATACAAATAATTTCACAGACCTTCACAGCAACTAAGGTTGCCATTTGATTGGTTTTGTAGTGTTTGTGTATGCACTGGTTTTCAGAAAACAGGAACAAACAGACAAGGATTTGGGTTTGTTCCCAAAGGGAAGCTTAGAGACAGAATAATTCTGGCCAAACTGGTGATTGGAAGAAACCTCATATTTCATTCCTAAAACACAGTGTAATATGCTGCTGAAACTAAAAACCCCTGGGAATATGGAATTGTAGAGTTGTCACTGTCTGCATGCCAGACACCTGTCAATACCAATCTCTCGTTCCTCTCCACAGCTGGACAAAGGAGAGCAAACATAATTCAGGGTTCATGAGTTGAGGTAAGGATAGAGAGAGACCCCTGAACAAATATTATCATGGGCAAACAGGCTCAAATTAGAAATATTAATTGAATTTACTACTAACAAGGTCAGAGCAGGATAATGAGAAGAAAAATAAGACATTAAAGACCCCTTCCCGTCACCTCTCCCTCCTTCCCAGGGGAATGAGGGCCTTCTCCCCCAGACATGCCAGGAGACAGGGAATGGGAATTTTGGTCAGATCATCACTTATTGTTTCTCCTTCTGCTCAGGAAGAGGAGTCTTCCCCCTGGTGCACCATAAGGTCCTTTTCATGGGAGACAGTTCTCCATGAACTTCTACAACGTGAATCCATCTCAAGAGCAAAAGATCTGTTTGAACTGCTACAACATGAGTCCATCCCACAGGCATCAGTCCTCCCCAGACTTTTGCAGTGTGGGCCACTCTTCCAAGGGGTACTGTTCTTCAAGGTCTGGCTGCTCCAGTGTGAGCTTCTCTCTCCATGGAGCTCCCATGAGTTCACAGCCTCCTCTCAGGCATCTACCTGCTCTGGTGTGTGTTTCTTCCAGGGGCTGCAGGTATATCTCTACATCCCTGTGGTCCTCCATGGGATGCAGGGGCACAGCTGCTTCAATAGCATCTGAACCATTGGCTGCAGAGAAATCTCAGCTCCAGCACCTGAAGAACCTCCTCCCACTCCTTCTCCACTGACCTTGGTGTCTGCAGAGTTGTTCCTCTCATATTCTCACCCTGCTTTTCTCTGGCTTCAATTACATCTGCACAGTAACTTCTTTTTTTTTTTTTTTTCCTTCTTAAATATGTTATCACAGAGTCATTACCAGAATTTCTAATTGGCCCAGCCTTGACCAGAGTCACATCTGTCTTTGGGGCCACCACAGACTGGCTCTGCCAGACATCGTGGAAGTTTCTGGCAGCTTCTCACAGAAACCACCCCTGTAGCCCTCCGCTACTAAAACTTGGCAATGCAAACCCACTACTGGACTATAACCACATTTCAGCCCTGAATCAGTGTTTTCACAAAATTTCTCCAAAGTGAAATATTTCACTTCCTTCTGCCTGGAATAGTAGAAATTGTTATTTTGGGCCCAATAATAGTCAGAGTTGGGATGAAGTATTGTCAGGAGTGGCTAGCTGGATGGGTAAGATTAATATCTTCTGTTTTGGCAATATAATATGAAAATTGCATTGGCATTATATATGAATGAATTAGTCAGGACAGTAAAAACTTATGTCCCAAACCCAATTTGTTTTTTAACCTATCACAGAATCGAATATCAAAATAAGATGATGTCATATTTCCCTAACAATGTCAGCTATCCTTTAGCAGTTTAAAGAAGTATTGCCATAAGTGTTCAAGGCATGTGTACAAAATCTGTCCTTCTGATGTGTCCTCAAATTAATTTCTTCCTGTGGATTATGCTTCTGGATGTCCGTGAATTTTACTTTGTGAACCATCTGTAAGTCTGTGGATGGACATTGGTACTTTGGTATTCATGCAGACAGAGGTATAAGGATGATTTGAATTGCAACCATCTCTACAGAAAAATAAAAGGAACAAACCCTAAAAAAACTGGAAGACAATTAATGCCGTGACCATGGACACTAAAAATGTTTCTTATACCATGAACCCCATAATCAGTTTCTCCCTCCATTGGAAAGAATTAGCAAGCTTCAATTTTTCAATTAATTGTTTAGTTGAAACATATTACACTCACACATTTTTCATACAGTATTAACCTCCATCTATCGTTTGGAATATCATGTCAGGGTGAATGCTTGAAATAAACTACAGTTTGCATTTAATAATGTGGGAGTAATTACATGAAGTAGTGTATGATTTATATAGCACATGTTATGTTTCAAGCTACAGTCTGTGTCTCACTTTCTTCCTTCCTTCAAATGTTAATTTTTTCAATAGGTATCCATATTAGAAGTGTTCGCAGCTACTAATTTTAGTATAATTTATATAGTAAGCAAAGTTTCTCCGATTGTTAATTATTTTGAGCCATGTTTTTAAATATTCCTTCTATATCTTTATGCCTAAAATAATCATAAAATAAGCACTGGGTTTTGAAAAGGTCTCACAAAGGTTCTCAAATACTGTATTGATGAGCTGGTATACTATAGGTGTATAGTGAAAAAAAGGAGGAAAAGGGAAGGGAAAGAGCAGGAAAACGAGGGAGTCTTGGATCTCACTGTAGGTACAACTCATGAAAGGGATTATTTAATTGCTTTTGAAACCCTCACCATTATTGCATTGTATGTAAATAAGGCCTTTTTTGGTTTAGGAATTTTTTGGGTTAGTTTTTTTGTTGTTGTTTTTTGCTAGTTTGTTTGTTTTCTTTGGTTTGACTTTTATTTCAGTACCCATTTTTCACACTTTGGTCAGGTCAATTGTTTTTAAATTTGAGTATGAGTTTTTTATTTATTTATACTTGTCAACATAACATAAAATGTCTTTCTACTACTTTTTATGGTCCTATATAGTTTCTTGGAATTCCAGATGTGACTTGAAGCAAAACTTATTAAAAAAATATATTTTTTAATGAACACAATAATTATTTGTTGAATGTTTGGCACAGAGGATTTGTCTATATGTTTGAAAAAATGTTGGTTCGTATTTTTACATGGCAACCCATATATGCCTGTGAGAGTTGTTACAGCATTCAAAAATGTTTTAAATATTTTCTCAGAGCAAAAAGGTGAGGGGGGAAATGGACAAATTATGCATGTGCACATGAACTGTTTTTGAAATTCACAACTTCTGCTAGATGCTAAAATGAACCTTGAGAAATGAGTCCACATGACAATTCTATTTCATGGAAATTACAGGTGTTTTGGACTACAAACCAGAATCTTTCTGACAAAATCAGAAGGTTCACTTTTGGAGAGTACTTAATTCAATTCAACTGCTAAAGGGTGGTCGCTACAACTCAGCCAAGCACAGTTAAAGCCAATCCAAACTAAACTCTTAAGCAAGGTACATAGTGTAGACATCCCCTCCTCAGTGAGAATGTTTATCTCTACAAACACAACCTTGTTGGGCTACATAACTTGCTGCAGCAAAGAAAGCTACCAGTTGTCCTATTGATAAGTTTTGGCCCAGTGTTTTTCAGACCCATGTTAACAAAAAAAGACATTTGATCTGGTTTAACAGAACACGACCAGAAGCAACAGAACATGGGTATAACCTTCAGTCATTCAGATAATATGATTCTTACATTACCCATCAGGCATCCTTTTGATTTTCCTGATGAATACATCTACTGGTGTTTGTTACAATGCTGTGCTTTTTCATAGGACACATGATGTTGTTTAGAGCTATCCCTACAGTATTGAAAGAGAACTATTTCAGAGGAAAAACAACAGGGATCTTTAAATATGTCGCTTACTTTTACCTTTACTTTTACCTGTGGTCATCCTTCCTTTTTCTGAGCCACAGTAAGTTTATGGCTCTTCCTAAAGTGTGAATTAATGTATTTACTTTTTGGCCAATCATGTATGTTCTCCATATTGTTGAGGATGTGAACAAACATGCTGTCATTTCATGTGACTGGGCAAGTTTATGACTACATGTATTTATGGATTAATGTATTATCTGAGCACATAAACATAGATAAACATACACAGGGAAAGCAAGGAAAGATTAGAAGTAATATTTCATTTAATAATTTCTGAAGGGGATATAGAATCTTAGACTTAATTGCAACTTTTAATAGCATTTGCTACTTTCTGACTGAAAAAATGTTACAAGATTCTATGTCACAAATGTGATATACAAAAGTGAATGCATTTTTAAACTTGATATTGGCAAAGAGTTTATAATATAATTAAACCAAATAACCAACAGAAAGAAATAATTGAATTATACTATGATATGATTTTTAATATTAGGTTGTGGAATCACTTCAAATGTTTTTTTTTTTTTTTTTTCAGTTTCACCTGTTTGAAAAGTGCCTGGAAAAATAAAATTATTTATAGCAGATTATCTACACAATGGTGATTGACACACTAATAAAAACTATTAAACCTCTACATATTCTTTTACCATTGTTCGTTTTATTAAGCCTGAAATGAATCTAAGATTTGAAAGAGAAATAAATATTGCAGATTTAAAATTAACTGCCATCAGGAGGAAAACTCTAGAGGTTCATTCACCCTTAAAATATAACTTAATGATGTCTAAAAAAATTTTTATTGACAGTAAAAAATCCAGTAGGGTTCCTATAAAAAGGATGTCCCCTGAGTAGAGAAGCTATTGGAAATGACAGCAATTAAATCAAGCTTATGAAATATTTAGACTCATTCCAAGGTGAATTTGTTTCAGTGAATACCATCTATTCAACTAGGTATTGGAAGAAAGAAAGACTGAAAGAAATGTATGTATACAGAATAAATAAATTTGGCATTTTTACAAAATGGAATGGATTTTATTAGAATATATGTTAAACATTTTATGACAATCCTGACTAACTGGATGCAGAAGAATAAGGAAGATGAGAATTATTGCAAACAGCGTTACAGACGTGTAAGCAGTACATTGTCATTGCAGACACATAGTTACCAACAAGAAAACACAGTGCATTCTAGTGAAAAAAATAAAAAACAACAAAAACCAGAAACCACTTCAATTACTTGCAAATGCTGTTGATGCCTTTTCTTCTTCATGTGCTTTGCAAAAAATGGATGATTTGTAGATAGTACTTTTTATGCATTGCCTTTAACAACTCTATTATGTTCTGGGAAAAAGATAGCATATTTATCCAGCTTAACAGGCCACTCTGGGAGCAGTGATAACAGAAAAATCCACCTGAAGCAAGCAAGGATTTTGATGTTTCGTATATGTGAAGTTGATGTTTCAGACTCATAAGAAAAGCTCCTAAACAGCTAGTGTGGAAGTGAATATTACAGCTAAAAAAGGGTGTTTATGGATAAGACTTTCTCATAGGAAATTACATGCTTTTATCCTTACCTAATTAAAATTCCATTTTAGCAAAACAAAGTCTGTAATCTAAGGTATTGATACTTGCTGTTTCTGATAGAAATTCAAGGATTACTGCTCTTCAGTGCATTGCAGAGCTTTTCTTTATGCCTAAGGTATGTCAAGATGTACACAACCATGAGAATTACAATATTGAAATTACAAAATTACAATATTGAATAATTCTCTCTACAAATGCAATTAAAAAAAATAAAAAATCCCAAAGCCCAAACAACAAAAAATTGAAACCTAGGAGCATTTTGTACTTCTGCTTGGGAAAGCCTCTAGCTGTGATTGCAACTTCTAGAATATTTTCTGTGTAAACCTAAATTTTACTTCCAAGCAAAACTTTGAAAGTAAAGCACCTAAATGTTGTTTAGAGACATAACTTTGTAGCATCTTTTTGGGTTGCTTTACCAGCATTATTATTAGCTAAGACAACTTATACCAGTTAAGATCATGGCACTGAACTTAATCTAGTTTTATGTTTCTTAACATGTGAAAGCCCTTTATGCAAGTGGCTAGAAATGGATGTAGGACAACAGTACAACTGCACTCACTGTGATGTTATCTGGATTGTGATCAGTCAGTTCTCCAGAAATGGCTGCCAGAGCTTTAGAAAAAAATATCTCCGTCTCTTATGATTTACCCCTAGCCCTCCTATGATTTACTCATAGCCCTTCTATGATTTACTTATGATTTATCATTAGCAGTTACTATTCTCATTGGTCAGTTTTATAAATGTGTGTTTTCTTACACATTTTTGTATGAAAACATCCAGGTTTCTGATTGCTAGTGAAGGTGTTCAAATTGAATATTTACAAGCAAATTAGATACACTCACAAACTTTCTTTTTACATTCCTTGTAAGAACAGCTGAGAGAGGAATAGTTACTACTTCCCACTTGGCTGGGCAGCATCTTCAATGTCTCAAAGATTCCTGCAGCAATCAGTCTCTGGGGTTGCAGAGGTTTGAGGGCTGGAACAGGCCAGTCAGTCTCATCTCTTTGCCTGGCAAGATCATGAAGCAGATCCTCCTGGAATCTATGCTGAGGCATATGGAAAATAAGGAGGTGGTTGGTGGCAGCCAACATGGCTTCATTTAGGGCAAATCATGCTTGATAAACTTGGTAACTCTCTATAAAGGGATTAAGGTATTGATGGATAAGGGAAGAGCAACTGATATTACCTACTTAGACTTGTGCAAAGCATCTGACATTGAGCTGCAAGACATCCTCGTATCTAAACTAGAGAGACATGGATGTGAAAGATGGACCACTCAGTGGATACGGAATTGGCTGGATGGCCACACTCAAAAATCTATGGTCAATGAATTGATGTCCAAGGAGAGATCAGTGATGAGCGGAGTTCCTCAGGGATTGGTTGGCACTGGGACCAGTGCTGTTCAGTGTCCTTGTCAGAGACATGGACAGTGAGATCAAGTACACCCTCAACAAGTTTCCAAGCTGTATGGTGCAGGTAACAGCCTGGAAAGAAGGGATGCAGTCCAGAGGGACATTGACAGGCTGGAGACATCTTATGACTCTGAACCTCATGATGTTCAACAAGGCCAAATGCAAGGTCATGCACCTGGGGCAGGGCAATCCCGAGCACAAATACAGGCTGGGTGGAGAACAGACTGAAAGCACCCCTGAGGAGTGCTGGTTGACAAGAAACTCAACATGACCCAGCAATGTGTGCTTGCAGCCCAGAAAGCTGGTTGTATCGTGGCTGCAACGAAAGCAGTGTGGACAGCAGGTCGAGAGAGGTGATTCTCTCCTTCTGCTCAGGTCTTGTAAGACCCCAGCTGGAGTGCTGCACCCAGCTCTTGGCTCCCCACTACAAGAAAGATGTGAACCTGTTGGAGTGTGTCCAGAGGAGGGCAATGAAGATGACCAGAGGCTGGAGCTTCTCTCCAAAGACAGGCTGAGAGAGTCTAGTAAAAAGTGCCCCTGTTCATGGCATGGGAGATTTGAAACTGGATTACCTTGAAGGTCTCTTCCAACCCAAACCATTCTGTCATTCCATGATTCTCTAATTCTACAAATTCTATGATACATTCATGTAAGACAAGGTAAAGTAAAAAAAAAAAAAAAAAGACAAAAAAAGAAAAAAACAAAAAGGTAATCTACCACCTTAAATTAGTGTGGTTTTTTGAGCAAGAGTGTCTGTAGAATAATATGAAACATTTTTTGTGTACATGTGTGTTGTGAGTGAACACACGCAGGCAACCAAGGGCAACTATCAAAGCACAGCCAAAATGCAGAGTAGATTTATTTCATTGCCTCACTAACAACACACAGGCACACAGGCTCCATTTGGCTCAGTTCATCCTAGCTGACAGCAAGGGCAGGGGCTCACCTGCCTCCTGTAACAAAAGGCTTCCACATGTGTCTGAGAGTGAGTTATCTCTTCACAGGAATTCTACTTAAAATAGGCAGAGGAAGAGCAACACTAGGCATAATAAATGGAGTTTTCTCCCACTGACATTTTTACCATTCCCAGTTGCAAGGGCACTTTGAGAGAAACTGTTCCCTCCTCCCCATCAAATCTCCACATTTTAACCCTTTCTTCCCAACTATATAAAAATGTTGGGAAAAGCCTTATAAATTAGATAAATTCAATTAATAAGAAAATTCAATATTTGAAACTTTCCATGACATATGAAATTTTATTCTTTGTAGAGTGAAATGCATTTCCTCAGTACCTTATATTACCAGGAGAATCAGTGGCAACAGATATCAAAAAGGCTGATATACTCAGCACTTTTACCTCAGTTTCCAATGGTAATCACTCTTCTCACATCTCTTAAGCCACCCTGAAACATAAGTCAGGGAATAGGGAGTGAAGTTCTCTCCATCATAAGTGAAGATCAAGTTAGACACCACATAAGAAACCTGAATATATATGCATTGACACATTATTATTATTATTATATAAGACATAATATGAATGTATATGCCTATGAAACCTGAGATAATATCTATCTCATGGTCCTGAGGGAATTGACTGATTCAGTTGCCAAATGGCTCTTCATCATACCTCAAAAGTCATGTTAGTCTCTAGTGGTTATTAGAAAATGTCCATTTTTAGAAAGGAAAATAGGATGAACACTGGGAGCTACTGACCAATCAGCCTCACCTCTGTAAGATCATGGAACAGGCCATCCTGGAAGAGATGTTGAAACATATGGAAGTCAAAGAGATAGAGATAGCCACATATGTTGTGTATCTAGACTTCTGATTGGCTTTAGATATGGTCCCCCACAACATTCTTTTCCCTAAATTGGAGAGATATAGGTTTGAAAAGTGGACTGTTAGTTGGATAACACCTTGTCTGCATGGCTGCATCAAAAGAGTTACAGTCAATGGGCCAATGTCCAAGTGGCAACCAGGGACTGAAAAGACTAACTGTAACTATAAATTATTTTCAGTCCCAATTACTATTTATCAGTTCAGAAATATTTTAACTTTAATTGGCATTTGTCTCTGGCTTTTCTACAAGAATTCTGTATGCCCATCTTGATTAGTGTGACCACAATGCAGCATAAAATGTTTAATCTTTGTATATCACCATTATTTTCTGTTATAAAATAACACTCTACACATTGCTTATTTATTAGCATCACAGATCTCTGTGTTTGTGCTTCCTTTTCTCCTGCAGAAACTATTCATCCCAATGACTTCAGTAACCCTTTCTACCCTGGGCTCATTACTTTGTTTTCTAGGACAGTCCTTCTCCCCCTAGTGCAACTTAAATTGAAAAGATATTTCTATCTGCTAAATTAGGTGCCTGAAATGTCTTTACTTGCCATATCTGAACTGCAAGTTACTACACTCTGCATGACTTATAGACAAATCAAAGTCCCAGAAGCAAAACTGGCCACAGATACAGGTAAAAATATTTTTGGCAAAAATGTCACTGCTTTATAAATCCAAACATGCCAGAGAAAACAATCCAAATAAATGCTGCATCTAACAAAGTGTTATAACACAGAGTTTCTCCTTCAACTGCATTTTGTTGTGCATTATGGTAAGTGTAACATTGGTAGAGTTTTAGATTTAAAGAAGAGGAAATAAATCTCAAATAATACATGGCACATGAGTAGGTAACTGAACTCATATTAGGTATAGGGAAAAGAGTCCTTTAAAGATCATTGTGACAAGACTCTAAAAAAAATTTTCCAAAACCTATAGGAAGGCCAAAAGCAGCTAGACAGTATTGTGCCATATTTCTTTGTATTACATTAAGCACAATATTTCAGTTATTTGTTCACTTTATATATGTTTATTCATTTATGGTCTGTCTTCCTGTTATCTCTTTGAGAGACATTAATTTGTATTAACACAAAGTCTTCCAGTACTAATACTGAATAAATCATAACAGTTCCTGAGTGAGGAAGTAAGAAGAAAAAGGAGGAATTGGCTTTCAGGGTTGTTTAAGAAGCAGCAGGTGACCTCTATAAATTAATATACTATTTCAAATATGAAAGCTGCTTTCTCTTTTTAGAAATAGCATCTGTGGAACAAAATGGAGCATTTTCTCCAGATCACATTTTAGAAATGAAAGTTTCAAAAGACAGAAAGGTTTTGAGAAAAGTTGGCTTTGATTAATAAAGGTGATAGAAATTATTGGGCAAAAAACCCCCATGTGGATTATGCAGTGAATGACCATTCCAATTTTCGCCCACAAGCAGACTGAATCACTTCTATATTTTTTTCCCCTAAAATATCATCTAGCTCAAAGAGGAAAAAACCTATTAAAGTGCTAAATTACAATGTCTTGGTATGATGTGTAGTAATTAATAAGTTAGACTTGAAAAAGTGTTGCACAAAAAAAAAAAAAAGGTCCAGTGCCCTAGATATTGAAGATCAACTATAGGCAAGACCGAATATTTTATAACAGGAAGAATAAGAATTACTATGACAGTAGTCAGTTCTATTTTAAAACTTCAAGATCATAGCAATCTATGAATATTCATAATACCATTTTTGCTGCTACTCTGGGGAAATCTTTCCTGGACTCAAAATACAGATTAAAATTGACAGTAAAGAAAAGAGGTGAGGGGAGTGGAGAAGAGAAAGAGGAAAAAAAATGGCTAAGAAAGAGGAAAAAAATTTAAGCAGGAGAGAGAGAATGAAACATTCAGACCTATCTGGAGAAGGTTGTAAACAATCTGCAAGTATTCAGTAATTAGGAAGAATATCTGCAAAAGCAAGTAGAATGAATATGAGAACAATTTTAGAATAGATTCACTGACCAAATGAACCAGAACAATGAGACTAAAAATAAATCAGAACAGGAGAAATATGGGAAAGAGTGTGTCTGTTTCCTAAATAAAGGTATAAATACAAATACATAAATAAGTAAGTATATATACATATAAAACTATATTTTTTAATGTAACTTTTAATCCTAAATGAAAACTGAAATCCTTCCCTGCCAGTTTTACTGAATTCAAATTCAACACTTAGGAAGTATTTTTAATGTGTACTTATTGTATTATTCCCAAAACTAAATATTTCACTCAGCTCCTTGATGAGTGGTTTAGCTGCCCATGGTTTATCTCCTGCCAGCAGCTGTCATGGTTTAGCCATCATGGTTTAGCCCCAGCCAGCAGCCAAGCCCCACGAGTTGCTGATGGGTGTATAATATGTTTAAATTTACTGTAGAACCATCTTGACTTGTAGTGTCAATCCTAGTCACCAAGTATAATGTCACATTGAGAGAATTTTATTATCAGATAACAAAAAACCAAAACCAACCAAAAAAAAAACCAAAAAAAACCCACAAAAAAACCCCAAAAAACCCCTGAACCAATTCCTGAAATCTGACTGTAGAAATCAGGTGAAAAACACCTGCCAATGTTCTTCATAATGTTACTTCTGAAATGTACCAAATATTCAGGGACCACGCATTTGCTCAGCTATGATGCTAATAAGGAAGGGTAGTGGCATAAAGTGTACAGGAGAGATCAGGAAAAAGCTACTTGTGAAAAAGCATTTCACCAACTTTTCCACAAAACAAGGTTATGTCAAGCTACATGGAAGAGAAACATTCAACTATTGAAATAATAAGCAAGACTTATAATTGACTGTCATGACTAAATTTTCAAAGAGGGGGTAAGAATACTTGTAGATACTTCAGTTGGAGACAAATTTTGTTGCCCAGAACTAAATTGAAACCTTTTTTTTTTTCTTTTTTTTCTGGGAGAAGCTTTTCTAGTTCACTAAATAGTGTTTCCTTTCTATTTAGTACCTTTCGTAGTCTGAAGATATTTTTCCCTGATTAGGAAAATAAAGAGTTTTGTAATAATGGCTACTTATAAATAGAAAACAACCACCCACATGTGAAAAAAAATATAAATGCAAAAGGAAAGAATCTCTTAAAGATAAAAAATACATGCATGAATGACTAAGTCAGCCAAACCATTACTTTTAAATTCACACCTTAAATATGAAATTGATGTTTAATGCTGAATAAGTTGCTTTTCTCCAGCTGTTAGCACACTGTCCTTTACCCAAACTTCATTTAAGTAACACTTTCATGAGCTCTGTAACTGTTAATTTGGTTAAAATTCATATTAGTTATTTGGTTAAAAAAAAAAAGAAAGAAAAAAAGAAAAAAAAAAGAAAATAGTAAAATAGTTTATTTAAGAAACTAAAGAAAATTAACTTGATAATGTGGAATTCAATTTCTGCTATCAAGGCCCTCTCAAAGAGTCCTTGACCTTCTCTTCTTTGCAGGGAAAAGAAATAGAAATCTATTTCCTTTTTGTATCTTAAACACGACTCTCACTCCCCAGTGCTGTAGAAGAGGATGTAAAACCGTACATTTTTCTCTCTATGAAGTTTAGACTTGAAACAAGCAAGCAGGCCATCTCTGCCTCACAGATCAGATTACAGAGGTAAACAAGCTGAAAACAGCTGTCCTCATCCTCGACTTCCTACATCATGAATACATGCAGCAACATGATAACTCAGGAGGCTCTTACACTCTTGAAAGGAATTGAGGAGTCTGTTGTCCTGCAGGGACATATATCAATGGAAAGCTTGTGATGGGCCAGTGTCCTAGGAATTATTCCAGAAGATGGAAAAATGGTGAAAACAGACAATTTTTTGAGTTGCAAAAAACACCTCATTTAATTTTGGAAAGCACTTTTTAGGGAATGACTAAAACATTTTATTTTTCAAAACTTTATGTGATGGTTTTACATAAAACCTTTAAATGTTATTTTGCCATCAGTAAACATGTGTTTGGATTTCTGTCACAAATGACCTTTTATCTCCTAGGTTTCCTGGACGCAAATCTAACTGCAGTGACATTCATTGTCTAGAAGAATTCAGACAGCTTCAGTGAAATGAATCTGAAGAAAGAAAACACTAACTGGGTTTTCCAACTGTATAGGAAATGGGTCATGCAATTTCTAGCTTTTCACCAACTGAGGAGTGACTTGAATAGAAAATGAAAAGGTGATGACAATGTGGCGGTAATGACTTAAAAAGCTTCAGAAGTCTTTCAGATTTATTTTTTCCTTCACCAGCATTATGGTGTGCAATTCCTAAAAGCCTATTTGTCTTAAACTAAAAGGAAAGTTTTTCCTGCAAGTCAGGGGATGAGCAGGTTTTTTTTCTTTCCTTTTTCTTTTATGTTTTTTTAATTCCATGCCATAAGACAAATAAAGACAGTTTTCTCATTTCCTCTGCAAAGATAAAATTGAGATAGTGTCCCCTAAGGCATGTTGAAGAAATAGAGACAGAAATTTAGGCCAAAGTATTGTCAGGTTACAAAGCAAGATAGCAGTCAATGTATGATTATCTTTTGGTTAAAATTGTCTGCTGACCTGGATACTGTCAAATGGGTTTTGATATTTGAAGGTGACTCACAATTATTATGGTGTAGTTTATGTTCATTATTTCAGCTTATAGTCTTTGCAGTTGCACAAGTCTGTAAATGAAACAACGAATAAGAGATTTTTTTGTGTCATGAGGAGAATATTTAGCAATTTTATGACCTTCATGCAGTAATAAAAGGGTAAAAGTCAATCTCTACAACCAGTTTGATTGCATACAGCAAATGAATTTGGGATGTAGGAAAGGAATGCTAGAATTATGGCAATATTGACCTCTGGAGGTAATTTAGCCCAGCTGCCAATTCAGAGATAAACTCCTGCACTGAGTTGGGCTGTTGTGGAGTTACTGTCATCACAGTGGCCCATACTGTGCCATGCTTTAAATTTGTGCATTTGCTGGAACAGCATTGATAAGACATCATGTTTTGCTGCTTGCTCAACATCCGGGCTGGCTCTCCACCCAAAGGGCAGTTGGCTGGAAGTGAGTGTGAGACTGGGAGGGGACACTGATCCAAACTGATCAAGGGGACACTGTAGACCATGTGACATCATGTTATGACATTTGTCTTCCAAAGTAGTCATTACAAATACTGAGGCCCTGCTCCCTAGGAAGTGTCTGCACATCTGCTTGCCAATAGGAATTGGTGGATAAATTCCTTTCCATATTTGGTTTTTGTACACAGGTTTTTCTTTTATTAAATCACATTTATCACAAATCACGAGTTTGTTTACCTTAATTTCTCCCCTTGTCCTGTTGAGAAGGTGTAGTGAGAGATGAACTGAGAGGGTGTCTTGTAGCCTGTAAGCGTTGACCTGCCACAGCTGCCAACAACACTAGTCAGATCAGCCCTGACTTTGCCAGCATAACTGTGAAAACCTCACAGGATAGAAATTTTTCATTTGAACATGGAAATTTTTTGAACATCCAGTTGGACTGGACACATCATTCCCTCATGTAGACATTGAATTAAATTCTCCTTTTAACTGAACACCAATGAAGTAAAAAAAGGACATCTGATATATAGATGCAATTCGGAGAACAATTTAACTATTCTATGAGGGAGATACACAAGTGAAAATCTATAGTGTCAACATGCCCTATGGGAAGAGTACAGGACTTGATTAATTTTTGAAGCAAATAAACCAGACTCTAAAAATAATCTTAAGCATCTTCTTTCCCTCTTCTAAACAATTTCTAATAATATTTGACATAAGTGTTTATGTGTTTTCTTGTTTTTCTGGTGTTACTCAATCTTCTCCATTCTGAACATAACACTATAGACATAGAAAGATATCTTTCCAATGACTTTCTCAAGGTTAATGTTAGTCTTATTAAAATAAAATTTCTGGTTTCTGTGGTCAAGTATACCTTTATAAAGGTAGAACTAAAGTGTCAAGAGATGAAATGACTGTGCAGTACTTCTTGTCTGTTAGTCTGTGTTTCACTTGGCAATAGTATGTGTCTGACTGCCTAGAATTATTTAAATATATGTCTGAATATGGAAGTCTTGAACAGGAACCATGAAAAGAATGAACTTTATCAAAAGGCTTCACTACAGCCTCTGATTATTACACCTGTGCTTTGTTCAGCAGAAGCTTTCCTGTCTCACAAACACTGACATATCTGTTGGAAGTAATTGCTCCCCTGAGCTTGTCAACAGCTTCTAGAAACAAGCTCTAGGGATACAATCCTCCTGGTGCCTCTGAAATAAACTGTTTCTCCTGAGTTTCCTTCTCTTAAAGAGATGAGGAGTTTTCAAGAAAGTGGCTTTCCTTTAAATTGGAAGTCTTTGTTCGTTCTGTACTTTAGGTAAGGAAATGCATTGGCAATCTATAAAAGCACGTCTGCCAGCATGAGCTGCCGCAGCTGCATCATGAGCTCATCTGGCATGGCACATTTGTGAGGCTTAGGAACACAACACAGTTCTAGTCTCATTTAATATACTCTGTTAATTGTCATGTAGTTTTCTTAATTAAAGAAGTTCTGGAGCTATCTTCAGTAGTTCATGTCTGTTCAGAAAGCACTGCTTCTGGAGCACACCTGAAAACCCACCCACTCTTGTCTTTCAGAAGATAAATCTGGTCAACTGATATCAACTAGAGTTCAGTTTAGTTGTTTTCCCTTTTTACTTTGTGTTTGAAAGGTGTCTTGACTCAGGAAATGTATGGGTAAAACATCAAAGGCGATGAATTCTCATGTGTACAGACAAAGGAATGTAGTTCTGTGGGTCACAGTATAAGGGAGACCCACAGTCCCACGTACTCGTTAGCTTTCTGTGACAGTAGCAGTGAGCATTTGATGTCCACTGGGGAATGGGAAGCTTCAGTTATTCTACATGACACAATGATGTGCTGATATTGCTAAGTCACACAGCAGAAATGATCATTTTACAGAAAAGTGAATGTGTTTGGGCTAACAAAGGTCAAGGGACTAGTTGTATTTTTATAATTTTCTCTGGCCCTGATGTCCAATAAATAACCTTTACTGAAGGGAGTTTCATGTTCAGGACTTTGTAAACAGGGCTTGTCAGTTTTGTTGAATTAAACAATAAAGGTTTGTGTCATACACTACTTTCTGAGATGCAGCTGATCCTACAAAATTCATTTCATACCATAATTAAGTCACCATTTGTATTCCCAGAATTTAAAAACTAGTGCTCACAGCAAATAAGAAAAAAAAATATTTTAAAACATGCTACTACTTTTCATTATTTTGCTGTCAGATGTCTGACTGTTTAAATAGAACATGTCCATAGCTGGACAAACATGTTCAAAAGTTAAATCAACCTTTTATTTAATTAATTATCTTCATTACTCCACCTTCTCTCATCTAGAAAAATATTTAATTTGCTGCTGATTTTTACTGAAGTGTTTTATTTTTTATGGATAAGAACTAAGTAAAGGATCTGAAAAGACTTTTAGGTGTTTTTTTTTTAAAAGCCTGGACTTTTTTTTAAAGCCTGAGTCATTTACCAATATCTTTATTTCCTGATATGATATTAGTAGTATTTTATGCTCTCTATCAGAAGTGATATGCTTCTTAAAAGTTTGTCTTACACTGAATGTATTAGCAGTTTTGTAGCATTGTCTTTTGTCATACAACAACCATGTGTCAACTGAGGAATAACTCGAATCTACTTTCTCAAATATAAGAATGCCATAAAAAAGACAAACAAAATGCAAATAAATAGGAAAATCAACAATTATGAAGATTTTCTGTATTTTGTATGAATAGAAGATTTCCAAAAGGTTCTACTGTGCTTATCTTACTTGTTTCTCAGACTTGAATCCTAAGATCAAACTTTTATCACATGAAAAGTTTGGGACATCAGTAGATGCATTCTCACATCTACCATACTCACTGGGTACTACAGTGCATTGATGATAGCACAATTTACTGCTGGAAAGATTTCTTCCTTCTCTTCATAACAGAATGTGAAACCTTTTTTCTAATTAACAAGTAGCATAATATGACAATATACATCTCTTTATGATACAAAAGGGAAATATTGCCATGACATCTCAACTACAGCTAAAGATCTGAGAGAAAAAGACAATAGTGTGATGCTGCAGGTTTATTCAGAACAATAAGAGGCCTACTGGCTATCTTAAAATACAAAAAAAATATTGGTCTGTAGATGCCAGAGAATCCTTTAGCTGAACTTGGCATTGCACAGCATTCGCTCCTGTTTAGGCTCCTGGAAGTTTGGCAGAAAACGCTCTTCACTTCCCAGGTTCCTTAAAAATGCTTGAGGTATTTATTCCCTCAAAGATGTGTGCACCCCTGAAACATTTATACTTTACTGGGGGGAGGCTATTTTGGTATCTCAGTTGCATCCTCTGTTCACCTCCTCCTCTCAAGATGCGGTAGACTTCAAGATGAAGAATACATTTATTAAGTGTCACCTAAATTCAGGAGTACAGACATCTGTGAAGAGTGGATAACCTACAAATCAATATATAAGACTGTCTTGTCCTCAGTGAAAGACTTGATACCCCTTTAGTTGAACAGTCTGGAAACAAGCCCCTTGTTTTTTTTAACCAGATGGCCCTAAAACATAAAACCTACATAGCCTTGAGTCCCCCAGCACTTTGTTGGGATAGCAGTTTCTCCAAATTTCTGTCCATTGGGTTTTTTGTTTTGAGGTTTTTTTTTTTGTTTTTGGTTTTTGGGGTTTGTTTGTTTGTTTGTTTTTGTTTGTTTGTTTGGTTGGTTGGTTTTTTGTTTTGTTTTGTTTTGTTTTTTGGGTTTTTTTTTTGTAATTTCAACACCTTGTCCTCTGGGAACAATCTGTTATTTCAATGTGGTCATTCTAATTTTTTTTTTCTGGTGTTTAATTTCTGTTTTCAAAAGAGGCACAGCTTTGCTCATTTCTCTCCCTCCACTTGCTCTGTCTTTCAAACCTGATTTTGAGATATCAGTGCTGTTATCCTTGCTGGTCTTCCCTGGAGCTGAATGCATTGGGCACTTACAGGTTATTATATTTGGGTCACTCCTACTTAGACTGATAGTCAGCTACCTCTGTCAAACACGGGCTGTTTAATTAATTCCCTAATCCCAGCTGGAACCTCACTACCTTATACTGAATACTAAACAAGCTGAGACTGACTTGGTGTCTGGTATAATACCTGCTCTTTGAAACGACCACACATGATTAATCTTCTACAAAATGAAAGCTACGGTAGAAAACCACATCAGATATATTTAAGAGGCTGCATATCCCACCCCATCATCCTGCTAACTTTTGATTAGTATTTGTTTATTATAATTACATATAAATTACATTAAGTACAAATAATCTGCTGAAAAGAACAAGGAGTATTTGCAATCTATGAAATGCCCCAGATAAATTACGCACATGCACATACAGCAACAGCAGGTAATAATTAAATGATGATGGTTATCAATACAAAAGGTAAAAACACTGATTCTAGCAAATGAAAAAAAAAAGGGAACAATTTTAAGACATAAACAGTAAGAAATTTGACTCCTAATGGAAAGTATGTATTGGAAGGACACTTCAAGGGCTAGGAGCTGAACATCCAGCAAACCCTCTATCCTACACCAGATTTGAAATGTTAAAAATAAACTGGGCATTATTCTGAAGTGTACTTCTTAAAACAGTCTAAACAATGAAAAAGTCTTGCCTGACAATTTTTACAGTCAGAGTGAGTGGTGATGGCATAATTTTTAATTAATTCCCCAGAAGTCAAAAAGAAAAAAATATCAGCTTCTAACCAATGCAAACTGTGTGATGAATGGCATCATATTTCCAAAGAACTCCAAGATTTTTTGAGGCAACACAACCAGAACATGTTCAGCTCAGGAAACAAACCAATCTTGCATTGTTTGATAGAGTAGCAATAGCAATATAAATTGTACCCAAGAAAATGAGTCATATTTCTTTGGTGGCAGTCTTCTCAACCTCACCACATCGACTTCACCTTGCCACTGCAGGCTGCTCCAATCAAATCTTTGTCAAATCTTTGGGCATGTTCAACATCAACACCACTCCTACAGTAAATGCAGTGTGCAGAGTCTTCTTCCTCTTCTTCTTCTTCTTCTTCTTCTTCTTCTTCTTCTTCTTCTTCTTCTTCTTCTTCTTCTTTTTCTTCTTCTTCTTCTTCTCCATTATTATTTTTATTTTTGCACTGTGCACTAATTAATTATAGGTGCAGCATATGGCTTTTTGCTGAGATTATGCTTATGTCAAAATATTATTTATAAAGTTATTTTGACTGTTTTTTTCCTCTTCTGCCTTTTGAGATCCAAAAGAAGTGGTCACACCCATTTTCTCACTTATTTTACTACTACACAATACTCCAAACCAACTGAAAATGAGGTAATTGGAATAAATCATATATAACTTTGTCTGTGTAATTATATCCTGTTTTTTCCCCATTGGATCCACACTGGAATTCTAAATTAATGATTCAGAAGCACTGGGAGAATTTCCATTTGTGTCAGTGTTTTTCTGGCTCAAGCAAGGAGTGTTTTGGCCATATTTCCTAGCACTAAAAGTATAGCCAGAAGTTTTCTCTATCAGAAAGGATCATTCAAATGTTTTAGATAGAGAGGACATAAATTAATAATAAATGTATTAATTTTGCTCTGTTTTTTGGTGTGCTCATTCTTCTGAGCAGTTAATTAAAAGGAACAGATGTATAATTTTGGAAGTTTTCCAGATTCTGTTTTTTTCTTCTAAGTGAAACATTAAGCAATGATTGCTGTATGCAGTGCTCTTTCTCTGTAAGTTTCACTAAGGATCCTAATTCTGTGCTGTATACATTATGAATATATAAAAAAGAGGGAATATTTTTTTGAATAGATATTTTTTTCTGGTATTTATGATGCTGGCACCTGTATCTGAGCTTGTCATTGAGTCTCACTTTACAGTCTGTAGTGAGAAATGGATATTAGGGGGTGATTCACCTGAAGCTAAAGTAAACATTGGAAATAAGGGAAGTGGATCAGGTGCTAAACAACCTATTTCTCACATAACAACTTGTAAATGGTTTTACTAGTCTCGCCTTTCAAACATCACTTTCATGCTTAAGGTTGTAATTTTGTTTTAATAGAATCCTGAAGATAATATTCTGAATATAATATAATCATAGAATCATGAAAGAGTTTGGGTTCAAAGGGTCCTTAAAGATCATCTGGTTCCAAACCCCTTGACATGGGCAGGGATGCCACTAGACCAGGTTTTTCAGGGCCCTATCCAACCTTGAACACTTTCAGTGATGAGGCATCTTATTCCAGTGGGCAGCTTACTCCAGCGCCTTTCTACCCTTTGAGTAAATTTCTGCATAACATCTAATGTAAATCTATCCTCTTTCAGGTTAAACCCTTACTTCTTGTCTTGTCACTGCACTCACTGTTACACAGTCCCTCGTTATCTCTAGGCCCATTTAAAGTAGTGGAATGCTGCTCTAAGATCTCTCTGAAGCCTTCTCTTCTCTTGGCTGAACAACCCTGACTCTCTCAGCATGTCCTCATAAGAGAAGTGTTCCAGTCCTCTGATCCTGATATAATGCAGTATCTATGTATTTTTATAGCAACTATAGAATTATCAGGGTGTTCATTGAAATGGGTCGGGATCTAAAGTTTCTTTTAAGCAGACAAGGTACTTTCACTACTCTTTACTCTTGGAGAATGTGTCTCAATCCCTGATTTTACTCACCATTAGGTGCCTCAGGGGGCTAAGTTCATTCAAACCTTGGTGAACAACACTCTCAGGCACATGATCTGACTCTTGTCAATCTCTCTGATGATTGTGTTTTCCAGTGTATTTCTGTATTTCAGTTTGTGCCCCTTGTCTCTTGTCCTGTGAACGGGACACCAATATTCTTTCTGTATTTCAGTTTGTGCCCCTTGTCTCTTGTCCTGTGAACGGGACACCAAGGGCTTAATATTCTTTACTACATCCATCAGCTATTTACACACACCAGGAAATGCCCCCTCTCAGTAATGAAAGCCTTCTTCTCTCCAGGCTGAACAATCTTTTCTTTCTCAGCCTCTCTCATAGCAATTGTGTTTCAGGCCTTTCAATGTTTTTGTGCTTCAGCACTGGACACAGCGCTCCAAATGTGTCTCACCAGGGCTGAGCGTAGGGCAGAGATCACAACCCTTGATCATCTGTCACCTTTTCCTAATGGAATCCAGAAGGCTGCTTTGTCATAAGAACACTTTGCTGGTTTATAGTTGGCTTGATTGTACACCAGTTCACCCAGGTCCTTTTCTGCAGAAATGCTTCCCACAGTCCTTCCTGGTGCATGGAAATTGTTCCTCTCCAGGTGCAGAACTTGACATTTCCTTTTTTTTGAATTTCACAAGAACCCTCCCTGTGAAATTTGCTGTCCGGTTGTGGTGTCACTGAATGGCAACACAAGCAGCTGGTGACAGACATTCCTAGTTTTGTGTCATCTGCAAATGACTTTTCACATAGCTACACATATCAGTCCAATTCTTTAGGTTTTTTGACATTTCTGTTTAAATTGTTTGCTACGATAAAGTTCTGGACTAGCTATGGAGGATGAGCATCTCCAAGCGATTTATGTGTGCAGAAGGGGTTTTTTTGTGTTAAATTCACCACAAAAACAGAGTAAGCTAGGATTTCAAACTATGATTGCAATTAACTTACTTATAAAGGTAAAATAATGATAATTAAAAGTGCATTTATTTCTAAGGCAGGATGAGAACAGCTCATTTAAGTGTAAAAACTTTCAAACTGTTGAAGAACATCATAGCAACTGCAAAGAAAAGCTCCTAGGAGAACGCAAGGGTCTTAAATACCACAGTCATCAGTACTTGATGGTAGTTCAATTAAAGTTCACCGTTGCAGTGCAGAAAATTATTACTGTAGTGTAGGAAATGTAATATAGGAAATTCAGATGAAAATCTGGAAATGTAAGTATTAAATTTATACAATTGGATACTCTTTATTATTTATTTTCTGTGAAAAACATTTTCAATTTCAAATTTCAGTGAATTCACAATTCAGAATATTAAAGTTTAAGGATATTTAAAAAAAAAAAACAAACAACTTCCAAGGACTAAAAGCTGAAGCAAAATATTAAAGATAACAATGGCTACAAATACAATAAAATGAATAAAAGAGCTTAACTGGAATGGATCCTGACTGTAGTTTCTGTTATATTTCAAAGACTGCATTTAGATTTCTTCTGTAACATTCACAATGCCTGCAAGTAATACTCCAGTAAATCCTAAAGGAAATTGCTATTTGTGACAGTTATCTCTGCACAGAAGAATGAAAGCAGAAAGAGTTTGGAAAATCCTTATAATCTGATAAAATGCTGTATGCAGGAGAAAATCATAAACACTGTGAATAATAGTCTGATTAATTCTTGAGTCAATGGTGTTGATTCAATGTGATGATGATGATTAAGAGAGTACAGAGCAAAAGAAATCATGAGTCAGAAAACATGCTTTGTTTACTGTATGCCACTTGGTGTAGTATAATATATCTTTTCCTGCCTGTTTTTTAGGCATAGTTTCCTGCCTATCACCCTTGCTTCCTGGTCGAGATTACATCTCTTCTCCTGGAGAGTTTCAGATCTTAGCATGGCCACTGCCTGTTGTCAACCTGAGAAGTAATGGATCTTTGTGGACATAGCAGCCATTTCTTACACCAGATTAGTTACAAAGAATCTGTCATTTAAACCACAATACCCAGATGGCAGAGAAATGAATAAAACAAGAGTCCTCTTTGAACTTAAATCTTTAATAAAATTTTTAAAAATTCATTTCATGTCAGATTGAATCACATAAATACATGCAAAATTATCACTTAGATGTATTCCTATAAGTAAAAAAAAAAAACAACAACAACAACAAAAGGAAATCAGATTATTTGAGAGCAAGGAACAAGAAGAGGAAACATTTAATGACTAATCTGTAGAATGAATTACAGGGAGAGGGGATGCTGAGGTAATGTGCCAGGTCGGGAAAACTGAAAGTGGAAATATGCTCATTAAACTGGGAAAAGAGGACTCTGTGCACACTTTCAAAAATATTTACTTTCCATCCAAAATGCATTTATTTTTAATTTCTGATGATGATGACAATGATGCTGAATATAGGTTTAGATTACTGTTGTGGGTACAATGTAACAGATGGTGAAAAGAAGCTTGCACACTTTAGTGAGGATTCAGTGGCTAAATATGATTTCCATATTTTAAAATGAATATTGTGTAATACTAAAAATAGGAGAGAGAGATTTTACAAGTGTTTTTTTTTTTAACTTTTATTTTTCGCCCTTGCAGTTTCAGAACAATTTTTAGCAGACAGCCCAGAGGCAATTGCCTATTCACAATGAAGTTGTCTCCATAGGTTGGTGTTAGGATAGGATTTCTTTGGGCTGTTGACTTAATCATTAATGAGTATTTCTCCTTATCAAGGTTATAAGAAAGAGGAAATAGTTGTTTTAATGTTCTTTTGCATTGAGCAAGTTATCTTAGATTAGAAATCATATAGTATACTGATGAAAAGTGCGTTTATTCCTCTACAGATTTTTTGTTCTGTGAATGATATTATTCTCAAGGAAGATTATATTGAGGAACAGCTTTTTTATTGGCTGTTGAACAACTATTTTAGATTTACAACAAAAAATACTCCTGTAATTCGATTTTTTACTAGTATGAAATTGGACTACTTTTCCCTTTGAAATGCAGTCCTTTGGAAAAGACAAATGATTCCAGCTATCTGAGCAGTTGTTTGGATGGGTTGTTTAGTAATGTTCATGAACTCCCTGTGTGCTGCCTCCTGTAAAATCTCTGCTTGCTGTGATCTGTGAATACTTTGCAGTGTATCAGAGAGAGACTACGCATTTATCTCAGGGTTATAGATTTCAAATGACAAAGACTGAAGAGAGCCTGATGAGACACAGGAAAGGGCTTCTGTCCTTCCTTGGCTTTAGTTCCACACCTCCAAGAACTGAAAGCACTGCTGTTGTCCTCCGCTTTACTTCATTTTCCCCTGTAACAAGCAGGGATTTATTATAGTACATCTTATTGGCATATGATAAACTGATCTGAACACTGAGCATCATTTGTAATGGAAAGATGCCAAAGGCTGCCATGATCTATCTTTCTGCACATAACACAGGAACAAGTTGCTCCTGCTTGTAGAAAGCTGGCTGCAATTTAGCCTTTCAAAACCAAGATGCTTGTTGCAGAATTTTTATTCATTTACTATGAACCCTTGCTAAATGGTATAATTTTGCACATTTCTCCTTTGATGATTGCTTTTAAAAGTTGTGCTTACACTTAATACTGTGTTTTTAACAGTTACAGTGGTTTGAGGATGATTATCATATCAGTGAGTGGTGCACAATAACATAACACGCTGGTGTGCTACTTAGCAGCAAATGAAACAAATATGCAATTGTCTGTGAATTGAAATGGAAATCAGATTCATTCAGCTTGATGACCAGAGTCACCAAGATAAAGCTGTGGTGCTCTGCAAATGCAAGAATAGGCACATGTGCAAAATGTGACTTTTCTGTTAATGGTCATGATGGACACTAGAAAATGTTTTCTGTTAGATTACTTATGAAACATATTTACTAACATTTACTCCTCTTCACATGTATTCACACTCTTTTAAAAACTGTCAGTAAATTATATGTTCCCACTAACACAGAACCCTGGTAGCCGTTACCTTTTTGTAATTTCCCACAGCAAAAATTAGGGGGAAAAAAGCAAGCAAGCCAAGGACTACCTAAAAAATGGTTTCCACTTCCTACTGGTTCATAATGGAAAATTTTACTCTTTTTCTGGTACACTGTGTCTGGATAATTGAATTATCATAAGACATTGATTAATCTATATTTCCATAAACTTAGTTTGAAATGCCCTGGGATCAATTACTACTACAGTGAAGCTAAGAATTTGTGTATCTTTGGACCATTTTCTACTGACAAACTGTAGAGTAATAGGGTCCATTTTCAGTACACTATTAAAATGGTCTGAATTAACCTTTTCTATCAGATATATTTCTGGAAGATTGTTCTCTTTTTTCACCTCTCACATATCATTATGTGAGAACATAATGATATGTTCCCACAGAACTTTATTTGGGCTTTTCTATATATTTAGGGCATTATGTTTGATTAAAAAGAAAAGTTTTCTCTGACAAAGTAAGATGGAAAGTGTAGAAATTATTTAGAATCTTATGTTGTGAATTTTAAACTTCTGATTGTGAAAGCTACGACGCAAGTGCTGTCAGACCTAGCAAACTTCACATCTCATAAACATTTGTAAAATAAACCTCTAGAGTAGGTTACTAAAGTTCTCTGGAACCAGCAAAAACATAATAATGTCACAGCTTAAGCAAAATGCAAAATCAGTTCTCACTGAACTAATGGGGTTCCAGAATCTGACCCTTTATCTCTTTTAGAGTTTTGATCTTCCAGGTGTTGTCCAAATCTTAATGAAGTTATAGGTTTGAAATCTTCATAAAATGTGGTTTTAGATACCAATTTCTTTCAAAAGAGGCAGAAGAGGACATCGCCATGCTTTGACAGCTGTCTGGTCTTTATAAAACTCCCTAGATCTTTGAAAAAGGAAAACTTAATCAGTTCCTGTCTCTCAAAGTATCCACATTCAGTTGGTCTTGAACACATCAGTATTTTTAAAAGTAAACATCTCAGATATTCATCAGTATATGCCGAATAACTTCAGAATAGAGGCTTTTGTTGTAATGAGAACTTTGAGCTACATGCTGTGCAATATAATACAGAAATAACCAGAATTCCTGTTCATGTTCCTCATCCATTGACTCAGTTGCCTGAAAAGAGATTTATATCACCTTGAATAGCTAGCTACAGGTATTTTCCTTAGTTTATGCTGAATCACTTTTTCTATTAGAACTGCTTAATCACACACAAGGATTCCTCAAGTTTCTAAGAAGTCTGATGTTATTGGCCATTTCTCATTCTGAATGGAAAAATAAGCTCACAAACAAAACCAAATCACTAAATGATCAAAACCCCCAAAACCTCCAAAGAACCCCTAGCTTCCCCTAAGTCCCCAAAACCCCCAAACCCATCAACCAATCCCAAGAACAGTCAAAAAATATTCTAACATTGTCATTTTTAGTTTTCACATTTACTTTTCCATAGTGAATAACATTTCATTCTCCAGGCAGTATTGACTGTTAAGAGTCAATTCAAATAGCCTGTATTAACCAGGTCTTTGGGTCTTGCTTAAACTATACATTTTGTAGATGAGAGTAGATGTTTCATTAGTGGTCTCTGTAATGCAGTGTTAATTTCTGAGTGATTATCTCATTATTTTTACCTCAGAATCACAAAATCTCAAAAATCCTGGTTTGGAAGAGACCCACAATGATTGTTGAGTTCAGTTTTCATCCCTGCCCCAGACATTTTCCAAACAGAGCATTGTCCAAATGCTTATTGGACTCTGTCAGGTTTGGTGCTGTGACCACTGTGGAGCATAACCACCCTTGGGAACAAGAAATGTTTTCTAATATCCAATAGAAACATCCCCAGACACAACTTAAGGCCATTCCCTCAGGTCCGGTCACTGGGCACCACAGAGAAGAGATCAGTGCCTGCCCCTCTGCTTTCCCTCTACAAGGAAGCTGCAGACTGCAGTGAGGTCTCCCCTCAGTCTCCTCCAGGCTGAACTCACCAAGCAACCTCAGACATGCCTCATACAGCTTCCCTTCAAGGCCCTTCACCATCATCATAGCCCTCCCTTGGACACATTTTGTAACAGCTCTATAATTTTTTTTATATGGTGGCACCCAGAACTGCCCCAGCACTGGAGGTGAGGCTGCCCCAGAGCAGAGCAGGACAATCCCCTCCCTTGCCTGGCTGGCCATGCTGTCCCTGATGTCCCCCAGGACAGGGTTGGCTCTCCTGGCTGCCAGGACACTGCTGGCTCATGTCCAACTTGCCATTGAGCAGGACCCCCAGGTCCCTCTCTGTAGCACTGCTCTGCAGCATCTCATTCCCCAGTCTGTCTGTACATCCAGGGTTGAACCATCCCAGGTGCAGAATCTGGCACTTTCTCTTGTTGAACTCCATATGGTTGGTGGTTGCCCAGCCCCCCTAACTTCTCAACAACTCTCTGCAGGATCTCTCTGCTTTGAGGGAGTCAACAACTCCTCACAATTTAGACTCATTGGCAAACTTAGTGCTTAAGTCTTGCATCAAAATAGTTTATAAAGATATTGAAGAGCACAGGGCCTAAGATGGAGCCCTGCAGAATGACAATAGTGAAATAAGGCCAAATAAATTTTAAAACTCAAACAAATAATAAATAATAAAGAAAAAAATAACCATGTAAACTTTGGAGATGAGAAAAGGTTAAAAGATGTTCTGAATTAGAAGTTGGTTTAGGTACTCACAGGCTCAGGCTGTGACTGCATATAATTTAGATATTATCTGGAAAAGCAGAAGACAGCATAAATTCTTTAGAGTAATTTCAAATAGAGAAAACATTTGCCTAGGTAGAAATAGCTAGAGAATGAAGAACTGGAGGACCTTTTCTCTCAATTACTACTTAAGGTTTTGGGCTCACTGTTTTCATGGTTAAAAGGACAATTATTTTCGTTATTACTTCTCCAAGGGTTACATTCTGAGGGTTACTCTTCTCATGTGGCTAAACACATACACATTATTGGCCAATTAGAATAGCTGAAACAATAAAATGTTTGAGCATTCAACATGGTTCTGCCTTATAAGAAAAGTAAACAAATTGTGCTGGATAATTTTTTCCATTCACAAGAAATCAGTAGTTTGGAAAAGAAAAAGTAAGTTTTTTGTGTTCCTGGAATATCTAAACCATTCCTAGACAAGATTGTCATGTCAGATGATGTAGATTTAGCAGTAAAATAGAGATTAGTGTTACTCTGCAACTTTACACAGCAATTAAAAATGCAATAAAAGTCGACAAGGCATAGCAATCTATTTTCACAGCAACTCCTGTTTTAAAGGAGTTTCAGGAGAATACAAATCATCCACACCAGAAATATAGCATTTCACTTGCACATGTGAACTTGAACTGTTTACCATACACAACTTGTATATAGAAATACTAATCAAATACTCTCATTAATAAATCATCTAATTAATCTAGACTTCAGACTTGTTGGAAATTATTTTCAAATTGATTCAAATTTCTGTAAATTCAGTTGTTATTAAATAGTTTCCACAATATTCATAGGAGATTATTTATGTGTATTACTGTGATCTGTCTGTTTCACTTATTCATGATTCATTATCTAAGCTCTGTGAATGTTTGGTTTTGTTATATTTACTGAGGGAATTTTCAGGCTGAATAAATAAAATACAATTTTATGATATATAACATTTTGTGATGCCAAACATCTGCATTCTTAACTGAAAAAGTAAATTCATTTTGCAATCATCAAACACTATTCAATCAAATTTATAGTATATGCAGGTTTTTTAAAATATGGAACCATTGTATCAGAATTAATAACTCAGGCCAGAAGGGGCATCAGGAGGTCTCCAGTCCAAAAAATATTTTGCTCACATCAGGGTCACCTATACAGTCAGACCAGGCTCCTCAGAGCTTTATCAAATTGAGTCTTGAATACCTCCAACTTGAGTGACTTCAACCTCCCTGTGGTCACTGGGAGCTTCAGTTAGGATCCCATGAAGTCATCTCTGCTCCAAGCTGAATAAGCCCAGCTCCCCCACCCTCTCCTAAGAGAGCACATGCTTCAGTCCCCCGTACAAGGATAGGCAAGGACAGGGAGAGATCACTCACCAGCTATTTTCATGGGCAACACAGTTTCATCTTGGAGAAATTAGCCAGATATATTACCAATCAAATCAAAATAGGATAATGAGAAATATAACTAATTCTTAAAAAAGCATTCCCACCAAACCCTCCCTTCTTCTCATGCTCAATTTCAGTCCTGCTTTCTTTATCTCCTCCCTGCCAGCAGCAACAGGGAATGGCAGCCATGGTCAATAGGAATTCCCTACCTCAGGAGACAGCCTACCACAAACTCTTCCAATGTGAGCCCTTCCCAGGAACCACAATTCTTTACAAACTGCTCCAGCATGGGTCCTTTCAACAGGGTGCAGTCTTTCAGGAACAGGTTGCTCCAGCATGGTTTCCCCATGGGATCACCAGCAAACCTGAACCAGTATGGGCTGCTCTCTTCACAGGGCCGCAGGTCTTGTCAGAAGTTTGCTCCAGCACAGGCTTCCCACAGGGTCACAGACTCCTTTGGCATTCATCTGTGTTCAGTGAGGGATCCTGAAGGGGCTACAGGCGGATCTCCGCTCCACCAGGGACTCCCATGGGCTGCAGGGTCATGGCTGCCTCACCGTGGTCTGCACCATGGACTGCAAAGGAATTTCTGTTTCAGCAGCTTAGGCATCTCCCTTCCTTCTGCACTGACTTTGGTGTCTGTGGGGCTGTTGCTGTCACATATTCTCAATCCTCTCTTGAGCTGCTGTTGTGCAACAGGTTTTTTTTTATCTTGTTGTGCAACAGGTTTTTTTATCCCTTTCTGCAACAGGTTTTTTTTATCCCATTATCCCAGAAGTGTCACCACCATCGCTGATGGGTTCAGTGTTGGACAGTGGTGGGTCTGTCTTGCAGCTGGCTGGTACTGGCTCTGTCAGACATAGGGGAACCTTCCAGCTCACCTCACAGAAGCCACCCCAGTATTCCCCATATAACCAAAACCTTGCCTAAAACACTAGAGTACAAACACTTTAGCATGGGCATGGTACTGTGTTACAAGCTACTGATTGCACAATGGAGTGCTATAAATGTAATATTACTATCATAACTGCACCTGTTAATTTTTTTAACCACAATGTATAGCTAATTGCACCTTTTCACCCTGTGGTTTCATTGTGGGATATGAAGCATAAAATTGTTATAAAGCGTCACTTTAGTTTGTGAGTAATAAAGAAAGACCCTTTGGTTTATCAGGTAACTGTGAGTTTATATCCTATTTATTTACAGACCTTTTATCTCCTTGTCTTTAATTCCCCCACCCCACCAACACGCACATTTATTTTAGACAGGAATATTATCATCTTGTGATTCAGAGGTATGCCATGAGACTAAATGTACGGTGCCTTTCTCAATACTAGGTAAACAGTCATCATGTCAGTAGCCTGTATAGAAATGTTTCAGGATTGATGCATGTCACAACAAATTGGGAATGTTATAAACACAAGGACTTCAAGAAAGAAAAAATATCAGGAAAACTAGCATTGTATTTTACCTCCATATTACCCTAAGGATAATGGTTATTTTAGTATAGACATATATTTTTGACATAAAATTTTTCCATCCAATGATTTATTTTCCATTTATTAAACCATTCTTATCTTGGAACCTGACATGAAGCTTTCTGAGCTGAAAATTCTCTCTAAATGGTCTAAGTGAGCAGAACTCCATGGCATAATAAAATATAAAAATAGTACTGACAATTTATATATGCTGTTAATTCCACTGATTATGTCCATATTCCAAAACCAGCCCCTGGGTGTTACATTTAAACCTTATCCTCCTTGCAATACTCTGCTTTGAGAAAAGGCTATGTCAAGAGTTGCTCTGAACAGTGACTATAAGGCTACAAATAACTGTCAGCATGTTCTAAAATTACTATCTTTTCATGGTGAAACCAGAAGCACAGAACAATTTTGGGCAGCAAAATAAAATGTTGACATAACCAGCTACAACAGTGTGCAAAGTAAAATATATGCCTCTGCATATCTGCACCATGAGAGAACATCGACATAAATTAAATTGCTGTAACAAGTGAACAAATTTGAAGCAGAAATCCTACACTAAGAAAAATGATACACTTGTCTATTGTCCAGGTCTTCAGCTGTCTTATTTGTTTTGGAAAAGGCTAAAGTTAGGGGTATGTGTGCACACACATTCACACACACACACATATATATATATATATAACATATATATGAAGCATATACATAAAATGTGATTCCTTTCAACAATGCTCAGTAGCTCTGCAGTAAAACATTTATTGAACTCTGAATGGAATTAGTGGCATACATCTTCATATCTACTAGTTCCATTCACTCATGACTGGTTTTTCATGCTCCTGAGCACCAGTAGACTCACAGTGCTTAATCTGGACAATTAGAGTACAAATTGTTCTCTAGTTGTACTGGTCAGCTAGAAAAAAAAAATATAATAAAGAATGGAAACAAGATACAAATGGAAAATGGAAAATAAATATTAAATATTAATGATGACATTGTTGAGTGAATGAGAAGTAACACACATGAAGAAAGATAATGAAAGAATAAGCAGGGTAATTTAAATGGTTAATTGTAAGACTAAGAATTATGTTATAACATAAGTTTCTTCTTACGTTATAAGAAAAAATTGTTATAAAATTGTTATTATCTGACAACAAAAAACCCCACAGGATTATGAAAATTAGTTAATACATATCCTTTTTAAATTAAAACATCAGAACAGTACATAATGGTGACTTTTGCTGGTTGAAATTCTGATTTTTGATTATGTTCAGTAGGCTTGAATTTAGTGTGACTAAATATGACTAAGTAAAACGTTTGATTTTCTTTGCAAAATCTACAGCATTTCTGCCCTATAGAAGCTTTGTCATTAGTAATTGTACTACTTAATCACATTCTCTGCCCTTCTTTACCATAAAAACAGAGACAGATATAATCAACCAAAATTATTTAACGGAACCAATTATGATTCTAAACAAAATTATGATTCTAAACATTCTTATAGCAGACACATACAGTACCAGCAATAACTGATGACTCAGAGAAAATCCAAAATCTTTTGAGAATAACATTAACACAGATTACTAAGAAATATTTTCAAGGGACCTTCAGTGAAGAAAAGTAGTGAGTCCTCAGCAGATCCCTTTTAACCGTATGCATTTTTAATCTTAGCCTAATAAAAACACAAGTAAATTGACTTAAAACATAACTCACAAAAACAAAGTCTAAAATTGATCCATATTAAGGATATTATCCAATATGATATATTTACTTTAGGTGGCGTGTTTATACGTGGGTGGTCACTTTAGCTCAGCAGTTTAGTAAGCATGTATTGGATCAGTTTGTCCTAAACTTATTTTTCTATTTCTGAAAATCAGTGAAAATAGGTCAAACTTTAGCTAGAACCTACATAAACATAGTTTCTTGTGAAAATTTATGTCTATTAAACAGATGTATAAATATGAATTTAGGAATTGAGTAATAGCCACCCTGATGCGGTGGCTACAACTGCACACAAAATCAGAATTTCTTCTTGAACTTGAAGCTACCTGGTACAACATAGCCTATGCCCATAGAACTAAGATAGGTGTTCGCCTTCACACATCCTGTTGCAGGCTCCAAATTGTGTCTGGCCACTTCATACAAGAGTGGGCCAAAACAACACTGGGGATTGCACCAATAGTTCAGCTCTCTAGAAGATCCAGACCTGTCTGGTTTAAGATGTCAAGTTTGTACCCCTTAGAAGATTATTCAGTTCACTGGTATAGATACTTCCACTTTTTCTAAAATCTGGTCTCAGGCATGTTCAGATGTTTTGTTTGAGAATATTCTATGTTTATAGACATATTTTTCCCAGAGACCTTGCCCTTATGAATAGACTATCAAGGCTACCATGGTCATAGTGGATGTAGTGTAATATGGATTGAGGATAGCTGGACTCTGTTCATCATCTAGCCTAGCATATGGTACTGGGGTAACCACTTACATTATAACTAAACCATGGTATTTTCCCTAGTAATTCTCTGGTAAATCCAGACCAAACTGGCAGCAATAAGAGGAAATCTGATAAACAAGCAGGGATGAACAGGCCCTCAACATGGATGATTACACTATCAGAAAACCAGAGGACATATCTCTTTACCTGTGAGATAACCTGATATCATCTTGAGTCCACTTTTCTCAGGGTATTTTGCAGACTAATTCAGTCTAGGAGCATAGCATTGTTCCAGCTTATGAGAAATAACACTGTTTTCAACAGAGACATATTTAAGGTGGTATGGTCTTTTCTAAGAAAAATTAGAAAAAACTTATTAAAGTGGTTTGGTATCTGGTTTCTTTGGTAACAGGCTTAGGAACATAGTTTATGGTGAACAATTAGAAGTTGTTGGATATCTGTCATGAGGCTCATTGGAATTCCAGCACAAACTTTGACAAAAGACTTTTTATTTTATATGGCTATGATTGAAGGTATTAAAAAAGCACAAATTCTAATAAAAAAGCTGTCCTGGTTTAGGGCAAGTTTGGGAGATAACCCCCAAACTTCCCCAAATATCTTCTAAAACCAATCCTTGCATAACAGAAAAAGGACATATGGAACATTGAAGCTTAAAATTGTCCTTTTTTATTTTGCTTGATGTACTTCACCCTGTACATAAGTGCCCAGTTGTGTTGTGTTATATTGCCAACTGCTGACAAGTCATCATCAGGTATTGCCTAAAGATTCGATGTTAAATGATCACGGGCATTCCTAGTTAAGGGAATTCCTAGTTAAAATACCAGAAAAAGCAAGGACATTATTAAACAATTTTCTTCCTTAAGTTATTTTCTGACTATCAGACCCAGTTTCATGCACAACAAAAAAAATTACTTGTTTTACTTTGTATGTCATACACGTTTCTGTTTCCATATGCAGTTGGTAAAAAATACCAGTACTGTATATAAAGGAGCCAGAGCCCAACTTAGATATTCAATGCACCCATGTGTGGATGAAAGGGCCCATCCACTCAGATGAGTAATAGGAACCATTTTGAATTCCATCTGTTAAAGGAAAATCTGTGAAAAAGACTGAGCAATATCACTACTTGTGGACATAACTTTTCACTATGTCACATATCTTCAATTTGAAAAACTTGGCTGAAAGGAAAGAAAATGTTCAGATTTCTTTGATGTATAAGTGAAGGGATGACACCACTACCACAGTTTTTTTCCTGAACTCAAATTTCACCATACATATACCATATGAAAAGCAGTCTGGGTAAATTGAATTTACGAATTACAGAATTAATCTTAATTCATATTACAGTGAAACTTAAGGAATTTTCATCGAGGTTAAAGGCTTCATAAATCTAACTGTCAAGAAATTTTTGATGGCACAATTAGATGGCTGTCGGCATATGGAAGGGAAACCTTTAGACAATAAAATTTTCAAAGACTGCTGACTTTAAACATTTTGTAAAATCTACATTAGAAGGCTGTGTTCTGTTTTAAAATAACATTGGAAGGCATTATCCTTGTTTTGGTAGGGCAGGTCAGTATTTGAAAAAAAATAGTCGTCATGATATGAAAAAATAGAAACAGAACTTAAGAAAATGGAAATGTAAAATAATAAGTAGCATTTATTCAGAATAGCTATTGCTACCCTTTAGTATCATCATGAGGCTGAACTCATCCCTTATTAGAGTGTGTTTTTCAACTTATTATTTTGATTCCTCAAATGTGCTGGATAAGTAGACAACATAGGACACTCTTACTTTATTCCCTGTGGTCATTCTATACCATGTGGTTTGCCAAGTTATTATGTGTATAGGACTAATATCTAGATGCAAAGCTACAAGCCTCCATGGATTTAAAGCACTAGATTGAAACTATGTGCATTACTGTTTCTACTCATCTGGCATGAGAGTATAGGAAGAAAGATAAAACTCCAGGTCCTTCTATAGGCTCGGAATACTTCTCTCAGCTACTAGGTCCTTTTAAAAATGTCTATTTAACTCAGCTCAATTAAAGAATAAATGAGCAGCTAGGTGATCTGTCTGCACACATCTAATTTCTTGTCTGGTGTGGAAGTTCTATCTTTAATATCTCTGCACTGCAAGAAAGCTAGTATCCCTTAGAGAGGAATGAATAATGGCTATTAGACATATTTTAATGAAGTTCTGAATTTCTGGGGGAGGTGTCAGAGTTTAATGGCAAATTTTTGCTCACACAGCTGTCTGTGCGCACTTTAAGGTGCACTATTATCTATTGCATTCACAGAGAGTAACTGCATGGTGCTAAGTATATTTGCTGCCTTTGCAGGAGATTGAAGCTCAATTTTCTCTTCTGTTGGACTCTTACTATGAATGTAAACAGGGTTCTTACAGAAATGAGTCATAGCTACCAAACTGGTTTGGAATCTGGTCTGTCTTCTAGAAGGTTTAATTTCAGAATTTCTGTAGTTCAGAACTGGAAACTCAGAAAGTTTAGCACAAGTGGAATAATATTTCACTTAGCTTTGTTTGTATTTACTTTAAATATAAACTAAGAGCACAATTTATATTGCCTTCCTAATTCACTTTATCTTTACTCTGTTTCCTGCAAGCAGGTCCAAGAGACAGTGTCATGGACTTCAAACCTGCAACATACACTAAGATCATACCTGGATTAGATAATAAGAACAAGTGTGTGCTCTGCTCTTCACTGAGTCTGAATAACCCCAAAATTTAGGTTAACTGCTGTAAAGACTCCAATCTGAAATGAACTTATTCCCCTTTCTTGCCGCATGCCCTTTTTCAAAACAGTTGTTAAGCATTGTTATTGAAGGGATTGATTTAACAACAAAACATAAATTTAAATAGTCATTGCTCAATAACATGTTAGCAACAGTTGTGCAAGTATCTCTCTTGGGTAGACAGCAGGACTGATATTTACGTGACAAAACATCATCAAAATCTAATGAGATCAGTGTATTTTAATAAGAGAGAAGCAGCATCTTGTGGCATTTGTGGTTTTTTATGTGAAGATTCAGATGGTGATACCAGTAGAACCACTGAAATAAAGAAAATGGAAAAAGTAGATTTGTTATGTTGTTATCTGGTGTCAGTAACTCAAGGTCAACAATTGCAGAGCTCTATTGCATCAAAACTTTGATTCCAGAGAAAAGAGATTCTGATCTTGATTAGAGGTGAATGCCACCTGAATGTAAAGAATACCCAGACATAAATTGGCTGAGCATGAGGCTGTGTTGTCAGAGCCTCTGCTAGAAAAATATAATGAATTAAACAAAACTGATCTGTGTGGAACTGTGATTCTTAGTAAGGATGCACTCTCACTCCATAGAGGAAATCCTAAGCCATTTGTTCATCAGATTCCCCTGTACTCAAAAATGTAAACTGTAACTTAAAAAGCACATAGATCCAATATGCTAAATGAAAAAGAACACCACAGAGGAACATTTTGTGAGTTTTAGAAATTAATCTTTGTTGCAGAAATTTGTTAATTTTTGTGCTATATCCCATAAAACCAACAAATGTAATATGGGTAGCATGAATTTAGAATAGTTACCACAGAAAGTGAATAAGAATACAATTATTCATGAACTCTTTTCTTCTGTTATTTCAAAGCATCTGTAAGGAAGAGCTGGTCAGTAATTTTCAATTCTGACTCAAAGCTGAGACTCTTTTTCTTCTCCAATCCAATAGTTTATTGCAAATGTGGAAATGTTCCACCCTTATGTCTCAGATTTTTGCCTTTTTTCAGATCTATGAAGAGGTTTTAAAGGATCAAATGAAGACTCTTTGATAGTCCATAACAGAAATTGGGATTTTTAGAATAAGGACAGCAAGGGTTTCTGATTCAAAGAATGAATGGTATCTACCTGAAGAAAAGTGTGATTGGATTAGTATAATAATTAAATACATCATTCCTTCTTTTACAAACCAAGAATGGACACAAAGGAGGGTTAACTCAAACCTATATGCTGATTAAATAATTGTGGTAAGGAACAGGACTCACAGGAAGGAAATGAGAAGGATTAAAGTTGTGCTGGTGAACAGCTTTGAATTACTGCAAATTCTATTAAGAGTTTGTGCAGAATAGAATAAAGAATCCTCCTACCTTCATTCCACTTAGAAAACAAGGTTTAGAAAAGTTTGCTCCTTTCTTTCTTTCTTTCTTTCTTTCTCTTTCTTTCTCTCTCTTGTGACTGAGCTTGTGTTACAGAATTTTTGTAAATCAGAAATATTTTTTTTGTTTTAAAAATAAATGTACAAATGAAAATCAAGTATAATTTGTTGTTGAAGAATAATAACTACTTAAATATTGTGTCTATACCTCTGTACTTTTTTCCTGTGCTTATAATTACCAAGAAAAAAAAATTGTGAATTATTTCTTACTAATTTTGTAATTTTATTTGTGTTTTCTGTATAACTGCATTAAAATTATTGCCTTCCAGACAAGTTCAGAAAAAAAAAGCAAGGAATGTTCTTCAGCAACATAAATATTATAAATATTTTGCTGAAATATGTCAGTTTTAGAAAGTATCCTTGAGATCTTGTGATGTCACCAAGAATATAACTTTTTTTATTCTGAGTGAATTTATTACTCTTGAAAGATACCAGACTGATGATACTGAAGATGAAATTACTTTATTCATTGACATATATACTGCAACACTGGCCTGCAAAAGCTTTTTCAAGGGGAGGGAAATAGGCAGTCACTTTTGACTAGGCACTATCATATTTGATGAATAATATTTTACTGTAGAAGGAGTCCATTGGGACTAAATATAGTAAAGAGCTGCTGATAATATAGGGGAGGAAGAGCCTTCCTTTTAGCTGTGTCAGATGAATGAAAATGTGAAGTTACAGAATGGTAACTTTGTACATGGCATAAATTTTGAGGAAAAATCTGTATCATGACAGTGGCTTATTCTGGTTGACACAGTCTTGAAAAGTTTCTTCGCACTGTGTAAGGCCAGTTTTTAGAGTTTGATCTGGCTCAAGCTTTAAAGTGAAATCCCTTCAGCCCATAGACATGCAGTTGTCTTGCACACTTCAGTTTGGTTTCACAACATCCTTTTCCCTTGATGAAAGACTTCTAAGAATTTAGTTTATTTTGCAAGAGTAGTTAGGTGTTGGAAATTTTATAGGCAGTCAGAAGTTCCCTGCTTCCAAACATTAAAAGTTATAGTTATAAATATTATTGTTATAAATAGTTATAAATATTGACAGAAAAAATTCTGTCCTGCTGATGTCTATCTAATTAGTTTTCTTGGATTATTTCTCTTTTGCCTATATCTTGAGTATGCAATTATCAGAAATATAAGCGGCATTTAATGAGAAAAAAAGAAATCTTGACATTTTTCTTCTTGTTGGATTAAATATTGCACGGTTGTGGGTAATTTAATATGAAATTCATGCACCTAGAATCATCATACATGTCTTCTAGTAGAATGAAGATTCAGGCAGGTCCCAGTCAACTAGACCAGATACACAAATATCTATCGCACTGCTACTAAAGCTATTAATCAACATACATACGTAGAGACTGCCCTCAACAGGGGAACATCACTAAAAAACCCAATTTTAATATATAATATTCTAGACCACAGGAAAAGTTAGACATGAAAACTTCAGTTAATGAAACAAGCTGTTCAGTTTGGGTGAGGGGAGTTTCTAATATATGTACTTGCTAATTAGTAAAAGAACACTGTTTGAACATAGTGGCTTTTTGTTTCATCGTTCTTTAGCAACACTAGATTTTCCAAGACATAAGGAATTAATTTACACATTGAAGAGAGAGTCATATAACTACTTTAGAATTCTGAATCTTTCAAATAAACACACATAAAATGATGGTAATTGTGTTTGTTTTCCCTCATATCAACATAATACTATGGAAATAATGCTTGGAAAAGCCAACTGTAGACCGTGGTCAATGATTTTGTTGTTCATTTTATTCCTCTCTTCTATGCCATCCTTCAGAAGATTTGCTGGAATTAAACACTATTGCAAAATCAACTTTCCAAATGAATTTTTTTTGAGGTATGTATTACTACGTCTCTTTGGTAAGGTCTATGATTTTTTGCATCTTCATTTTCCAGTATGATTCATTTTATGACAAGTTGTCAGTCATTTCTGGCTTTCTTTACCTGTAGGGTCCAGAGGGATTATGCTTTTACTGCTCTTGTTATATGGGAAAGAAATAAGGATAGACATCAAACAAAGAGGCAAAATGTGTAAAGAACTAAAGCTGTAGGATCCAAAACACTGACTAGCTCCCTACTATGCAAGATTATCAACAAACACACATAAAAAAGGAAAAATCTGTCCCAGAGATCTGAGCATCAGATCTGTGTGCTTTGAAGGAAATAATTATTCATTTCAGGGAAAGGAAAGGGAAGTGAGATGACATAAAGCTTCTTTTTAAGTAATTTTTTTCTCATGTTGGGAGGCACTTGATCTAGGCAGTCCAGAAATTAAAAAAAAAAAAAAAAAAGAGAGAGAGAAATAAAAAAAAGTGATATTCAGTTGAAATATTTTGGGATTTCTTGATTTCTGGGAAAAAGCACAGTTACCGCATCCTTTCCAAGTACTCCAAGGAAATGTTCTGCATGGGTACACTGCTATTCCTGCTCATCACTCTTTATATGATCAGAGCCTGTGGCAATTTCACTCTTTCCACACTATCTTATCATGTTTGATTTTATTATAAAGTTATTAATACAATTTGTGATATTTTCCCTTTTTTTTGCTGCCTAAAGTTAAGTGCAACAAATAATACCAGTGTGAAGAAAATTAAGCATGTTTCTCTTCATTGAAGAGGTAGAACAGGCATCCAGTCTGCTCTCTGCTGTAATTAAAAAAACACATCTTATCTGTCCAGAAAGCCTGGGCTTTCCTTATCTCTCAGACTGATTGTGATATCAAAGTGGTCAAGAGGCCTACTAAATATAAAATACAAACTTTAGGAAGTAAACACTCTATTTGCTGAGTGGTTAAACTAGTATAAGTTCATACCGCATAATTTTATCTTCTTTTCTTCAATGGAACTTGTATTTGCTTCACAGTGAGAAGTGGCATAGGTGCAGTAGGTTTTCTTTGATATCTAAATGTATGTCAGAGTTATTAGTTCACCCTTTTGTAATGTTTTCAGTCTCAACTTCTCCTGCTAAAGAGAAATCTGAAACTGGATTTTCACCTACATCTAATATCTTAGCCACTATGTGAAATTAAATTAGCATTAAATTAGTTCAAGTCACCATAATTCCTAGCTGTCTATTAAAGCAGAATTACCTGTGTTACTCAGCACACCTGCTGGTGTACTGAAACAGAATCTTCAAGTGACTTGGGAACTCTACACAGGATATGGATCATCAAAACCCACAGCACCCAGACATGTCCTAGATATGTTCTTAAGCAAAATTGTCAATGCCTTTATTTGGAAAATTGCTATTCAAATAAGAACATACTATGGCAAATTTAGACATCAGTTAATCAGTTATTTTAGTTTTTGCAGTTAAGTATATCAAAACTATACTTTTTATAGCAGTTGGAGTGCATAACATCAATTCTCACTTCAGGCTTGTCAATATGCTGATGGTATTTCATGGTTTTGTGTTATATAATTCATAGTACTTCACAAATACAACATGACATACAGATGACTTAGAAAAGGTTTGGGTGGGGTTTTTTCCCCTAGATCCTTAAATAGCTGAGAAAAGGGGCAGAAGAGAAAATGTAATGAAATTATCCCACTGAGAGCTAAATTAGCTATTCATGTATTTCATATTAGCAGAAATCTGATGAAGGAAGTCTTACAGATATTTGAGAAAGAGCATAGAGGGATTAAACACAAATTCTTAAGTCTTCATTCTCCTTGATGCAAATATATTATTAATAAGAACAAAGGAAATAAAATGAAACTGCTTTTCTTGGTTTACTCTGCTCCTCTTTCAGCTGACTGGTAGTGTGCATTTATTTTTTATTCTTCTGCTTAAATTTGAATTCTGGCCAAGGAAGCAGACAGGAGAACAGTGGCACTTGGCTCTGTATCTTACCCTCTTGCACATTTTCCTCTGTCAACATAATTACCTGCAGATATATATTTATCTCTGAAAGGAAAATTATCTAATCCCACCATGCACCATGAAGAGAGCTGGCAGATGAATAAATGACTGACAGATTTTTAATGTTGTTTTATGTGGTAGATTCTTTGCCCTACAGTCTTAAAGCTCTGGAAATGTACCATTGTCAACTGCTGTTTCATTTCAGAATTCCTTTGTTTAAATTTCTTGTGTTGAATCAAAAGAAATAATTCACTGTGCTGAGCAAACAATGTGAAAGTCATCCACCAGCAACCTGTTTCAAGTATCAGTAAACTTCCCCAGGTTTGGTTTTCAGTCCTGTAAGTTACTGTTACCAATACTACCAGGCATATATTAGAAGATATTTCCAGACCCCCTCATCCCTCCCAATATTTCTGAAAAACATTCATAGTGTGTCTTCCATAGCACTGTCAGTATGGTGTGGGTATTTATCTCTTACTTCTTATCCATTTTATTTATGTACTCTTTTTTGGGTTTTTTTTTTTTTTTTGGATTTTGGGGATTTTTATTTTTTGATTGAGGGGAGGTTAATTCTTCAATAGAAACTTTGCTGGATGAATTGTCTTCTTCCCCATGCTCTTGTGTTTTGAAGGTTATTCTGCCTGACAAATAAATAACTATTATCTGGTGTCTTACAGACCTCCAATAGTCCACTGGCTACAAGTTCTAAGAGACCACACTAAAGTACTCAAAAATGTGCTAATCAATTTCTAACCCATTAGCAATTATCTTTAAGAACATTAAAGATCTTTAATGTTCTTAAAGATAAGAACATTATTTTTAAGATAATGTTCCCACAAGGCCAGAGAGCATAGACGGGTGTAATTGCCTTGCAAAGTAAATCTTTGTGAACAGAACCATATACAAAATAATTCTGGATCCTATAAACTTATCAGGGAAAGTACTAAGTAATGTGAAAGCATTTAAGAAGTAGCAAGATGATAATAGAATAAACATCTTGAAAGACATTTGTATCAAAGCATATTGTCAGACCTCCTTGAAGTAGTAAGTGATGTAGAAAACCAAGAACTTAGAATTCTGATTTAAAATCTGATAAGAATTTTTACACTGATTTGTATGGCTGGAATGGGAAATTGTAACAGAGATGACCATATTACAACAGAGTGATAATAGACAAATTGGAAAAAACTATTTAGAAAGATGTAGTAATGTAGTACTTATTTAACATTTTTAAGAAGGATTCAAATGTCATAAGTCCTATAATAGCCAATATTTTATTAATTATAAATTTTCATTTTAAGTGGAATCTTGAAAAAGATCAGTGAACATGGGAACAAGAGAGGAAGTACCCATCTCCCATCTTGGAAGGGATCAATAAACAGCACTGAGAGATATCAGAGATGATTTCTTAATTCTGCTTCTTCTTGTAGCAGACATCAGGTAGCAGAATGACAAGTTTTAAGCAGAACATGTTACAAAACATGCATAATATTATAGACCAAGACAGAACAGCAAATAAAACAATGACCTTTACAAAACTAAGAGAAAGAAAAGGTTGATAATGCTGGCAGACAGGTTTCCTTCAACTGAGGAAGGACATGCTAAGAATTTACCATTGATAGACATGCTGAAAATTAACCATTCATGGAATTAAATCTTCCATTTATGAACCCATGAAGGTTTCTTGTTCTATGTGTCTTTTGAAAACAGCATGAGAAATTAGCATCTGAAATTTCAGCCAAAGACATTTTTTAGCTTTTTTTTTTTATTATTATTTTATGAGTAGAGGTGATCTCTAAGTCATGGCTGCTGTAAAGTCCACATCATGAAGATAAATACAAATTAGACAGACATCAGACTAGAACAGTTCAGATGTACTGTCTTCCCACACAGGATAGGAGAAGAAACCAGAAAACTTCTGTAAGTAATTTTGTGAACCTGTGATTTACCTGATTCCCCTCAGAATAACAATCCCCTAGGGATTTTTTGTAACTCCCTCTGAATATTTAAGGTGACTAGATGAAATGGATGTTGTCTGCTTGTCCCATATATGTTTAATTAGAAGAAAATCATCTTATATTATCTGTCAGACTGTAAATAGGCAAGATTAGAAAACTCTTCCTTTTACAAACTAATGTAAACATATTCCTGAAATATTGCCATAACTCATCATTTTTCAATGCCATTTTTACGTGTGACACTTCTAAATTTTAATTTTGAATTGAACAGGTATCCACTACAAAAATATTTTCCTTCAGCAAGTATGAAGATACTGTATTATCTTTTACTACCCTGACTACCTCTCCTGAAAAAAAGTTACCATTATCAGTGCTCAACATGATGAGCAATCATCATCAAGGTTTCTTAGTGTGGATAATAATTCTGGAAAAAAAAAAAAAAAGTATGGCACTGATTTCTTTTGGAGATATTATAAGCATTTGTCATACTAAAATTTTCTGCAATTTGTTTGTGTCCAATTTTGTAAAGTACAAAACCTTCTCGGTCATCTGGCTTTACAGATGCATGCCCAGTCTGGGAATTAAATGAGCAGTTCAACAAATTAAACTGAATTCATTAAAAGATTAGATATGTGGTCTGTTTATTCTGCTTGATTATGATATAACAATGTGATATATATTAGCTGGAAACATGATCAATCTTCAAATATTTCACATTTTTCCCAGTTTCTTTAATGCATTGTGCTTTTTCTTTTTCTACCTGTTTTTCAGCCCTGCAAGGCAGGAATCCTGTTATACTATAAAATTTCTAGAACACTTTAGACACCGTAAGGCTATGATACATCATATTCCACTGATCTAGCTCCAACTGGAGAAATCTCTGAAATGTACTTCGTTAACATTGCAACAATCCTTGAATAAGTTCACTATGTGCAATAAAGGATTTAATCCACAGAATTACAGTATTTTGTACATCCTCAGACTGGAATGAACTTCATTAAGTCTTTAGTCAAGACTTCTGGTTAAATCCCTGTGTACTGTTCCCGTTCATCTTCTCCCCCTTTATGTTTATAACAAGGGCTGTGAAGAGGAGTAACTTCTTGATTTTCCTTGGGACCCATCTGGGGCTGAGCAACCTATAGCTCCATGGATTTTCCCTCCCACCTTTTTTTGGAGATGGAGATGGCCTTTCTTCAGCCACCAGGGACCCTGCATGATCTTCACAACCTTTTGAAAACTACAAAAGTTTCCCAGAAATGACATTAGCAAAAGATATTAGATTTCGACAGCTTAAAGGGTGAGATTCAGCTCCAGATTTAGTCTCCTAAAAGTAGGTATCAATAGTAGATGTCTATACATAAAGCTAGATATTTACCCCCCCTTCTAGAAGCGCTTTATGTTGTCTATTGGCAGGCAGTTGACTTGCTCCTAGGAAGCCATTGGCTTCCTTAGCTACTCCTACCACTTTTACTAGGAGTCCATGGCAAATCCCAAGAGCTGTGAGCAATTACATATTTTGCTTGTAGTTTTCTGATTGGTAAAAGAGGTTGTAAGACAAGATTAGGGGATAAATGTAAAATTAAAGGAAAGAGTATCTCTTCGCAGGGGGCTATCATTCTTGACAAACCCATTAGTCTTGTTGTGAGAGTCAGCACACAAACAAAAATTATATGGTTTTCTTGCATTCCCAAAAGCTATTTGACAAGATTCCTCTCCAACCATTTTTCAAGAAGGTAAACTACCATGGGATAAAACGAGAGGCTATTGCATGGAGGAATGCTTCTTAAAAAAAAAAAAGAAAAGAGAAACAAAAGTAAGAGGAAATGGTCTATTTTCCCATTTTCCCAATGCAGAGTGATCATTAATGGAGAAAGGTTCCACAGAGATCCAGAGATTTGTGCTGGTGCCTGTGCTATGATAAAATCTGCTCATATCACTGAATATCTACACAGAACAATTCAATGCATATATATCTAAAACAATGCCCTTAGGGAAATAATAATCCAAACTTTGCATACACATTCATGGCTCTAAGTGAGCAATTAGAGCTGGAAAGTGGTCTTGATTTCACTGTGTGAAAATGTCAGCTCAATGATCAGTAGCAACACAAAACTAAAAATGCTAGGAATTCTTAAGAAGAATTAAAATAACAGAGTGGGGTGATTTGGGGGTTTTTTTTAGAGAAAAGAAAGCTTGTCCCACTATTCAATTCAAGGGCCCTCGCCTTGCAAGATATTTAGATATCTGACTCCCCTATTAAGGAAAGGATATAGTAGTTTTAGATCAAAAAGGCAGAAAGACAAGTGAGAGGAACGATTTAGCTTTAGGCAGTAAGGAACCATTCCGCAGGCAAGGAACCACTGAAGAGAACGATATTATTCAGTCTGCTAAATTGATACAGGGAGAAAATGGACAAGGAGATGCAGCAGAGATATACAAAATCATAAGTGACTTGGATATTATGAATGGGGAAATATTTGTCACTGTCTTCAAATATAAACATTTGGGAGCATCAGATTAAACTGACAGTGGAGCTGTGTGGCACAACTTACTTTGAAGAGGCACCAAAGGCTTTGGAAAGCAATTTGAAACTTGCAGAAATTAATAGGAAACTGCTCCATTGAGTTCTATTATACATGAAAATACACCACTTCTTCAAAAAGTTCATGGTCTGCAAATTCATGGGGGTCCTGGAGACCATTTCAGTAAAAACCTTTTGCTTTTGCTATGTTTTTCTTCACACATTCACCTATGCATCTCTTATGAGCCATCATCACATACGAGATACTGCATTTCAAGGCTTTTGCTTTGATGACTGTCCCAATGCTTCCAACAGCTGGCATATTTTTGGACACAATTTTTAACTCTTTGTGAAGTAATAAATTTGTCTATCTGTTCCTAAGCTGCTTCTAGTTTTATCTTTTCCATAAAAGAGAACTGTAAATCATTACTACTGACATTTTTAGGTGATTCTACAGAATGTGTTGATTAAAATAGAAAGTCAGTATTTACATACTGATCTGGAAAGATTTATAAGCAGGAAAAAAACCTTCCTAAATAACAAAGACCTGTATTTTACAATAAGGATTCAACAAGTTCTTTGTTATTACTACTCCTCTTGTAGTGCAGTCAGAAGTTACAGGATTGCTAAAAACAAGTACTTGACAAGATATATTGGTCTCTATTTGCAGATGTTCAGACAGCATACCCTTAAAATGTTTGGATCAATGAGTAATTAGGGCAGCCTCTGACTTTTTGAGGTCATGGCTGTGAGGTTCAGATCCAAGTCTTCACACAAGTAGAGCCTACTGAATCATTCAAATAATTTTTTCTTGTTTTCTGTAATGCCTGTTGCCATGAGGCACAACACACAGATAATGAAAAAATAATCTTGTCTTCAACCTAGGCACTCTATACAGAATTCTTATGTTTCAGCATCCTCACTGATTCCCAGATTTTGTGGGCTTTGGGTTTTTTGCACTTTTGAGGCAATCATCAAAAATCCTGTGTGACTTGAAGATTAGGGAATTGCAGTGACTTTTGTGTTGCAGTGTGTATCTTTGACTAAACACATCTCAGAATGGACCTCATCATAATGGTTCTGTCAATAATCAGACTTGAAATAATATTATTCTTCTATGATTCCACTTTGGATTTTATTTTTTACCACACTCTGCTTTCTTCTTATGTGTTTTCTTCAGTGATGGATTCAACTGTGCTCCTCATGTGCTTTTCTTCTTGAGTTTGCTAAAAAAAGAACATTAGATTTCAGCTGATTCCTACTTCTATTCTGCTACTTTATCTCAATCTTTTATTAATACATTATTTGTAAGTCCACATTTCTATTAGAATGTTTTTGTTTTTTCCTCTGCTTTGAAAACTGCTTTGATCTTTCCAGTGTGTTTACTATGCCACCTCTCTGTTTTCTCACATGAAATACACCTACTCTCTTTGGCAGTCACCTAATATCACAAAATACTCCAAAAAGTACAGTTACTATGAGAATCAGCTTCCATGAAAACAGAAGACACAGGAAGAGCAGATTAATTTTATTATATCTGGCATTAGGGAGACTAGCCCTCTGTGAGACTGTATGCTAGCTGGAGCTAAATTATTTGCTGTGAATGCAATGTCCTGTGGCTACAAAATTTAGAAACACCAAAGAACATTAGCATGCTAAATACTTTTGCCGTGCAAATGTAGCTTGTGATGAAGACACAAATCAGTATAAAAACAATTCTTGTTTTGAAAGGAATGGTGTTGTATGCTGTTGATTTTTATCAACCTTCATTCTAATAAGCGTCCTCCACTCTTGATTTCTATGCAAACTGCTTTTCAATTATATGTCTACAATAATTTGTAAGTTAGAGTACACTTGGAGTTGGCTGTTGCACTCATCATACTAAAATCAAGACTGCTATTCATCCTCACACAGAAGGATAAAATCACAGGCTAAGATAAAATAGAAATTTTTCTTCTTGGTACTATATTAGTACTATACATTCAAGAAGATTAGTGAAGTAATACCTTTTTAGGAAACATTCAACTGTGAGCTTTTCTGAGTACAAAAATCATATAGTAAGGAGAGTAAAGCAGTTTTTGTATTCACAATAAGCTGGTCATCAAGTAGAAATAGCTGAAGAACTATTTTAATTTTACTTCACTTTAGATTCCCTTGTTCAACATAAAAAATAAAAATGAAATAAATTTAGACTTACGAAAATAAAAATTAATAGTCAAAAAGTTTTGGTTTCCTGTTTCTCTTTGGTACAAAGAATACAAAGAACTACTAATACAATTAGCTTTCCTATACAAGAGTGAAAATGGATACAAAAGGTGCAAGGAAGTGAAGGAGAAAATGAATTTTTTTCAACTAACATTGCATTTTGTGCTCTGGAAATTATTCTGAAACCCATAATTCATGTATGACCCTTTGCTGTCTCATTTACAGTGCCACTATAACTTCTAGTAAAGAGTCTGCCAGCTTTTTCAAGGGCAAAAGAAATCTATAATTAGAAGTTTTAAAGCAGTATATTATTTCCTTCCTTATTGTTAGGGGACAGTCAGAGCGGCAGTATTTCTGCTGGAAACTTTTTGATTTGTCAATGTGTTTGTGGGAGCAAACATCTAGTTTATGTGGAAGAAATACTGCTGCTTGAGTCAAAATATAATACAGAATGTATAATTCTCATGGTTTAAGCCACTTCCACTTTTAAGATGGAAATTAAGCACCATGCAGCTAATTGCTCAATCCTCCCCTCACTCACCTGATCACCATCCATGGTGTCCCACACATTGCGGCTCAACTTTTGCAGAAGTAGAAAATCTCTAATGCTGACAAGCTCAAGGCAACACAATGACCATTGTGTGAAAATCTTTGTGCACTTCAGAAAGCATTTGAGTCAATTTTTATTGTCTAGTGTGCTATGTAGGTCTAGAAACAGTTTTCTTCATGCTCACGTATGCATAGGAATATGGCCATGTAACATTCTTGTGGTTGATAGTAAAAATGGTTATATGCATAAAAGCTTTCTCCACTTTCTCCAAAGTGAGTTTAAAAAACAACAAAAAAGTAAGCAAGCAAACAAACAAACAAAGCCCAACCTACATAGTGCCAGCATATGCCGCCAGTTGCAATCCTGTCCTTTTCTTTATGCACTTTCAATTATAAATTTGAAGTTGAATATTATCTTTAAGTATTTTGTTGCAAACAGAAAGCCAAGATCATAAATTCTTTAAATCATAAGGTTGATTCACTTTGGGCCCTCAAACTTCTTTTTTCTTTGCATTTACCTTCAGTAAACCACATGCTCAACAGGTATCATTATTGTCCCTGCAGGTGTACATCTAGCAAAAAAAACTTTATCTATTGATTTAGGAATCAGTTTTACAGTTCATTTTACTACATTTTATAATTGCATGGCACTCCTCAATCTCATTCTTGACACAACAAATTTAAGTACAAAGTTCCACCGGTTTTCCATTAAAAATATAAAAGTTGTGGAAAAGACATCTTTTTCACCTTATTTGGAATATTTCATAGCGAATATAAATTTTGATGAAGAATTCCAGGTTTCTGGACAAAAGGGATAGAAGTTTGGTAGAAACAACACTGCTGCACTAGAGCATCCTCCAGCTCAATGGCTCTGGTACAGGCACAGCGGCCCAGGCTGCAAACCTCCACCCTTTAATGGAGCCAGAATGTGAACTCTTTTCATGTGAGTGACACATCAAGTTAAATTGCATATGAAGGACACTGAAGTGTCCAAGCCTCCCCATGAAGAGCTGTTTCCTAACTGCTGAAAATGACACTGGTTTAGATGAAGATTTACTGTAGGAAAACATGCAATTATCACATTACTTTAGTAAAGGTCAAAGTAGGAATAATTTGTATAATAACTCCTTGGAATAACTCTTAGGAAGTCAGGAGACAGACTCAGGCTAAGTATCAAAGCAAGAAGTAATGCTAGAGAAGACTTAAAAGTCAACAGGCTTTAAAGCATATAATGATGATAAAAAAGGGCAGTAATTACCAATTAAAAGCTTTACCATCGGAGTTAGACTTTCACATACCTTATCCCACTGGCATTAATCTTTCTGAAATGATCATTGCAAAGACTTAATACAGTTTGTGTAAGTACTACAAAAGAAAATTTTGATTTTAAACAAAAAGCTTAATTGCTACTGTTCCATGTCTATCAAAAGTTTAACAACTTAAAAACTTCAATAATCCTCCCTTTTGAGATACAGAGATCTAGAGAAACAGGAGAGAAAACTGTTTTATCAAAGCTGAATTTTATGCTAAGGAGAAAATGGAATTGTAGAGCAAAATTTAATCAAAATCCACATATTTATCTGGGAATATAGAACTTGACAGGTGCTGTTAGGGAACTCACTGGTCTTGTTGCATACAGTTGCAGGCGCTGTGTTGCCCACTGTTTTCATGCAGTTCTCAGACTTCCATCACGTTCAGATTTTGTCTTGCTATGGCTCAGTAAATACCAGCCATTGTAAATAAAAGGCTACATGCATTACACTACTTTTCCTCACCTTAATTTTACAAGACATCAGTGACAGAACCTATTTGATTTGTTATGAAGAACACTTGTTATGAGAATTTACTGTAGGAATCAAGTAACAGAAACTTGGTATCTGATGTCTCTTGTTACAACGTGAGGTTTAAGGGAGTTTGACTTTCAGAGGATTTAGTGACCCAGTTACTGATCACTGAAAATGTACAACTTCAAGCTGGAAAAACATGCCATAAGTATGATAAAAAGGAAGGAAATGTGAGAAACAAGTTAATGGATATTGGCTTTCACTGGGTATTATATGGATTTATATTATATTATTATGTTATTAATGAAATATTATAATGTCATTAAAGTTAAGATAATGATATATGTTATAAAGTGGTTGATGTGGTTACAATGGCCTAGTTGTGAGGCTGGTTTTCACAAGGATGGTTTTGTATGTTGTAATGTGGGTTTATGAGTTTACATCAGACCGACTGTTGCTAGCCAAACCTGTGAGAGACAACCTTAGAAGGAGCAGAACTTCATTCAGTGATAATCCTGACAACCAAAGTGACAAAACTATGTGGGCACTGAAAAGAGTGACATGGGGCGAGACTATGTAAAATCAAAATAAATATGCATAAAGATGATGCAATACCAGGGGTATAAAGATGGAGCCACCATTTTGTGCATGAGCACCTGGCATTTGGCCATGCTCCCAGAGCTGTCCCTTTTGCTTTGTGAATTTTTTTATTCCCAATAAAACTTCTATAACTCATTCCCACTTGGGGTCTTGGTCTTTTATAACAGAAGGAAGAAAAGAAGGGAGGAAGGGAGGGAAGGAGGGAGGGAGGGGGAAGGAAGGAAGGAAGGAAGGAAGGAAGGAAGGAAGGAAGGAAGGAAGGAAGGAAGGAAGGAAGGAAGGAAGGAAGGAAGGTTGCTGTAAGAAGGAGAATTTTAGTTCCTTCTGGATACATAAAGAGCCCCAACACTCTTTTGATCCGTCAGCAGGTTGTCCAAGACTGCATATGGGAACCTGAATATGTTATGTGCCTCAGGGTATGTTTTCTCAACAAAATAAGTGCATTTCTCATCACTAACAAACCCTCAAACTCCTCAATAAATAAACCCTAATGTATGTGACAAATAAGCCTTAGCACATGTAAATTCCGGTTGACTTACTGAGTCAAATGTTCCCAGAGCTACCTGAAGGCTTGTGGAATACCACTGATGGAATTTTTCTTGGAAGGAATAGGAAAAAATGCACAAAGTTTTTACAATCTGCACAAATTAGTCTTGAGCATTTCAAGGCTCAGTGAAGTAGGAAAAGAAAGGTCTCCCTGTTTAAGAAACTTAGATTGTCCATTCCGACAATTACTGCATGGTTTAGATAATAACATGAATCATTATGTAATGAGTTCACGTAATCGATGATACAAAGCATCCATAGAATAATAGATGTGTAGGTAAACTAAGCAGTGAGCAGCCATTTGTTACTGATCAAATATGTAATGATAATGATGCGGTTTACACAAGTATTTAAGATCTAAAAATATCACAAAATTAATTCAAAATTCCTGTTCCACTAGTTTTAGATATGCTCCTCCAAAGTAAATCTGGAAAGACCTGGAAGTATAAAGATATACCAAATTTTCACTGATGATTCCGAAGCACAGTTTTAGTATTGAAAAAGCAGGGAATAATAATATAATGCGTATGATATAATATAATATATAATAATAAGAATAATCCTTGGTATAAGTAAGATTTGAACAAGAAAAATTTTTGCAAGTATTTTTGCAAAGTTGTATAGAAAGTACAAAAAGAGGAATATCATCCAAACCATATGAAGATAAACAAAAGATTTTATTCAAATTTATGTATCTTACTTCCATCTGCAAAGCCTGGAAATCTGACAGAAAACAATCCATGCTCTTTCTAAGGTTTTTCTTTATTTGTTGGTTTGTAGTATGATTTTTTTCTTTCTTTGTTTTTTGCAGGAAGGTCTCCCAAAACATACCTGACCAAAACTTTTCCCATAAAGGAATTTTTCTTAGCATGTTAAACTTCTAAAAGTGGGCATAATAAATTATTGAAAGACAGAAACATATTTAAAGGTCAGTTTGAACTAAAATATATGCAGAAATACTGAATTACATTAATGAGTGGTATAACAATGAATGCAACGGCTTTAAGTTTGGAGATAATGCAAAGGAAGGAGTAATGAAAGACAGTAGTGATGAGGCAATAAGTTGTCACTTAACCATACAGGAAAATAATGATAGAATTTATCTAGAAAAACTCTGTTAATTGATTGAATTGTATCCGAATTTCTATTTTACAGTGGAATGAAATACCCTAAACCAGTCCCATATGATTTATTATATCATGAAACTGTCTCTGTGACTTATTTTTGGACGATGTATTGTGTGAGTCACTGTAAAGTGGACTAGACAGTGATCTGTTTAAAATAATCTGGATTTGATAGAGAGATGATTTAGGCACACACACAGATCTCATTTATCTCTTTTTACTATGAATCAGTGATGGATAAAACAAAGTTGCCAAATTTCCACAGTTGTCATAAGGTATTAGTGCAATGCATTTATTGGTATATATTTTAATAACATATTCTGCTCTGCTTAGGACATACATGGAGACATTTCTCATTATAGTTGAAATGTTGCTTCAGTCCTACAGACTTGCCATCCCTTTAATTCCAACAATAGCATGGTAATTTTTCAAGCTTTGTTAAGTGATCTTTAACTCTGAATTTGTCCTTGTACCCTATTACCTTGTGAAGAAAGGCTAAGGTTTTTATGTACTCAGGAAAATGAACAAAGTTTTTTAATATCTGCTCAGATGTTTCCCTGTCTGTTTATATGTTTTGCATAAGACATGCTTTCTGAAGATTCCAAAATTAAATAAATGAATAATGTGGACTAAATTAGCCTTCAGTAAGGAAAAAAATCTAAACTTTAGTTCCCTCTCTACACTGTCACATTAATTAAAGTATCAGGTAATATCTTTCTGATGTTCTGACACTTTGATTTTGTTTTATGTATTTTGATGTGCCTTTCACAAAAAAACATAAAGCCTAAACCCAAGGCACATCACAAAGTCTCTGCTGTGAGGCATCAAACATCCAGGAAGGCAATGTCAACCACAGAGGAAGAAAAACAGTTTCAGTTTCAGAGAGCAGTTCAGAGATGTTTATGAATGTCTTTAAGAAAATCATCTTCTGCTCTGTTAATGAGGATGCTGGGGCTGGAACTGTCAGAAATGGCAGCACTTCTTTCTTTTTCTTTTATTAACTTATATCCTAAACCAGACATCTTGACACTTTATTTATTTAAGTGTTGCAGGCTTCAGTTTCAATGAGTCTTAGATCTCCCAAAACTGCAGTTTGTATACAAGAGCTGAAAATTGTGCTACTGAATTTGACTAAAAAAACAACACATTTGGATGCTTCTTCTGATACTTGACATTTCTGCCACAAACATTAAACAAATTAAAAACAAAAAAACAAAAAAACAAAAAAAAACCCCATGAATGGAAAGTTAAACCTGTTTTCCAGTAATGGTCTGAGTGGTTCACCTTGGAATCATAAGAATGTTATTAGCAGGAAAATAACCACTGCAGCAGCTTGTCCATGGTGAGAGAATTTGTGCTAGTCCTAAAGTCTTGGCTTTCTATGTTACATGCAGTGACTGATTGCACCCACTGATTGGGTTGAACACCACTCTGGCAGCCTCAAATGTCAAATGTTTTAAGTTGCTCACTGATCTACTCACTTCAGATGCAACAGAAGCTGTAACAAGTAAGATATATTAATTTAATATGTCTGAAAAATAAATATGAATGAAAATATTGTTGGGTGAGTATCTTGTTTCTTCTATATTAAATACAAAAGATTAAATGTCGATATTGCCAGTCAGACTTAACATCAGTGTAAGAACAGCCTTCAACATTGAGTACCACCAGATTTTTTTTCTCAGTGAGCAGAAATTTATTGTCATTCTTTTTATCAAAGATTTATTCTCCTACTGAGAAAAAACTTTTTTGTGATAACATTGTGACAAAGCTCAACACATCTCTATAAGCATCCAATTGCTGTTCTCTTCCAGTGAGGAATATGAGGCAACTGTCAAACTCTATTGACATTTGTGCATTTAAGTGTCCAGTTAAATCAAGAAGCTACCATAGGTTACACTGGACACTGAGAGGTTAACAGCTATCAATTCTCCAGGCTGTTTGGGAAAGAAAATGCATATAAAGACCAGAGCACCCTGCTAAAGATTCCAAGAGAATTTCTGCTACAAACTTCAGGATACAAAATCTTGGAGCCTTGTAAAAGGTAAAAAAAAAAAGTGAACAAAATTATTGGATGACAAGGCATGTTGATACAGAATCATCTTTGAATGATGTTTTTGATGTCTCTGTTTTCTGACTAAAAGAGAAGTGACAACAGACTTGGCAGAGGGGTTGTTTTGAAACCTTTTTTATACGGTTCTTCAAAGTGGCAGACAACAAGAAAAGCTCTTCTCATTTGGCCAGCATTTTTCTCTGAAATCAGTAAAGTTTGCACTCTGACTGACATAATGAAAAATTCAGCAACATTCTCTTAATCTGGCTACACATCCTGTCATGAATGCATACTAAAGTCTATGCAGAGATAGAAGCAGATTATGCAATGTTTAAAAAATGTATTTTTTCTTTTCTTTTTATTTTTTGAGATGCTATAGAAGAAGTTTTAGTGCTAATAGAAGATGAAGTTTTTGTTTAAGCATGTTACCATTGAGAAGCATTAAGATCAGCCCATTTCACATTATTTTTATTAATAGCTTCTCTTTACTTCAGGAAGGCATCCTTATTTATCTTTGTCAATGACCATGACATACGGCTAGTCTCACAGGCACCAAATGGCTAAGCTAAAGGCTAAAGGTTCAGCTCCAGCAGGAGTAGAAAATCAACATGAGTGATGCAGATGGCTCATTCATGGCACTAATTATCTTTTGTAAAAGATATCACTGAAGGCAAAATGGAAACTGAAGCAAGAAGAATTTAAATAGAATCTTACATTTGTCTTCTTTTGAGAAGACAAGTGACTTTTCGGTGTGCCTCAGGGCCCATTACAATAGCAGTAGGAAGCAGACTGCTTATAGCACATTCTGATTCTAGGTACCCTTTTCATCACATGTTCCTGTGTGTAGGTCATTTTGGACAGGGTCTTTGACAGTCTCACAGAATAGGAATGAAACACAAGACTCTCTGTGTCTGCTGAACTGCCATGGGAGGTTAATTACAGCTTATGGCTGTACTATATTACCTGTGGATTCCCTTTGGCCGCTGCTGTTAAATGAATACAAATGGGTCAGGCTTCAACAGAACAAGTTCACCAACACATTTTGGAAGCAACTATAGAATTTGACAATGGATCTGGCCACTGAAGTAGAGTTTCATACATGGCTCCTAAATCCTATACATTAAAAATTATCTAGACATATTATATATGGAATAATTGTTTGTTTTGTAAGGAGTAGGTTTTATAGGGTTTTTTGGACAAGAGACAGATGTTTGGTCTATATTGGGTAAACAGTTCCTAGTGACAGTATTATCCTATAATCATTGGATGTGTGCTGTGCTGCAAAGATACCGATCATAGTATTTTATAATTGGAATGGATCTGAGCTTTATGTCTCTGCAGGATGCAAACTATAGTCTCATTTCTGTGAAATTTTGTACTAATTGGAGCTTAAAATGGTGCTTTCTTTGATGACCATTTGCAAAATGATTTACTTCACATGGAAAATTTCCATTTTTGGTTTTAGACTTACTATGACCTACTGAGAAGTTATCCCCACATACATCATATATTTTACTAAAATGTTACCAGCAATGAAACCTGAATGGAATAATTTGAACAAAGTATCACTATTAGAAGAAGTATAACTGAATTACTGAATTCATTTGCTTAAGCAGGGCTAATTAGAATGGACAAATCACTGTTCTAAAATGACTATACTCCTCAAGCTAATATCTCTGCAGAGACCTGGTATCTCACTCAGAGACTGCTTGGGAATCTCTAATATTGGTGGATTGCATTATGTCCAAAAAAATCCTAACACCTCTAAAGGTGATAATGAACCATATTCTCATTTATACTGCTGTTTCTTAAGTACCAACTGAGCTGCAAAAAAAGGTCATAAAATCTACATCTTCGAATAAAAAGGCTTCAAGGAGTAAAATCAGTTTGACAATTATGCTTAATCATAATCTTTCTCCCTCACACTATTTTGGACCACTGCAACTCTCTGAGAAAAATCTACTCTAAATGAAACTAATCCTGAGCAATGAAGATACAATCTAATTGTAGTGGCTTGACCGTGGCTGGATGCCTGGCACCCACCAAAACCTCTCTATCACTCCCCTCTGCAGCTGAACAGGGGAGAGAAAACGTAATGAAGGATTCATGAGCTGAGATAAGGAATGGGAGAGATCACCGACTTAATACTGTCATGAGGAAAACAGGCTAAAATTACAGATACTAATTGGATTTATTACGGACAAAATCAGAGCAGGATAATGAGAAATAAACACAGACCTCACAATCACCTTCTCCCCTCTTCTCCTTCCCAGCTCTATTCCCCCACCCCCAGCAGTGCATGGAGGTGGGGAAAGAGGTTTAAAATCAGTTCATAACACGTTGTTTCTGCTGCTGCTCAGGGACAGGAGTCCTTCCCCTGTTTCAGAATGAGGTCCCTTCATGAGAGACAATTCTCCACGAACTTTTCCAACATGAGTCCATCCCACAGCAACAGTTCTCCAGGAAATGCTGCAATGTGAGTAATTTTTTAATGGGGTGCAGTCTTTCAAGGACAGGTTACTCCAGCATGAGTTCCCCATTGGATCCCAAGTCCTACCAGGAAACCTGCTTCAGCACTGGTCTCCTCCCTCCACAGGTCTGAAGGTCTCTACAGGCTCCAACAGGGGCCTCCCATGCTATCACAGCCTCCTTTCAGGCATCCACCTGCTCCAGTGTGGGGTCCAGCTCCTCTGGGGGCTGCAGGTGGATCTCTGCATCTCTGTGGACCTCCATGGGCTGCAGGGGCACAGCTGCCCCACCATGGCCTGCATCATGGACTGCAGGGGAACCTCTGCTCTGGCACCTGAATACCTCCTGCCTCTCCTTCTGCACTGACCTTGATGTCTGCAGAGCTGCTCCTCTCAAATATTCTCACCCTGTTCTTCTCTGGCTGCTATCATCTGTGCAATAACTTTTTTCTCTTTTTCTTCTTAAATCTGTTATCACAGAGTGTTACCATAATTTCTAATTGGCCCAGCCCTGGCCAGTGGCATATCTGTCTTGGAGCCACCTGGCATTTTCTCTGCTGGACAAGGAGGAAGCTTCTGGCAGCTTCTCACAAAAGCCACTCCTGTAGCCCTCCATTACCAAACCTTGGCAATGAAAATCCAAGACAACAATTCATGTCTCTTAGTCTGAAAACACTGCATTTTTAGAAATACCACATAGCCTCTAATGGCTTCTGCTGGCATTGGGGTCCCTAATCACTCAAACTGTCAAGTGATGCAAAGGTGAAACACAGTTTTATTTGCACTTGTCTATAGTAGAAGGATGTGGTGGGTCCATGACAACTCATGTACTTCCTTATATTGCATAAAAACTGATGAAGGTGAAGACCTTTCCCTTTAATTATGTTATATTCTTTTATTATTTTCTTTTGTTCAAAGCAGAAAGCAGTTTAGACAGAAAACATATGGTTTCTTTTACTACCTGAAGAAATACACCATCTGGCAATCTCTCAGAGCGGGTTCTGAGAAACTACCTTACATTCATAATTTTGGTGATAAACCTATTTCATTTGCTTTAGTGAATAACCAGCAGTAACATGACTTAATGTTGTCTTCCAGTTAAAGTTCCAATTAAGTCTTAATATGGGTTTGCTACTTAAGCAGGTAACAAGTAGCATTGCTAAGTAACCATTGCTGATATGTTCTGTGCACTGTGCTGTATTTTTATTTACCTACTTGTTTGATTTTCTCAAGCTGTTAAAGTTTCATGCCCTTAAGCTTTACAGATCTTAAATAACAGATATATGAAATGGTAATCAGTTCAAGATTAGACATTTGCATTTAGATGTTCATATGTAGCTGTCTTTGTGTGCAATGAATATCTAAATTCTTGTTTCAGTCACTGTAAAGCTGATCAATGCAATCAGTAGAACCTACTGATTTGAACAATGATTTGAACATAAACTGAAATTCTAGAACTAGAGATTTGACTTAAAGAAAAGGAAAAATTACTCTGAGGGTGGTCAGACACTGCAGCCGGTGGATTGTGGAATCTCCATCTAAAAGTTGTTCAAAATCCAGCTGGTTATGGAACCATGTGACCACCTCAGCACAGGTTGGACTAAACAATTTGCAGAGGTCCCTCAGCTCTTCTGGAATTTTTGGATTCTGTAAGTAGTCTTATCAGAAAACATCACTCTCCTCCCACCTTGTTTTTGAATTCACAGTGGGAGAAAGAAGGGAGTACTGGAAGAATGAACCAGGAGCCTTGTGAGACAGGGTTTTATATAGGGTTATGGAGATTTTGTTCTTCTGCTGGCAACACGTTGTGCAACTGTTTTTAAAGCACCTTATTTCCTAGAGTGGGCCTAATACAGTCACATAAGGACCTTACACTCCAATCCCATCCTATCATGTCACCATCTGTACACTTGTCATGATACCATCACACAGCTCAGGGAGCAGTTGTTCACTCTGCTACACTGTTGAACATGACCATGTTTCAGACACTGACTGCCTCTATGCTATTAAATATGTATACACTTAAATACAGTGTACTTGAGGGACACCTGGAAAAAAAACAGGACTATGGAGATGGGTTCAAGTTACATGAATTATATACTATATATGCACATACCATATATAGTACAGTTCTGCTCTGAAGTAAATGCAGAAATACTTCTGGCAGTAGGCACCACAATGGCTTCAGACAGCCCTTGAATAAAGACAGGACCAAAGGGTATAAAGCCAGAGGAGTTTTTTTAGAAAGGAGGTAGAATTCCAGTCAAATTTGGAATCAAGGCAACTATAAAAGAAGAGGTGAAAGTGTCTCTGAGGAAAATGTGAAAATATCTCATAATCTGTAAGGAACTGAAATGCCCCTAATCTATCTATTGTTTGAGGTGCTTTTGGTTCACACTTCTTTTTTTATTTATTTTTTTTGTGCTTGTTTACTTTGTTATGTGGAATTGTTTTTGATGGGTAAAAGAGTTTAACTTGTGGTAATCCATAGTTTTATCTGCATCAAGAGACAGCTCTGTACTGAACACTCCTAACTTTTAATACTGCCTATTAAAATAATTTTTATATGAAACAAAAATAGACATAATTTAGGAATCTCTGACATTTCACAGGAAAATGTCTACCAGCTTCTGGAATAGCTGTGAAAGTGCAGAGCATGCAATTAATCTGCCTCTTTCACTGTTGTATTCTGCTGCAGCAAGTGAACAAAAGCAGTTCTCTTATTACCATCTTGAACACTGCCAGTGTTAATATCTCAGAAGATGAGAAAGGTGTGTTCTTTTCAGGTCTAATTTTGAAATCCTAACAGATTGAAGTTGCTTCAGAGGATTGCATTGCTTGCTTGTTTTTAAAGGAAAGAAGTCTGAAGTTAAGTCTTTAAAACAGATCTCTGAACTCCCAATCTTTCTCTAAAAGGCTAGGAGGGGAAAAAAAAAGGTATGTTGCAGAGTACATTTATGTCAGAATTTTAGGTCAGAGCAGTAGAGTATTTTTGAAAGAAATCTCCTGATGGTATTCATTTAAAATTTTAAAATTTATATCTTCAAGTAATCTTTGAGCCAATAAATTAGACCCTTTTATAATAAGATTAACCTAGAAGAATCACTCTGGAACTACAACTACATCAAACAACTACCAGGCATTTAGTGCACTGTGCTAGAGAGGAGCTAGTGTGAAATAAAATTGAATCAATACTGAGTCCTCAGAGAATTTTGGAATTGTTCTGACTTCTCTACACTACTCACTAGTGTAGATATTGCCCATTCTAGAAAAGGGGCACTTATATGTGTCACAGTCCCATTACTACCTACACAATGTTCTGCCACATGCAGTTATGTTAATGACACCTGGAGTGCCACTTGACAGTTGTGGTGAGATTTTCTGAGATTTTGCAGGTTTTTTTTCTCGGGGGGGGAAAAAAAGCATCTGCCGGTAAGATTCTACAGAGGCAGTACAAAAGTATATTTAGAAGAGAAATCTGCAAAATATGACAAGACAAGTTCTTAAGTTATGTGTCATAAAAACTTAGATATGATTAATCAGAACAGATTGTCATTAGTATAAAATTTCCATTATTTTCAGTATAAAAAGGACTGAGAAATTAACAATTTTGTGAAGTTTTGTGATGGATGCAGTCCTCTAATCCAACCAGCAATTTTCTGGTGCAGGCTTCAAAGATGGTATAGGTCTAAGCCATAGCTGGGCCAGGGAAAATGTGCATCAATGCCCACTGGGTCATGCTGCTCCAGGGAACATCCAAAGGAGAAGTGTGACCCAGTGAGCATTGATGTGTATGAGCTGGAAACACCAGCCAAGTACTTTTTCAAGACTCATTTATCAAGACACACAGAAAGTTGTGGCTACCAGGAGTATCATGCACGCCTTCCCATTGTATGCAATTTGACTGTGAGCCCACCACTTTATTCCATAAATATGACAAAGTGAGCCTTCTTTGAGCCCTTCCTGCTAGGCAATGTGGCTGATATGGTAGTGATCTCCTCTTGAGGAGGGACACCTCTCAAAGTTGCTCCTCAAGGCAGGAAGTCCTTCTACTAATGATAGTCTTCTTTGGATGAGCCTAATTTGTGTTCTTTCTAAATTGCATACAAAGTGACTCTTCCCTTGAGCACAGATGCCTCTCAAGTTTTGAGATTCCTTGCTTGAAAATCCTTACTAAGAAATCCTTCTTTACCCAGGACAGGCAGACCTCTTCATCACACTAGATCCTTGATAAGTAACTTGTAGAATGCTGAATTAGTACTAATTAAATCCATATACCTGATTTTGTTAGGTGTAAAGTGTTTTTCAAGTCTGAGTTAAATATTGGATCTAGCCACCCCCAAGTTCCATCAGGAGCTTAGAAAGCAAGAGGGCCCATTCTGAACCTCTTCACTTAGTCAGAGGTTCCCTCAACCTTTTGCTTCTCTGACCTATCTCTCCATGGCATATCATTCTAGCTTTATATCTATGTTGTTTTTCCTTTGTATGTTTCTTCCATGTAGTCAAAGTGTAAGTAAATAACTTGTTGATGAGAGGCTGGACACGACCCAGCCATGGGCACTCACAGCCCAGAAAGCCACACGTGTCCTGGGCTGCATCCAGAGCAGAGTGGGCAGCAGGGGAGGGAGGAGATTCTGCCCCTCTGCTCTATCCTTGGGAGACCCCAGCTGGAGTTCTGGGTTCAGCTCTGGGGTCCCCAATATAAAAAGGACAAAGCCATGGTGCAACAAGATAAAGGCAGGGCCACAAAGACAACCAGAGGGCTGGAGCACCTCTCCAGTGCCAAGAGAGTTGGGGTTTTTTAACCTGCAGAAAACAAGGTTCTGGAGAGACCTCAGAGCACCTTCCTGCGCCTCTGATTGTTTTGAGATTCACTATTCTGATGTTTAATTGAGGTAAGGAGAGAAGGAAAGAGGAAGGAGAGGAAAGGAAGGCTATTTCCTGGATTTAATTTGCCTAGTTAAAATCCCCATCTAGTGGATATCGTTATCCCTACTTTTTTTCCTTTATTTTTTTAAATTACATAAGGGTCTGTTATTGGAGATGTTCTTGGATTTTATGTCTGTGGAAAGATCAGAACAAAATAATTTGTTTATTGAGGAGTCTAATTTCCTTTCTGTTGCAACCATTCAGAACATGGGGTTAATTTTGATAACCAACACAAATTGGAAGATATAATGATTAATATAAAATAATGCTTACATTTAAATTTTGAAACTCTTGAAAGGCTAAAGAAGTCTAACCTGCTGTTGAGAGTCTTTTCCAGATTAACATGATTGCTTTCCTGGAGAATTTATTATTAAAAATAAATAAATAAATAAATAAATAAATCATTTTTTCCACACTATTTTCTGAAATTTGGCCAAAATTTGGACTGAAACACGAGGAGGTCACATCATTCTGCCCATAGGCATTTTTTCTCTTAGCTGAGGCATAACACAGCAGCTGAGATATAACTAGTTTCCACAAAAATAAAATCAATCCATTTCAGAGCCATTTTTTCTTAAACCAAATTGAAAATGTTTGTTATTTATATATTCTGTTTACACAGGTTTGTCTTTGTAGTTAGCTGTCTTAAAATATACCAATATAGCCAAAATTTTTTTTCTTTTAATTTGATTATTTATACCTATACATATACTTTTTAAACACTTTTTCTCACAATACACACCTGGAACTTCTGGGGCTAATTTTTTACTTTTTCCCTTACTCAAATTTAATGACTATTGGCTTAGAAAATATAAATAATATACCAAAATAAAAGCTATGAAGTGAGGGAGGAAGGCAGCTGAAAAGGACAAGGCGACAAAAAAAGAAAAGCGTAAGGTTAACATTAACTCGATATTGGTATCAAAAAGAAGGGACAAGATTGTTTGCTCTCCTGATAAGCTGTCATCTGCTCAAGAGTGGGAGTATGCAAAACAGAACTGCTATAAATTAAATCATGTATGAAAAAGATATTTATAAAACAACACCAATGAAAGTTAAAAAATTAAAAGCATTTACACCAAGAATAATTCTACAGAAAAAATAGGAAAAAAACCCTGATGTAAACAACTGTTTCTGCAAAGATAAGTGGATTAAATGACAGGAAGATAAACGTAGAAAAGACTATAAGAGCAAAAGGTCTATGAAAATACAAATCTAAAAATTACATATCATGTACAACTATAATAATATTTGTGGGATGCAAAAAATCCATTACCCATCCTTGTATTTTGTGAGCTGGTGCTTCAGCTCAGCATGGCACTATCAGAAGAGATGCAAACACCCCTCAACAAGACAATCAGTGTGATTGTTTTTGTGATAAATTGCAAAAAGTTCTCTTAAACACATTTTGATGTGAAGATGGATGATATCTGAAAAGGGGTGGTTCTCCTTTTGGATTTGGGACAATTGCGCCCTCTTGGCCAAAAATTATTCCAGTCCCTAACCATTTGTAAGACTTCTGTACCTGTCAGGGAATCTAGTGCTGTGCTGACATCTGATAATATATGATCCATAATATTATATATAGCTTTTTAAAATATGGAGAGATATGTGTGAGACAGGCTTTTGACCAAGGTGGACTTTCTGCCTGAGGAAGGTAGAACTAATTTTATATTATCCTTTGTGTTATTTATTATATGTTACATAATAACAGTTTTGCTCTTGCTGACAGAAAGCTTTGAAAGAATAAAATATCTAGACATGGGAATCCATCTGGAGTATTAAGTGTTACATTTGGGCTAAATTTGAATTTCATCTTCCTTTCATTAACACATATTTATTCAATGCATAAGACCAAAAGCCAGGACAGAAGATTCTCTGCAATACAGCTTTTCCTGTTGTGATACTTGCATTAAACTTTCATTGAAGATTTGTAAAGAGGCCACTGCATTTCTGCAAAAATAAATTCCTGTGCCTGAATTCTAACTCTTGGTTTGTCTAGTTTTTCTTACTTACAATACTGCAATACTGCAAAAAATAAAAGAGGTTTAGGCAAATGTTTGATATAGAAAAGTCAAGCATGAAGCCCCATGACATTCCCCAAGGTTTGTTAGACAACAGTGCCTGAGACATGCCTTCCTAAGTGTTACTTTCTGTAATTTTATCCTTTGATAAAATGTCAAAAACATGTAGATTAATAGCAGATTATTGTATCTACTTTTCCCCACCTATATTAATATATATGCTTATGAGACCTCCATCCCTGATCTGAGTGTGGTGAAAACTTAAATAAAAGGGTTTCTCTCTCTTCTCATTAGTCTGCCCACATCAGTAAAGTCTATGGTCACAACACAGTGATCAATGTTGAATTAAGGGTAACTACCAGAAATTTTAAGAGACAAAAATTTAAGAATAGATCCCAAAGTTCTTAAGGACTGGATGAATTGAGTAGGATGAATAGATAAAAATACTAATTTAAAGTATAGAATAGTACATGGAAAAAGCTCAAAGAAAATGTTTTCAAGGGGAAGTAATGTAGTTTACATTGAAGTTTGATTATTCATTTTGATTTCTTAACTACATGTAAAGGTAATAAAATTAAATAAATAAAATACATGTAATAAAAGTCCTGAAAAAATCCATCCATAATGCACTGCATGTGCTGATAACCTTTGAATATGACTGCTGAAGAGAGACAGAGTGGGAAAGATTCCATCCTGTTTTACTTGGAGCACTTCTACTTATTTTCTGTAAATGAACCAGGAAAAGAGAAAATTACTCAAATATATATTCTGACAACAGTATCCAGAGAATTTTCAGTAGGTTTTTTCAGAATCATAATGCACAGAATATAATAATAATAATGCAAATATTTACCTAAAAAAATCCAACTGTAAGTATTGTCAATATTAGACAGGGTATAGGGATATATTAACCTGTCAAAAAACAGATGAAATTTGAATTTTCAAATAAGCTAGAAAACAGTAAATAATACATGAATATTCATAAATATGAAAATCTGTACACTAAAATAATATTTGTTCTGGACATTCAGTGAATTATTTTGAATAACAAAAAAAATCATGGAATCTCTGATGTGTCTGCTAGTAATTCACACAACCAAAACCAGAAGTAAATTCCATCAGTGATTCACAATGAATAAACTCATTGTGCTATATATTAGCCTGTTGAACTCTGCAGATACATAATATGCAGATACATGTGGCTGCGAATAAATATGCATGTGTTTGTGTGTGTAACTGCTTATTCTGCATTCATTTCCTATTTAACTTTTACCAAATTAAACCATTAGCCAGTGAACTTTTTCCTGTCTGTGCAGAATTTATGCTTCTGCTTGAGTTGTAGTCTTTTGCTCTAGCTGGTTTTGGACAGCACCACATATCCACCATTGTATGTCTTAGTCCTCTTTGATTCCATCAACTTCATGCTTTTTCATATAGCTTTTACATACTAGTGTATAGGAAAATGAGGATTCTGTTTATGCCAGAAACTGTTTACTCTCTGAGGAGACAATTATGCCTAGGAAGTGTTTGGTCCTGTCAAGGTCTACTAAGCACAGAGAAGGAAATCAGTGTATAGAGCGTTTTTTTTACAGTTGTCCAGCAGTTGTCCAGCAAAGCTGCCTCATCATCCTGAGTTTTTTGAGGTTTGTTTTTTTGGATTTTTTTTTTTTGACTTGAGCACAACATAGGAAGAATCTCTGGGTAGAGATGTGAACAAGAAATACTATTAAGTAGTAGAAGAAGAAATTTTAGATACCCTTTATATCTAATAATAATTGGCTGTAAATGTCAATGAAACTGTTATAGCCTACTCAAGAGAATCCTCATAAAACTGCAAATTCCTTCTTGCTGTCTAGGGTCTGAATAATCTTAGCAGCCTCCTAGGGGAACCTGGTGTTTCTAGTATGCTGTTTTTGCAAGAAAAGTTCCACCATAGCTCTGCAACATTAGTGACCAACACCCTGTGAATTGCCTTGAAATTAGGTGGCATGGCAATAAGTGAACTAACATTTAACATTTCTTGGTAAGAATATTACAGTGTTTCTGCTTTTGACTCTAGCATCTTCGTCAGTCCCCAGCTGACTATTGGAAATGCAGTTTTTCTATGTCACTTGCAGAAGCACAACTGCAAAAACCTCTTCTTCTCAAGATCTTGAAAATCCACACTTTGTAGCAACACTTTTTCCCAATATCATAATGTAGTTCTCATTTCCACTAACTAAGCCTTTATTTAACTTGCTCTTTCTACTATTCTGTTTTTCTTTGGTACTTGATCTGTTTAGAATGTATGGAGAATGTTTCATACGGACACAGTCGTGGGCTTGCTATCCGCCCTGTTAGCAGAAAATCAGGAACACATATCCACATGCAATATGACACAGAGCACAGTCCCACTGAGAGATGCCGTTCATTGGCTTCAGCTTGGCAGTCACACAGATCTGAGTTTCAGACTGAATTTGGATCTTGGACTGCCAGCTTCAAGGATAAGCAGAATGCCCTAAACCTACCTTCATCTTTAAAATGCAAAAAAATTCTCCATAATATTCAGCATTGTCTACCTAAAACTAGGTCTTCTCAGAGAATTTACATTACTTAAAAAGCATGACATTTTTATGCCAGGACAAATTAATTAATATTCTGCTCTGTCTTTTCCATCATAAACCTGGTGTACTTTATAAAGCAGAGAATTCTACCTCTGAGAAGAAAATGAGGTATTAGACTGCTGCCTGCTCCTTGAGGATGGTGGTTTTTCATGGTTTGTAATAGTAGAATAAGTCTGGAGTTGATGAATTAGTGTAAGATACCATGTGGCCTAAAAGTCAGAAGTGAACTATAAATGGATTTACTATGTCATGCTTTGCATGCATATACGAAGAGCAATATATTACATAGAACATCTACATCTTAATCTTAGCAATACAATACATAAAACAAAGAAAACATTGATACAGAAGAAGTGATTCATCATATTCCACACCATGTTCCAAGCCTGTCCCCTACTGCTTCTACCCAGAGCAATAACAAAGCACTTGCCATCAGAAAAGTGTCAGTTTTATTTATATTGATCACAAAATTACCTTTTGTGCTGTTTGCTCTTCAAACTGAGTATATGTGTCAGTAAGGAAGAGGAAAACAAACCCTCACAGAACTGGCATATTTCCAATATTGCATGTGAAAGGTGGTAGTGAGAGACAAAGAGAGTAGTAGGATTAAATTTAACGCAAGAAAAATATACAATGGAATAAATCTTTCCATAAAGCCTCCATGAAGTTGTTAATGTCCTCAGTAGAATTCCTGTCCTGGTTTATGACATTTGCAGATATTATAACTAGCCCAGAAATATGTCCTCCAAAGGTATATCAAGAATGCCAGAAACAGTGTTAGCATTTTAGAGAGCAGTATTCTTGCACCACAAATCAGAAATATCCCAGTGTCCCATCCTGGTGCCATGGCATGGAGTGCTACAGGTGATGTTGTCAGGGATTTTTTTACCCCCAGAGAAAATCTCCAAAGATTAATCCCCCTGATGTTGTGGTCTGTAAAGGTTCTGTAGAAAATTCTCTAACACTAGTGAATTGGCTCCAGATTCTCTAGAATATTTTCTTCCAGTCATCAACACATTTCTCCTAGGTTCCAGGTGAGTATATTTGTCTTAGCCTCTGCTCCAGAGTCTTGCAAGAAAGCATCTTCTGAGGAGTGACGTGATTTCACCTGAGTTGGAAACAAATGAAATAGATACAATACATCAAATTCAATTTAGTCCATGTGAACATTTTCTAATAATTTATTTCATATGTCCCACTGAAATGTATTCATTTAATTATACATTAAATTTTGTATGCACTGAAGTCCATATAAACTTTCCAGATTAAAAAAAATCACAGAAAGTAAAATTATTGTTAATAACGTTCTGAAGGTCTAATACTTAACTGTGGTGCAAAAGACAATGTCAAGAACAGCTGACTGAAGGACAGTGAGAAGAATTGAAAAAGAAATTAAAACTTTATCACTGGTGCACTCACATTTTGAAAACCTCATGGTGTTCTGGTTATCTCACATGAAAATAAACACAGAGTCACTGATAGGCTGAAAGACATGTAAAGCATGTCTACAAAAATATTAAACTGATTGAGACACTTCAAGTCAGCCAAGAGATGACAGAGCTATAACAGAGATCTGTAAAAACATTAGTAATATGGAACGGGTAATTGTATTTTGGTTTTGATGACATGGAAATGAGAGAACATCAAATGAATTTGCAAAAGAAAATTTTCTCAAATACTCAAAGGAAGTACCTTTGTCATTCAATACTTAAATGGATTGTTGAACCTGTGGCTACAGCATGTTTTGGTTGCCAAGACTATAAATGGCTTCAAAAGTTGATTAGGCAAGGTAATGGAGGAAAACTCCACCAAGGACTGCTAAACATGGGGGTCTGATTACAGCCTCTGGCTTTAGTTCAGGCGGTCTGTGAACCAGAGAAAGCCAGACCCTGCAAGAACAGAAGCAAGGAAATTACCACTCTGTGCATATCCTGCTCTTAATATTCATTCCCTGAACATCTGCTGCCGGGCACCACTGAAGGTGAGCTTCTGGGATGACTCAGTGCTGTTGATCTCAGAGGGGCAGTGGGTGGTGAAAGCAGAGAGAAGGGGTGTGGGTTTTCAGGCCTTTGCAGACTTTTTAGTGGCATTTACTGTGTAGAATTAAAAACTAATTAAAAAAAACCGACCCTGATAAAATACAGCATGCTGACCCAAATCCTTCCTAATTCAAACAGTTTAAAAAGCACTTGTGTGACAGTTCTCTTTTGTTCTAAGCAGGGAAACTTCAAAGAAAAGTGACAAAAATCATATCAGAATGGAGATTACCTGTAATTCCTTTAATGAAAAGAAGGAATGGAGCTGGTTCTCTTATTCCTGGGATAAAGTCTCTAAGCAGGGAACAACAGTGGTACAAGTGTCACATATGGTGTGTGCAAGGCTTGCTACAAGAAGTGTGGAATGAATAACACAGACAGATTCACAGCCACATCATGGACCCCAGGGGGACAACAGAAGAAGAAGCCAGGACTGCTCAGATGCCAAATTTCACTTTCCTGGAAAATGTCACTGTTGACAGCAGTCCTTTACATGCTTGAAGTGCCTCCAAGGTTAGGCATTGGTGTGAATAGTACTACACTATCTTTGTAGAAGCAGGTGAAGAATGTACAGCTAAAATAAAGCCACCAGATGAATGTGGGACAGGAGCTGGGGGACAGCAATGCCTTACCCCACTCCCTCAGTCTTCACCCCAAAATACCACCTAAAAGTTGTCTGAACTCAGATGCCTTAATTTTGAGCTCAGAGGCTTTAAATAGAAATTTGATGTTGCTGCTGTCTTTGCAAAAGCAGCCTCGAGTGAAATAATGCCCCTCCTACTAACCCAGCAAAATAGTTGTTTAGTATAATAGAACAAACAAAAGGAATTGAAATGCATTGCACTTCATGCTCAAGATCTTCTATTCAAGAATTACTAAAAATTTCCTGACCTTTCAAGCTGTAGTCTTTTTGTATGCAGAGTGGAAGCTATTTTTTCATGACTACAAACATAGAGTAGGGCAGTGGCTCTCTGGTGTATCAGGATGACACTTTGAAGATGTGATTTCTGCCCATCAGATCATATCCGCATGTAGTGGATAATATTACTTGACATTCTATAAACTAATCTTTAAACCTTCACATCCTACAACAGAGAAGTTCCAACCATGCCATCAGTATTCATTTGGGCTTTGGCAGTAGCTTCTTAAAAACAAAGGCATATAAACAAGTAATATTCTCCAAAGATCTTTCTCAATTGGCCAAGAAATATGGGTCCTGAGAGAAAATATCTCAGCCTAACAAATCAGACACTGTGAAATGTCACAGCATTAGCACTGTAGTCCATAATAATAGCTTCGTTATAGATAATGATTATCTTTCTTGGAAGATTGCCAGCATGCCTGTGTAACAGGGATTCAAATCTACCATACATGTATCTTTGTTAAATAGGTGGAGATTCACTGCATTAATTTAAGCCAGGTATGAATTGAGACATTTTACTTCAGTGTAGTCTTTCCTAACCTACACAGGAATTAAGAAAAAAAAACCAAAACAAATAAACCAAAAAAAACCAAAAAACAAAACAGTAGCTCAAAATCTAAGTTATGAATTCATAATTCTAAATAAATGAAACAGATCTGAAGATGTTATAAATGTTTTGTGAATTGCAACTGATAACAGCTGTCTAGAATTATAGATATTTGTTACATTTCCAAACATCTAATATATAGAAGAGATACAGAAAAACTAAGTAAAAAAAAAAGAAAAACCTGATCTCTCTATTAAATAGGGTAATTTTCTCTCATAGCATGTTCCCAAATAGTTATGTATGCCTAGAATTCACCTATAATATAATTCTATAATTCTAATATAATTAGATACATTTTAGATAATATAGATAATATTTAGATATTATAGATAGATTATATATATATAGATATAGATATAGATAGATATATATAGATTATATAGATAAAATTTAGACTTGTGCTTATAGAAAATTATATTTATTAAATTTTCTGGCAACCTAGTGTATGCTTTGTCTGATTTTTCATTTCTATCAATCAAAGACACAAAGTTTTATTTCTGTCCTACAGAGACAAGAAGTTTGCTGTGGGAGCTGCATTGATACTCTGAGCTTCTTCATGTCACCTCTCAAATACATCTAATGCAATGAACTTTTCACAAGAAAAGAACTTTCTATCTGCAGACCAACCCTCTTAAAATAGCAAATGTTCTTCTTTATTATATAAATGTGTTGTAGGATTAGGTGGACCAGCTTCTATTCCCCAAATCTTTTTTTTTTTTTTTTTTTTTGTTATCTAATAATCCTTCTGCTGCAAACTTCTAACAAATTGCACTTAAAAATTTCTAGGTGTGTACATATCATCTGCTGGAATACAGTTGCATGGAACTAAAACATGGCACATTAAATATAGTTTTCTGACTGGAGTTGGTTGACAAGAGGCAGAGGAAATGTGCCCAGACCCTCTTTTTCTCCAGACTAAACAGCCCAGCTCCCTCAGCTGTTCCTCATAAGACTTGTGCTCCAGAACCTTCACCAGCTTCAATGTCCTTTTCTGAAGATGTTCCAGACCCTCCAAACCCTCATTGTTTTTCTTATAGTGAAAAGCCCAAAAGTGAAGATGTGGAGTGCCCATCCCTGGAGGTATTTAAAAGGCAGGCACTACAGAATATGGCTTAGTAGTGGATTTGGCAGTGCTGAACTTCATGACCTTAAAGATGTTTTCCAGCATTAATGGTCCCGTGATGCTATATACATATACCATTCCCAGTGAAAGCTTTGAGGGAACAGAAAAAGCAGAATAAAAATATTCTGGAAATATATGTGTATGTATGTACATACTATATATATATATATGTATGTGTGGGTGTACATATTTTCTGCATCTGGTATTACACACACAAACCTTGGAGACAAAACACTGAGACACAGGCCCAATCTGGAATGCCCTTTCTTGTGCCTTTAGGATATTCTGAAGATTTGATTTGCAAGGATATAAAAAACTAAATAACAATATGTCACGGTGTTATAATGCAGAACTTGAAACACTGATTTAGTTGAAATGTTTCCACATCAATGTAAATGTGAAAGTGAGAATGGAATTTGTACAACAAAGCAAATTTCTTTTACTGGTCATGCTGCATATGAAAGGGAGTTTTTATTGAATACGTGTACTTATCTCATGAAAAGACAGCAAGTAATCTCAAATACAAATGGAAATGTGACTATGAATAGACAATTTACACATACAGAGACAGTTTGAAGATAATAAAAGAGAGTTCTTGACCACTGGAAAAGAGATTTTCAGTAACTTACTACTTGCTCTGCAAGTATATGATGACCAATACCTGCAGTTCCTGGTCCCTAGATATCAAAACCCGAGCCCATTGTAGAATATTGTTTCCTGAATACTGCTATTACCCAGGGTTCCATTTACTGGAAAAGAAATAATGAATGCAGAATATGAACATGACAATATCCATATGCTGGTTCTGTCTGGGATAGAGTTAATTTTCTTCACAGTCACTAATGTGGGGCTAAATTTTCGGTCTGTGCTGGAGACAGTGTTGCTAATTCAGGGATGTTTTAGTGGCTGATGAGCCGGGCTTGCACAGCATCAAGGTCTTTTCTGCTCCTCACCCCACGCCGCCAGTGAGGAGGCTGGGGGAGAACAAGGCGTGGGGATGAGATACAGCCAGGACAGCAGTAGGGGCTCAGGGGATATTGCATACCACAGATCAACATGTTTAGCAATAAAATGATACGGGAGGTGGCAGAGAGACACTGCTTGGAGACTGCCTGGGTATTAGTCAGCTGGTGAGGAGCAATTTGCATCACTTGTCTTTCTGGGGGTTTATTTTTCTTTTTTGTTGTCTTCTCATTACCTCAACTTCAGAAATACCATCGCTGTAGTATCTATTTTAAATTATCTCTCTTATGATTTAATACCTGACATAGAGGACAGCATCACAGTTTCACTATTTCAATTGTCTTAATGAGCTAGATTTGGGATAGCCAGCTACAACCTGTACTGGAGATGGAAAATAGAACAATTTCAGATTTTTTTTCTTTTCTTTAAGGAAGAAAAAGGAAGACATATTTATTTTTGAGGTTTTTATATGCTTATTTGGCTTTTTCTGATGTGTCCTTCAAAATACTATTTTTAATGCATTTGTTGAATTAATACTCTAATTTCCATAGTTTATGCAAGAAAGGTTTATTTATATCAGTTAACTATGCAAAACATTTCATGCAAAATATCCTAATTAAAAGCTGCTATATTATTTCTTGATCCCAGTGGGATATTCTAGTTGGAAGTATGCATCCTAAAGACTGTGATGCCAAATTATCTTTTCCATTATAGCTGAACAATTAAATGGAGCCAAAAGACATGAGAGAACTTCTCTCAGATACTTTAGAATGTACTGCTAATATTTCCAATCTAGTACAGATGTAGTGGGCAGTATTTGTTTTGCACAGATTAAGTAAAAAACAGAAGACAGTGGCAACCTGCTTCATTAGGCCAGAATCTTATGTACCTGATTTATGACCTTGACAAACATTTGAATTGGAAACATATGAGGACTGGATTGTCATTAATTCAGAGCATGTGTTTCCCATTTTTCTGTGATTTTTTAATACAAAATAAGACTTCCTATAAAACTAATTGAAAGCATAACTGAGAAATTGAGGGACTAGTCTATGTTTACATTCCGATTATCAGTGACAAAATATTCTACACTTACTGCTGAAAACAGACATTGAAACAACTGAATGCAAATCAAAAAGGCGTGAAAAAAATTCCTTGTTGTCTAAATGTTTGGGGTTTTTAAATTTTATTTTCTTTGTTTAAGTTGTGAACATTTTTCCTTTCTCATTTCAATAATCTGGCATCTTGCAACAAACCAAAGCTGAGTGCACCAAACCAAATTATATATAGTTAAGTATCTTGCACTGGAGGAATATTTGCTTTCTAAAACAGTGCATTTTGGGATACAATTTCGTATTTCCCTGTTGAAAGTGCAAATGTTCTTTTCAATTCTCCACAGAAAAGTTCAACTGTAGAAATTTACCTAGAAGTTTAAAAGGTCATCTCACAATCTAATGGTCATCAATCTCTTTACTAGTAGGAGTAAAACACATATGTGATGGTGTGATGATCAGTAAAACAATAATTTTATCTCTGTCTTGCAAAAGTTTCTGTTATAGGGATTGTCAACATTCAATATACTACCAGTTCTCTAAATAATCTGGCTCAGTGTTGCCCTGCTCCTGTACTGATTGTGCTTTTCAAAAACAAGAAAACCCAACATGAACTACCAAGTCAGATTTTGTGCCCTTTGTCCATTCTTCTATTCTTCTGCTACTAACAAAAATAATTTGGTCTTATCTTCTTTATAACTGCCATTCAAGTGTCAGTTATAAAGATTTGTTTCAGACATTTCTTAGGTCACCTCTTAACCACCTCTACACCAGATTAATGAAACTCAGTTTCTTGAGCCTCTTCTTATTTCTCCCCTGTGCAAAGTTTCTGTCATTTCTACTCTCTGTTGGTGCTCCAACAGATTTTTCCACATTTTTGTTGAAAAAGAGGGCCAATACTTGCTGCAGTAAATCAGATTTGGCCTGAGCAATGTCAGCAACTGGTGAATCATCAGTTCCCTCCATATAGTAGCCATATTTCTTCTGATATAGCCAAACATATTAGAACTATATTGATATTTGCAATGGAATTTCACTGTAGAGCTGGATCTTGTTGTGGTTTAACCCCAGCTAAGCACCACACAATCAGTCAGTCAGTCAGTCAGTCACTCACTCACTCACTCACTCACTCACTCACTCACTCACTCATTCACTCACTCTCCCCTACCTTTGGGACAAGAAAGGCAATTAGCAAGTAAAAGCGACAAAGCTCCTGGGCTGAGATAAAGACAGTTTAATAGGTTAGGCAAAAGCTGTGCACACAAGCAAATCAAAGCAAGTAATTAATGCACCATTTGCTATCAGCAGGCAAGTGTACAGCCATATCCAGGACAGTTTAATCTTATGTGACAGGGACCTGGTTTGACAGATATCATCATTCAAGATGTCCTGTGCTTTTTAATTCTTGTCCTAGCTTTATATTCTGATAATGATGCTGTATGGTACACAATATTCCTGTGATCAGCTGGTGTCAGCTGTCCCAGCTCCTTGTGTACCCCCACCCTCCTCTCTAGTGGGGTGGGGTGAGAAGCAGAAAAGGCCTTGACTCTGTGTAAGTTCTGCTCAGCAGTGACTAAAACATCCCTGTGTTATCAAGTCTGTTTCCAGCACAATTCCAAAATATAACCCCATACTTGTTACTATGAAGAAAATTGACCCTATCCTGGCCCAAACTGGCACAAATCTATATGATCCCCAGAACCCTTTAATGATGGCTGTTCCCTGCCAGTAATCTATCCTCTACCACAGAATTACTATACCCCAGGTACAGAACTTGGAGCTGCTGCCTAATGAACTTCTTAAGGTTTCTGTCAAGTTTCTGTCCCTGGAGTTGTTAATTGAAACTTTCATCAGAGGATGAAAGCCATATTGGAAATGCATGTGCTTTCCACTTTAAAGACAGCTGACCAGAAAATCTTCCATCTACTCACCACTTCCTCAACTTCCAAATGAGGGGATGGAGGAGATGTTCAAAGCTTTAGTAAATTCAGTTATATACAAATCCTCCATAAATGTATTTTACACCACTCTTACCTGGACCTGTAGCTAGTAATTTCATTTTAGCCATTCACATTGGACAAGCATGAATGACCCCTTTTTGAATCCATTTTAATTATTCCTGATGGATGCTTTTTCCTTCATGCTTTTGGAACTCAACTCAAAGAGGAATTGGCTTAATGCTCTCTCCAGGGACTAAGATAATCCTATGATTTTGAAGATCTCATTTCTAGTTTTCCTACTGAGAGGAGACTCCTTTGCTAGTCAAAATTTTTCCCTCTTTTGTTCAGATTGGTTATACCTCTTCCTAATATGATCTTTTCTTCTTGGAGTGAGTCACCACAGCTGAGATGGCAACACCATTTTCCTCATAAGGTTTTGGTATGATGAATGCATCTGCTTCAGAAGGAAACAGGTCAGAAGACTTCTAGTACAATAGAAGTCTGCCTAGTAGAACAAAATTTCACCTTGTTTGATATGAGAAAAACTGAATGGCATTAGAGGAAGCTGTCCTAATACTCAGCATGTAGGTTGTAATAGAAAGTAATTTTGTTGGCTAGAAAGGAGAACAGAGGCATGCTATTTATAACAAATTTCAACATCTGAGTTTCTTAATAGAATTGGTTTTGGGCAATAAATTATCTGCATGTTTAAATTATAATAATGATGTAATTATGGTAATATGCTAATAATTGCTAATGTAAGCGTGATGTTAATGAAAAGAGTGATTTGTGTAGGTAATAAGAATTAGACACTCTAATGTATTGATCTCAATGCATATAAGGATATCTTTGAGAATGAGTATGTAAAGTAGACAAAATGAGGCATATTTAAAGGAGAGATTCTTCAGAATTTTCCCCAGGGTGGTTTTATTAATGCCAGACCACCTGCTTCTGCTAGACCATGTGAAAAGGAAAGAAGATAACAAGCTGAAACCCTACTGGAAAACAGACACTTTAATTTTAGTGATAAAAGAATGTTAATTCAGATCCCTAGTTCTGATGAATTAAATATCTGATTGCCTTCAATAATCTTAGACTGACTGTTAAGACAAGAGCCTAGTGAGATTATTTGGTCCTCATCAAACTAATTTTAAAGGACAATTAAAATTCTTTCTTTACTAGCAGAATATCTGATAGATCTACTCACATAACACTGAAATTGAAAAAGGAGATTTTTTAGCACTGCTGCTTCCACAACAGATGATAGATAAATCAGCATATCCACCTTTATATTAAAAAACACATTTAGGTTTCTAAAAGCTTCTAAGCAAGCAGCATAGACACTGAGTGGTTAGTTCAGGTACATAATAAACTTACAGTCTTTATTAGTCTGTACATAGCTATATAATTGCCTACACACTCATTGAAGCATGGACTGGAAATAATCCTCTCAACTGGTGCAATATCCACCAAGATACAAGGTTTTTCTTATGTCTTTTAAACCATATGGACATTTATAAAAAAGAAGGCAAAAAAAGAAAGGAGGAGAGTTTTCCAAGAATAATGAGCAAAACAACTGAAAGGAGATATCTTTCAAACCCCTTGCTTCCAATCAAGAAACAGGAAAGACCTTCTAGCCAGGGTAAACTGAGCTGAAACCAGGTGGATACAAGCTCTTTTCTGCACTTTTGCTTCTCCTGTCTTGGTTTGATGTCTTCTCAAGAAACAGCAGCTTTCTCTTAAAAGGAAAGAACATATGTCAGCATTAACATAAAATTTATCTAGGAACTATGATGCAGGCATAAACATTTACATCTTTTATAAAATATGCACTTACATCTCTTATGAAATATAATATATCAATATTATATTTTGATATAATTATAGTAGTACAGCATAAGAGAAGCAGAAACATTTTATCTTGAAAATACATTTAATTTCATTTTTAATGATTTAGTAAGTTTATGTAAAAATTATGCAAAAATAGCTTTTAAAGATGAAATGGAAATTAATGAAACTTCAAAAGTGTTGAAAAGAATTTATCAACATTTTTGAAATGTAAAAAGAACTAGTTCAATTTCTTTCAAAACTAATTCTTTCTTCCAATTTATCCTTGTTTAAAAATAATTAATTGGAAAATTTCTAGTCTGCACTCACTTTTTATCTTTGATCCAAGCAGTCAGTCAACATTTTAAACTTTTGGTTAATGTGAAAAAAATAAGTCAGATGAATCAAAAAATTATTTTGGGCTACAAGTTTATCACACTATGAGCAAAATCCTTGTGCACAAAATTTACTCCCATATCCACAGCCGTAAAAGCCAACCTGGCTGCTGAATGTAACTCTGGTCAAAATACCACTGTGCATCATAATGACCAGAGAATGAGATATGTTGATAATTAAACTTGTCTGACATGGTACCAGATAATTTTGACTGCATGATTTGTTTAGCACAGAATATATACTAATAATGTTAATGGTTACCATTATGTAATTAAAAAAAAATAATGGTTCATTTTAAAAAATTAATTTCAGAAATGCTGTTTTTTGTACACAGAAGTGATGCTTAATTTTGAAAAAAGTTTTGCAAAGGTTTTTATTTTCATTCCTTTTTTTCTTTTTGCTTAAGCTAGCTTTCCAGTGATACTAACATGGCAAGAGAGATTATCAAAGAGAAACTACATAGAGTGTGCCTTGATCCTTATCCTCTGATGGTCTCATCATTAAGTTTTATATGACAAGCAGATACTCCTTGATTTTCTCTGTCTTGGGGCTTGCCATGCGTACTGAAATACTAGCATATTTTTGAACACTAACATTAAATCTAAACTGGACAAAACACTAAAGAAAAATATGGTTAAAAAAATCTTTGGTAAAGTACTATGAGATCAGTTGACAAAAAACAGTGTAACAAAACCTATTTATTGTAATGAGGAAATATTTTGATATGACTACTAATATCTTTTTATTCTAACACCAGATTCTGAACCTTTTATAGGTACTGTTCCTGTCTCTGTTGCCAGAAATTCACCACAATTCTTACCAAAAGAGAGCTGAACCTAAAGATGAAGCAGATGGGTGCTGCGTGCTCCCGAGTTCAGACACCCAGAGCTAGAGCCGTACAAGAATCCTCCACCTTGGTGATACTCACACAGATTTTCTCCTGACAGTTCTGACCACCCAAGGTGAGGATTCACCAGCCATTGATGTTATAGAAACCCATGAGAAACAACATCCTTGTCATGCAACTATCACAAGTTGCCACACCTTCTTAGAGGAGCACATTAGGGAACCAGAAGACAGAGCAAGGGAGTACCTTAAGAATTGATCCTATGTGAAGCACCTCAACACATCTTCAGCAATACTTTTTCATAGGAATGTCCCAGTGGTGAGGGACACGATGCAGGACACACCCTGCCCCTCCCCACAAACTGTTTACTTTGGTGAGACAAAAGCATTGGTATTTGATTATGAAGAGAAATGAGTCTGGAATATATTAGCCAAGGTTCTTCATCACACAGCAAAAGCAACTGTACATAAATCACGTCAGGTTTGATTTATCACATTTGCATTTTCTAAAACTTTGTGACTTTCATGGCTAGATAGTTAAAACTAACTGAGATAATTTAGACAATTTACATCAACTTTATTGTTATTATGGCAATAACTTTGCATTTTTACAGAAAGGAAGAAGGATAAGGAAATATAAGAATTAGCCAAAGAAAAGAAAGAATGGTGAGTAAATGTAAGAACTTCTGCTGTTCACAACTCTGACTTAAACCCAGTCTGAATGTTAAAGACATAATCATGCTTCAAAATGTTTTAAGTCTAGACTCTTTTGTTAGGATGGCAAAAATCAAGATTGGCACCAAGGTCTGAATAGCCCAGTCACATTTAAAAAACACGCAAACAAAGCTCTGCAGAAGAAGCACTTAATGAAAATATTTCCAGATGAGTATTCCAAAACTAATAAATACCAGAATTAATGTCTGAATGTAACCCCGATTTGACACTCTATATTTATGCATTATGAGAACAGTCTCTGCATTGTATTTTGCTATTCTCTAGTTCCAGATTAGAGCAACCAGACACAGAAGAGATGAAAAACCCACACTGCATGAGTGTGACTTGTCCAGAATCACAGTGGAACACTGTGATGAAGTCCAGTTTCTTTGGGAAGTATCCAGCAATCACAATTATTAAATCTTCTTATATATAGCTCCTGCTTTTGCTTTATTAGCTGTTTATCCTCATTTACTGGAAAAAAATGCATGGATATCCCACAGTTGACAGTCTCTTTCATTATAAAACTTGATTGGCAGTCTGTGAACTGAATGAGGAGAGAATGCTAAGAAAAAAATTGCATGTGCTAATGTAATTATAGATGGTAATTCTAACATCTAAGACAGACTAATTAAGGCTGTATAGGCAACCTTAATTCTGACATTTTTCTAACTTCTGAGTAATTGACCTTGCAATCGCAGTTCTCCACATGTATCAATTATAATTAGCTTTTAAAAACATGAAAAACAGCCACTGTTGCTGAGGCAGAAAAAAAAAAAAAAAGAAAAAAAGGCGAAGAAATTTTCTCCTCTGGAGCCAAGCTGTGACTTTTTGATAGTCAAATCTTTCAGAACAAAAATTCAGAAGGCTGCAAGATGACCTACCTACTCCAGGCAGGCCTGGCACTATTAGTAACCCCTACACGGGGCAGGTACTAGAAACTGGAATACACGACAGCATTGAGAGTTTTCAACATATTTGTTGTTGAAAGGTGGTGATTAAGGATGCCTGGCAGCAATCCGGGCTTGGTGCTGTTGCTGCTGCCGCCAGGCTCTCTTGTTCTTGCTTTGTCTCTGTGCTCCTCTGTTTCTGCCTTTCTTATCCAAGTTCCTTCCCCTGCTATTGCCTTATTTTGTTTGCTCACTCTTCTGGGCCTTGGTCCTTGCACCTCCTCTACTGAGCTGTAGATTAGCTGTTTCTTTCTGCTCCAGCTGCCTGCACTCAGCCTGCCTTCTCTCAGAACTCATCTATATTGAAAAATGAACCATGAAACTCCCTGAGGATTCCACTAAAGTGCTATCTTGGGGTAAGTTTCATGTGTATTTTGGCACTGGTTTGCTTTCATACAGAGCCTGGAAGGCAGAACCACAATGTCCCCTGTTAAAACATGAAAACCTTGCCTCTCTGTCAAGCAGTCACAATATATCTTCTATTATAGTGTTTTTAATATGACTCTGCAACTTTATCTCTCCAATCTCATTGTGAAAACCTTTTAACTCATGTTTTATTTATTTTTAAATAATTCAGCAACTCAAGATATAAAATTCAGGTTTTATTTTGGAGCATAGAAAACCTACTATGTAATTATTATAATGTAGAATTATGTAGAAAAAAGTTAATTGAGCATTGCTTTGGAATCACTATCTCTACCTCTCTTCCACAGACAGCAATAAGCAGAATGTTATTAGAATCATAATGATAACTGACTTGTGATTAGTAGTCAAAAATTTAACTCGTCTAGTTTGAAAGGTTGAGAAGTAGAAATATTTCTTTTGCAATATTTTTAAATAAATCAAATGTCATATTGAGTAGATGAGATCCTACTGACAGTTTCAAATATTGTTTCAGTTCAATCTCTGCTTAACCTGTTGTCAGAAACCAAACTTATATAGTTTTTTCAAATGACTAAAACAAGTTCAATCCTAAGCAATTAAACATGATCTGCTTTGTCCAAACTTAGTTTGGAAGAAAAAAGCCCTGGCATGGGTGTATTTTGTTGTTATAATATTAGAGGAAAGAAATAATTCCACAAGGAACTATGACATTCTCAAATGATACAGCCAAGACTTTCTTAATATACAGTATCAGAGTTCTTCACCAGATACTGCCCAGGGAGAACACCATCTTAGAATTAATGAATATAAACAAGCAATAAATGAATTTAGAGTTAGTATTTTCTTGCCATTAAAACAATGAGATGCTGGTGCATTTGCAAAGGTAATGTATTTATACAGGTATGCAGCAGGCTCCCTCTCCCCAGGGCATATATTTATATCTGAGCTTCTTGTCCTGCGCTCCCCTTAGCAGTGAGGAGGAAGTGACTTTAGGGCACAGAACCAAACCTCTAAAAATGGGCCATATCTAATTAACAGGACCAAGTATGTCATCTATGCTGTAATTTTCACTGAGCTTTAATGTCATAAAGAGATTTTTCCAGATGTCTTTTTATTTCCCAAGAGACTGTTCATGTTTTCACTGAGTCTTTTTATAACAGTTTGGGGTTTGGTGAGGAAGGGGGGTTGTTTGTATTTTTGTGTTTGTTTGTTTGTTTGGGGTTTTTTTTTGTTTGTTGGTTTTTGTTTTGATTTTGATTTTGAGGGTTTTTTTACATTTATCAGGAACAGGGACAGGAATACGCCTTGATATCAAATTCTATTTATTCATGGGAAATAAGAGAAATAATCTGATTAACTTGATACTCAGTTACTCTTTTTAGAACAAGTTTATTTATAGTTTTAATAGCTAGCTTAAAGCAATGGAAAGTAAAGACTAAGACTCATTTCAGATCTGAACAAGTTTAAAAAAATTTCAGTAAAAAACTGGATTGTGGATATTCTTCAATCTATTGTATTTTCTGTAAAAAAGAGAGGAAAGCAGAAGGAAGTGAGTAGGCACAAAGCATATACTGTAAAAATAATTATTTTAAAGTATTAAAAATTTGCCATGGCATGCTGTTTTCATTATATTTTTCAATATATTATAGCTATTCTAGGGTTTTCTATTTGTTTTCCCAAGATAAATCTCATTTATGTATGACATTGAAAGGTGTGTATCACAGGCTTTGCTTCTTTTGTTCATACTGTATAGAGCAGCAGCTAAGGTAGTATCAGAAGACAAAGATCCACATAATTAATAGGATTTAAATAGGGTTATGAAGTAGTAGATAAAAAGAACATTGATGAGAGAGAGAAAAATCAGTTTATTTTCAGCTGATCACTATTGGTAAATTAGATAAAAAGGAGAGCAGTTATCTGTTAACTGACGGAAATAAAACTGAGTCATGTTGTAGTGGATTAACTTTGCCAAAAGCTAAACTCTCATTCAGCAGCTCAATTCAGTCCCCTTTCTCAAAGGGTGGGCTGCTGTGAGGAAAGTTAATTCCATCCTAACCAGACCAGGCAAAAATCTCTACAGAAAATATTTTAAATTCACATTTGACAAAATAGTATTTTTAACTGAAAGATTTCCCAGACAAAATCGGAAATTCGACTATCATTGGGCTCTTGTGTTTTCTATTCTTGCTTTAAATCTGCAAGAACACTAGGTATCTCCACATCAATTAATTACAACCTTTGACTTTGCAAATGACCATTTACATAAAAACAACAATTATATTCGACTACTTAAAAATCAAGCCTTACATACCATATTAACTAAAGATAAATATAAACTGTTTCTTAACATAGAGAATTTTCAGTGATGTATTTAAGTAGATAATAAAACAACATTTAAGATGCATTTCCTGTAAGAAAAAACAAAGAATAATTCTTACAAGAAATAGACTAAGTTAGTTAATTTTACAAATTTACTTATTAAATACCAATTCCTGCTCCCTAAAATCATTGCAATACTGCAGAAGAAATTGGAGATGAAATTTTCCTTGGAGCAAATTTAAGTACATGCACAAGAAATAATGGAGCATGTAGATTCCAAAAGACACAAATAACTTGCTGCAGTGTAGAGCATTGGAATACCCTGGCAGCCTGTCTTATTTATGGAAAAAGGTCTCAATAGCTAGAGGACATGTCAGAAGGTATGCCCACATCTAAAGGAGACACTATAAATAGAGCTTTCATTCAGTGCACATTTCTTCTGTCTTTTTAGTACACTGTCAAGTCTGAGCCTACCAGTAATTTAATTGGTAGTAATTTAGAGCCCCCATATCTGTCTGCATGAGTCAAGAATCCGCTCATCAGCTCCACTGTGGAAATGATACACATCTGTGTCAACAAATCTGCATGTCTAGATCGAATGAGTGAATGGGAGTCTCACTTAGTTCTGGGGGCTGCATAATATACAAGAAAATAGGAAGAGCACACTGAGCCAGACCAAGGGTCTGTTTGCTGGATGGTCTTTGACATTAGGAAGTGACAGCTGAAAGGACAGAGCCTGTGAGAACTAGGAAAGCCTTTAGGATACAGGCTTATCCTGTGTTTTTTTCCACTCAGTCCTCCCAGTTTTCAGCAGACTGTCTAGGGATTGCTAGAGCCAGAGATATTTTTGTTTGCTAAAGTCTCAGTGTGTATCTCTTCCATGACTTTGTCATATTGCTTTTTGAACTGATTTCCACTTTTGACATCTAGAATGCTGCTTGGCAGAGTTTCCACCAGAGGCTATGTATTCAGGTAAAAATATATTTCTTGTTCGTTTGTTTCAACCTGCTCAGTGATGATGTCTTTTCATGATCCCTAGATTTTATACTGTTAGAAATAAGGAGGATTTTCTACCCTTATATCCCGTGGGACTTGAAGACTCAGGTAAGTTCATACCTATGGGATTCATATATTTCTGAAGTAAAATTTAACTTGCTATATCATTCTGTTACAATGAATACATTTATTTTACAAAAGACCAGATTCAGTTTCAGGAAAATTATGTTTACTGTTTGTCCAAGCTACTCTCAAAAGGAAGAAATTTATACAATGATTTTTATACTGACAGTTTCAAATTTTTTGTTAGTATTACCTGTCAGATTCTTAGACAGAATCAGTTTAAGGATGTTCATTCTTTTACTAATCATAAATAATAATAAAACTTTCCAATTTTAGCCTTCAAAAAGAAATATTCCATGCATTTTCAAGAAATAATAGCATCATTCACAAGCACTCAGTACAATGTTTCATAAGTGTGATGTAAGGCATTGCAAATTCCAGTTTCAGATAAAAATGCATTGCTTTTTTTCCTATAAATAAGTGCTTGTGCTATGGCAAGCTATCCCAAGAAATTTTATACATAACCCCTTGAAAATTGCAAAGAACAGACAGAACTGTCTGATGGTATTCAGCATGACCAGGGAAGTTGAAATGATCATGACATAAAGTAATCTTGCTTAATATTCCTTTTAGATTCTCTGCTTTACTCTGGTTTGTCTGGGAATTCTTACTATTCTAGTCATTTGCAGTGAAGTACAAAATTGTTTTCTGTATTTCTAGCCAGGTTATAAAACAAATCCAGAAGTCTAGGAAATTAGTTCTTGAGTTCCTCAATGTATCTGTATTCTAGGGCAAAGGGCCACTTTTTCAACTCTCGTCTCCTCACTTCTCTGTCTTTTTGCCGCTAAACAACTACTAGGTTTCACTATATGTGTAAGTATATTCAATGGCTGAATAATATAAAAGTTCCAGATGTTAACTTTTAAAGACGAAAGACAGGAAAGGGCTGGTAAATTAATTGCCAGCATCTATTGACATATGTTCCAACTTCATAAAGGGTTCTTTTACAGAAAAATACTTTTAAGAAATAGTGTTTTGTCTCTATCAATTCTATCATGATTGACTTAATGATACAAAGTTATCAAAATTATTTTTATTAAAAACCTGTCAAAATCCTGTGTTGGCTAAAGCTGTCCTCTTGTTCAGTCTTAGATCTGTCAGACTCCTAGCATCAGCACACATTCCAACTTATTTTGCAATGATCGTTGTATAGTTTTCATTGGTCTTCCTTCTGAAGTATCGCTTGAATCTGACATATCATAAGCTTTATCCATCTAAGGTACTTCCATGAGATTTTGCCTTGTTCTCCCTGGCTTTAGAAAAGGGTATTAAGAGTGGTATATGAAAAACAAGAGAAGGAAGACAAGACTGTGAAGTGGCACTTGAGAACTCACTGTCCTAGGGAAGTATTGGGGATCTGACTGCCCGCCCACCATGCATTTCACTGCTCTTGTAAATTTGGAATACTTAAGGCTCAACTTTTTAAAAGAAAGTCGAAAGTCATATATAATGATGTATTTCAAGACCTACAACTTTCAAGAAATAGCAACAAATATTCACAAAAGCTATAATAAAATCATTACAGATGACAGCCATGGAAGAATGAAAGCCCCATTGCAGGAATTCTTCTGGAAACAAGTGCTTTGTAAAATAGTCCATTTTAAATACTGTCATGTTCCCTTTTGGTGCAAACTGTATCAAATTTGAGTGAAATTGGTTATGAAATACCATAGATAGTGGATTATAAAAATACATAATTTCTCACACAATGCATTAAATAAAAGAAATTCTAAGGAAGTAACCTCTGTGTTTACACTAGTTTGATGCACACTTTATTACCTACATCTGGTGGAATAAATAAAGATTCTTTCTTCTGGATGGAGATCCCCATTTAAATCTATAGTATTACGAATCGGAGATACATGGCTGAAAGTTGGAAACAGGCATACAGCATGAAAAGGTAATTTTAGTCACTTAGGTTTACAGTTGAATGTTGGAATTGGAAAACAATTAGAAGAATAAAATTCTAGATTTATTCTGTATGTGGAATTGCTGACATAACTTGCTATTGCAAATTCTATCTCTGTTGAATGCCAGCAGGATATGTGCATATATTGGGAACTAAACAGGCAGGCCTGAATATTGCAGAGGAACTAATGAATATAATCTCTAAAATCCTACTTGTACTTGGTAAATGAGATTATATTTTTATCACAAAATCTGCTACAAATTGTCAACACTGTAGTAAAATTTCTGTTCACACCTTTTTCTATGATCATGTGAGGAAATAGTATCAAGCTGCACAATCTAATAAGTTCATTAAAGCTTACTAACAACTCAATATTCATTTTTAACAGTCTGAATCCATGGTAGTATATTCAATTTTGATATTTAGCTCAAACCTGTCCTTGAAGTTGCTGGTGCAGACCCAGAAAGTATCCTCTCTGCAAGTGCATAGCTGTATTTTTCTTATACTTTAAATTGCTGTTGGGTAAAAACTTTTTTTGTCTTTATTAAACTGAAAACTTGAAATCTTGTTCTTCTATATGCTTTCTGTTTTCAGACACTAGAATAAAATAAAGCGTTGTGATGTTAAGCACAACATTTTCTTAGTGAATGTCAGTCATGACATTTAGATGAAAATGTCTTCATATTTACAGTCTAGATTAAAAAAAATTGTTATAATTTTATTTTCTTGTGATTTTTAGTTTTTCTCAAAGGACATTTGGATGATTCTGAAAGTAAGAAAAGCAATGGCACTTTGCTGCAAGATCACATTGTCTAAGAAGTGATTCAGAAAGTTGTTTGAAGGAATAAGGGAATTAGCATATTTACCATGTGTATCCTTCTTTTTGTAATGTTCTGCAATGCTGTTGAGAGAACCAGGAAGACTTGTTTTTAATTTGAGAGAAAGAAAAAGTATTATCAGACATTCTTACCTTCCAAATCCCAACTTTGCACATCCCACTGGGGTCAGTAGGAGTCAAGCGACAAAATCCAACAGAACCATAGCACAGTGCTCTGAAGCACTTGCTGATCCTTTTGCTCCAAGCTATGACCAAAGGAGGATATTGGTTATTTTGGGAAGTCCAGATTATGCTACTGCTTCAAACTGGACCTACAACAGTCTCAGATGAAAAATACATTTTGTTGCTGAAATTGGATCACGTTTACATATATACACATATTTTCAAAGCAGCTCTAAGTCTGGTCATCTATTTCTAGAAGAAAACCATAATTTGTCATCTGATTTCAATTTCATTTTGTATCACATATGCATTTAAAAAATCAATTATCTGTTTTGGGTTTTTTTCTGACAACTTTTTTATTGACTGTTAAACCATTATCTTGATCTAGTATGAAAACAGTTCTGATCACCAGATATCTTTTTCTCCAGTAATAAAGCAAGCAACATAAAAGTATGAACTAAAACGTGGCCTGTAAAATCTCAAATTCCTCCTAAATATCAACACAGTAATTATTAATTAGAAAAAAATTCAAAATTTATTAAATTTTCATGTTAATGTAAATCCCACAAAACATTAATAATTGTGTAGATGATTTAATATAAAAACCAGCAGTTAATAGTTAGTTGTTTTTAGTATTGTGCACTGATTATTACATTAATAATTTATACAACAAATTAACCATAATTACATGAATTGCAACAACTGAAAATGTGTGTTAACAGATGGCACATGTGGTTTACTGTAAAAAGCAATATGAAAAATCTTTGGGTTTGCCTCCTATCTTATTTTGCCTAACATTGTAAAAGAACCTGTTCCAAAATATTGACCTGTAAAAGCAAATTGCAGCAAGGTCCTAGCTGGCCATTTCCCCTCAGTCCTGATGACAGTCTGCTCTGACAAACTGAAGAGTTGGAAAATTAAGAGGTGCTCAGTCTGTCAGAAAGACAACAGAATGTGCCTGCATTTCTAATTGCAGTTCAATTGAAAATAGGTAGCAGATTAAATACTTAAAAGAGACTCCCACACTCCTGCTGGAAACAGGAATCTGGAATGAGATGTTGAGGTGTGACCTGTTCCCGAAGGCCTCCTTTCCAGCTGTCAGTGGCCAGTGTAGCGCCCAGCTGAAGGTCTCTATGAAGATAAAGTTTCATCTGAGGCTTTCAGCAGCCTGTGGTGCAACACAGTGGCTGAGGTCTGTCTCTTAGTCAGGAGCCAGAGGAAGAAAAGAGAAGTTTCATGAGGTTCTCTGAAGCTTTACAGGTTGCTTACTTGTTGCAGCAATGGCACAGGAAGGGGTGAAAGTCTTTCACTTGAAATACCCTGGAAAATACAAGGGGACTCAGACTTGCAATGTAAATGTTTTTTCTTAACGTCTGCTATCAGCAGACTAAAAGCAATGGAGTTAATTTTGTCAGTGTGAGTGAAGGTCAGACTTTATGACTACTTGACCTCAAAAGACATCTGCAGTTTAAGTCTGTGGTGCAAGCCCAGAAGTGAATTAAAGGTAGTGTTTCCTCCACCTTAGCAGCATTTCTCTGAAATGGGAAATTATTGCTCTTATCTACTTTGCACCTACCATAAAGACCATAGAAATGTTACTGCTATCTAGTCAAAGAAAGAAAATAACTAAGTTTTAACTAAAGCATAATTATGAACTACCCAACATACCCAATAGCTCTGCTAGAATTGATTGTGACCTGTAAGGATCTATTCCTAACCTACTGGACTATATGTAAAAGTGAAATTTTCTGTCTTCCTGAGTTACCTGAGTGCACAAAGATTAATTTGCAAACTGAATCACTTCTTAATTGGGGACCAGGGGTCAATCAGAGTCTCTGTGTATTTTGGATTCCTCCAGATAAATAGAAGTTTTCAGTCTCACAGTTTTTGCCTTAGGTTCCCAATTCCTTTTTAGATGTGAGATTCTGAGGATTTTAAGCAAGTTTTTTAAATACTGAAAAACATTTAAGTAGACATGCCTCTTTACAATTTTTTTAATATTAATTTAAAACTGTTTTATAAGTCTTAAAACACAGAATAATCATTATCTTTTGAAATATAAATAAAACAAGTCATCAAATATATAACCATAAATCCAATGATAAAATGATGAGTAGAGAATCTAAAGGAAAATCAATCTTCATTTTTACTATAAACCATTCAAGGATACCTCATAAAGACATAGATGGTAGACTCTCAGTCTTCTGAAATTTAATAGCTAAATGTTACCTGTGCTTATCTAGCTTCTTTCCCTTGTAAATGTCTATTTTTATTGATGGTTTCTAAATTACTGAACGGACATTCAATAGTGCTTTTATCAGCAATCGTGGAGTACAGGTTTTCTGTAATTATAAAATTTTCTTAATGACCTGTAAGTTTTTTTTATGGGCATGATCCAGAAAAGTAAATTATATAATTTTCACACAGATTTAAAATAAGAGCAGGCAGGAAATAGAGATGTGCATCAAATTTTTTATGTATGCGGCACATGGAACAGCTGTAAGTCACTTGAAAGTTTTCTGTAGCTGTTAAACTCTAGAGCAAGGTTGGCCTAGGCTGGCTGTCAGACTCCCACCCAGTGACTTTCTCACTCCCCCTTCTCAGTGGAAAGCAACTATGATGGAAAAGCTCAGGAGCTGTGATAAAAGCAGTTTATTTGTAATTTTTTGTTTATTATTATGGGCTGCTATGGGGAAAGTTAACTCCACCACATCCAGAACCATTACATAAATATATCTTAAGTAATCAATTACATTATATAATCCACTCCAAAAGACAGAATAAGGAAGGCAATAATTTATTTTAGCCTAGTATAATGAATGATTCACAAAGAATTTTTAAAGAACATTTTGAATGCTAATATAAGAAGAGCTAGTTCAGGGTTTCTTAGTAGTGTAGGCAGTTAAATTTTGCCATGCAAGGATGACGATCAGATCTCTAAACCCTGGAGAGGCAGACTGTCCTTTGTTGCTGATGGATGGTGCAGGGCTGATCAGATGTGGCAGCCTGAGAGTCAAGATTGTGAATGCTGGGAGGCCCCTCAGTCCCCAAGGCCCTGGATGCCCAGACCCTTCACCCAGCAGGGACAGGGGCAGCACATGCACTCCTCTTTGAGTGTAGCATAGGTAGAGTAGGCAGCAGCCACTACCTCCCTTCCTGAAGTGCTTTACAATCAAAGAATCGTTGAGTTTGGAAAATATTTTTAAGATCATTGAGTCCAATTATTAAAAAAAAAAAAAAAAAAAAAAAAAAAAACCAAAAAAAAAAAAAAAAAAAAAAACCACACTCACATGGGAAAAAAAAAAACAAACAAACCAGCAGAAATCCAAACCCACATGTTACCACATTCCTTCTAGAACCAGACCCAAATCTACACCTTCAAATGTTTATGACACAAGGACTGAGGCAAGCACCACATCTAGGATAGTGACAGTTACATTACATAATTCTCTACACACATTTATGAAGCTCCATTATAAAGCTGTTCAGAAGGAACACTACAGTAGGCTGCTCTACACCAGTGATAAGTAATTTACATTCAATTTCTACCTGAATTTTTTTTTCTGGACATTTCATTACCAGTTTCCTTGTATGTGGACTTGAGTGCATTAACTCCCCTTTAGGCAATTATATATTGATTTGACTTACACAGGCACAAATCTACTGGAGAACTTGAGAGAAAAGGTGTTTTGGGGATTTTAGTCCAACCTTGCTACTGACCCATGGTAGGTAATATATGTTATTATGTCTCCTGACATTAAGACAAAAATAAAACTGCCCCTTTTTATCATAGGACTTCCTCAATGCCTGAAAAAAATATTTTTAGGAGCATTGAACATTTTCTTCTTTTTTCCCTTGATATTCTAGAGGTTTTGCTGACAGCAAATATGTTCTGAATACTACCCAGATGTTAGGGCAAATTGTTGGCAGCTCAGTGAGAAAGTTCGGCATTTTTGAGTAAGCCTGGATCCAGCAGTGGGAGCCAAAATGAGGCCATAGCACCTTCTGCTATGATAAAGAAATGACAGCTTGAATATGTCATTTCTGAAAGAGCTGTTAGTTTTGTCATTTCAGACTTTGGTCTACTTAAAATTAAAACAATAAAATGATAGTATTTGGTTTGCATCCTTTCTTCAGGTACACAATACTTTCAATATGCATTTTTTTCAAAGTGTTAACATATAGCTAAAAAGTGAAATAGTGTAAAGTAAGGAACACTAAATTAAATAATTTAGAAATTCAGGAAGCTGAAACACCAAATAAAAAAATGCAAAACTAAAACTTACCCCATCATACTGAGGAAAGACAGATAGATAATAGCTTTCTTCTACTTTTCTTTCTCCTTTTTTTTTCAAGTAGCTTTTATTGTGTCAAAAATGACTTGTAAATGACTGAGGTACAGTTAAATAGAGCAAATATTTCTCAGATCAAATGTAACACGAAATGTGGGATTTAGATCATCTAGCTGTAACCACAAAAAAAAAAAAAGGAAAAAACTTGATCTTCAAATTTCAAATTTCAAGTAGATATTTCAAATAGATAGTCATGTAGATTGTTTCCACGGTAAAGAAAAGAAACAGGCACCATCTATGAGCAACTTACACAGATTATGTTAGATGGCTAGGGCATAGGACAGATGGATCAATAACTAACCTAGCTCTTGAGGGAAGTGAATAAGTGAGATGAATCTCATCACTTCTCTGAAACATTGGCCTTTTTTTTTGACTTTTTAAAAAATTGCCATATCTTTTGAGAGACTCTTCATCTCAGTACCAATTCCTGATATCAGACCAATAAACAAGCTGTTACCTCTAAATTCTCTATTCAATATAGTCCAGTCTGTGATTCTACCATTACAAGATGAGCATATGTATGTACATCAGTATCAATCACAGCACAATGGGTCTTCAAATTGCTTTAATATTTCACAGAAACAGAACAAGCTGCACAAGTGGTACAGCTCAGTGATGACTGAGCACAAGACTTAATGGAATCCATTTAAAACACATTCTTAAAATATTAAATCAAAATGACAATTTCACATTCCTGCCTTTAAATTAACAGCTCATAAGCATTTGTTCATAAGAAACTCCATTTTAATCCTCTTCATGTATAGATACTATAAAATTATCTAAGGTCAAAATAATGTTTATGAGATTTTTCCTTCTTTATATTTTAGTTTTATAATAATTTTAATATATACTTTCATTAGTCTTTGCTTGAGTAAAACACTACCCAAAAAAAAAAATTTAACCTCAGACAAAGATATGAATTTTTGAAGTTTGGTTCTGAGGCTAGGTCATCAGATGCAAAATTTTGATTTTCCCCATTGTGAGTTTTTGGGTGATATTAAAAAAAAAACACACTGAAATTAAAATGCTTTTCACTGGAATTCACCGCATTTCATGGCTTAGTTAATTAAATGTAAAATTGGAAACTTGCAAATTATTTATCAGGTCTGCAAATGTATGTTTGTGATATTAAATATTTGGTTAAAAGTACCAAATGAAAGCATATAAAGCACAAGGTTTTAAAAATTTGTAGTCCTTTAGCCATGCTATGACTGCTACTTGTCATGGCTGCCTCATAATTCTTTCATAACCTCTGCATAAGAAATCAAAGAGCTCAGTGTTGCTCCTGTAGTACAAGTGTACATCATGACAGGAACTGATAGTACATGTGCATGCAATCTCAAAAAGAAAGTTATTAGAGAGATGTTAAAGAAACTATTTGCACTCTCTGATCTGTCTTAGGTAGCTAAAAGTTTTCTTGGCAATCAAGAATGTTGATTCTTGAGACAACCAATGAAGATGCTACCCTGTATTGCCCATTCTAACTAACTACTGCAGAGATTTCTGAGTTCTTTATCAACTAGTTCCTCATTACAGGTTAAATTCAGTTAAGTTTTTCCCCTCCAAAAATTGCACCATAAACTCTTGTTATGCAAGATTTGATTAATGTCCATTTCAGATGTCTTTGCAGCAAGGGCGGAACACAGATGGAGGCTGGCCGCTGATCTAAGCCATTTCCACCCATCAGTCAGCACCTGTAGTTTATAGCAGGATGTCTTGAGGAAAGGTGGTATCAGTGATATCTTACTGTAAGAAGCTGAGAGGTTCAGAAATTGATTAATGAGCAGGTCCACAGTCCATCAAGTGAGAGCAAGATAGAGAGGTGGGTGTACCATTCTAAGGCAGCCTCTCACCACTCATCCATCAGAGCCCTGTGTTAACAGATGAGTCACTTCAGTTTCCCTCTTCAGTCAGTAGAGAAAAAGGCTTCTCCTAAGGTGAGCTAAAGCTAGAAACTAACCCAGCTGCATGCAAGTGGAACTCATTTCTTTCCTTTGACAGCAGGACTCAGAAGTTACTGTACTTAAATACTGAAGTTAGACCTTGCGAGTACTCCTTAAGAAAAAATAAATTGTCATTTGAAATCTCAGAGAAATATGTTAAAGGGAAAACATTTTCACAAATTACTTGTAAGCGGCTATACCCTGAATCCATTCTACAAATACAGTGAACTATGCATTGCAGTGACTACAGACCTCAGCTTTTTCCTGACAAACATCAAAGAGTAATGAAGAAAAGATAAAGACAGGTGATTTCACCTTACTTCTTTTCCACTTCATAGCCTAGCAAGAACCAGGCAAAACACTGACTGACAATGTTGGAAAATATTTATTTTCTAGTCCTCTTCTATATTGGCAGTATATAGTGTTTTTTTAAGCTCTGCACTCCATTCAGGTCATTCAGAAACAGGACAATAAAAAAGTGTTCTGACCCTGAACAGGCAAGCCATTTACTGATGCTGAATTTCCATGCCTGTTTGTTTCCACTGTGTTTGAGAATGTAGAGTGAGCAGCATTTAAAGGATTTTTATCTATGAATATAGGTAGTATGACATAGAAAGTGTTAATGCTGAATAAAAGGACAGAAGACATATTGTTGGGTTTTCTTCCTGCAAAAGTCTATGCATACTGAGTAAAGAAAAAATGCACCTGAAGGTTATACAAAGTCCAAGGCAAGCATTATGAGTTAGTCAACATTTGAAACACCTTCTCTCAACAGGGCATACTAACCTTCAGTAAGCTCTCTCCTACTACAGTAGACCACCTGTGCTCTTCAGGCTAGTTTGGTATCTCTGTGTCAAATTGCAAGGTTGATTCACTCCCAGAACTACATTTCTAACTTGGGGTAACCATAATTTTAGGTTACGCAATTTTGCTAGAAATAATGTAATAAAGCTATTCACATTGATCGCTTGTGGTATAAACACAATGCTATTTTTTAAACAGGAATCCATTGGGAAGAACCTTCTAGTGCTACAGAACTGACACAGCATGGGATCCTGGTAGGAAAACAGGGAACTGGCCCTGTGTAAGAAATAGGTGTGCTAAGAACATTGATTTATGATGGACCCTGGTGATTAGTGTTTCAGAGACTTTTTCCCCAAAGGATATCCTATCTAAACTTATATTGTACTAGTTGTAATGAATCTGAAACCCAGTCATGGAAGGTGTGATGGTAGGTGACTGCCTTGGCCAGCAATCATGAAATGGTAAAAATTAAAATTTTCAGTGAAATCACAGAATTGATCAGGTGGGAAGGGATTACAGCTCAACCTCCCTGCTCAAGCAGGGTCACGCCAGGGAACTGCGTCCAGACTATGCAGAATATCTCCAGTGAGAGAGACTCCTGATGTCTACTGGCAATCTGTTCCAATTTGCTGTTGCTAATAAGAAAAAAAAAAAAAAGGACAGCAGAGTTAAACTTCAGGAGAGCAAATCTTAAGCTGTTCAAGAATCTATTTAGCAGAGTACTTCAGGAATTTGCTTTTAAAGGCTTAGGAGTTCAAAAGTGCTGGTAAGTATTTAAGAACCACTTTATAGACCAACAGGAGCAACAATACCACTGTGTCATAAGTCAAGCAAGCAGGGTAGAAGACCAGCTTAACTGAATATGAAACTCCCTGTTGAGATCAAGAGGAAAAAAAATTGCATAAACTCTGGAAGCAAAGTCAGGCTTTCCAAAATGAAGAGCTCTGTTTTGTAGATGCAGGAAGAAGATGCAAAAGGGCAAAGCCCAATTAGAGTGAAACTGACCATTGTTGTGTCATAGAACAAGAAGAGTTTTCAAAGTGCATTAATAGCAAGTGAGATCTAAAGGAAGCATTGGGATGATCCTTTTTGAAGATACTTATCTGACTAATCTGGATGAAGAGAAAGGCAATGGCTACTTGGTACTTTTTTGAAAAATCCAGATATCTCACTGCTCATATTAATCAAGATTTTAATGGTTAAAACATCAGTTCCTTTATACTGCTTCTATGTAAGTGTTTAGTGGACCTTCTGTCTCATTTCAGACTCCCCAGAAGTATTTATGATAAGGTGCATCTGCATACACCACTACAAGCACATGTGTGTGGGAGGAATCTCACTCTACTGGGCTAAAATCAGGGGGAAAAAAAAGGTGCCACTTAATCCTTAAAATATATCTGAACATATTAAGCATTTAAATTTAACAGTTATTAGTGCACAACACTGGATTTCAAAGAGGATGTCTATGATAAGGATGTGATGTGATATCATGTTCTCTTTCTTGTGATTAGTTGCAGAGTTATCTTGTGTGTAAGTCACCACCAAACAGTTATCTTATTAATATTTTTATATCTGAAATAGCAACATGAATATTAGTTAAACGTTATTCAGACCCTAAATGAAAAATAATATAAAGTAAATGCCAGCACAAAATATCTCAAAATAAGTGCTTTATTTCCTACTTTTTAAAGAAAATTAGTTAGGAAAAAAACCCAGTCCTATTGGAGTAAAAAAAAAAATCCAAATCAAACAAATTTGTCTGTTCAGAAGTTTTCTGCTAGATGCCTCTTGCATTTCATTTCAGTGTCACAAAACCAAGTATCAGCCATTAAAATGTTTTTTACCAGAAAATAATAATAATTAGAGAATCAAAATTTATTTCTGTCTGTATTAGTTTAACAATTGGATTAATGCACAAAGGACTTCATAAAGAATGGACTGAAAAAAATTACTGACATGCTTAACAAAAATTTACTGCAAAGAGTATACTGACACCATTTAATTCCTTAACTTTTTCCATTCTTTAACTCAGAGATTGATCTTGCAGCTATAAATTAACTAGGTTGTATCTAGCACAGGAAATACCTGAAGCAGAATGAGAGCTGCCCTATAGAGTCATAAAGAAATGACATTTATTCCTGCTAAAGAGTCCAAGAAAAAAAAAAAAAAAAAAAAAAAACAAAAAACTAAAACCAAAAAATAGAGAACCAATAAAAACCCTGAATAGAACAAGGCTTAGATCAAGCAGTTCTGTTTCTCATAGAGTTCCCAAACTTCCATAATTACTGTTCAGTGACTTTTCCAAGCCAGAGGTTACATCCTTAGGATTATGTTTAGCAGCAACTAAAGACCTATTCTTTGTGCACAGGTCCAGTCCCTTTTTATCTTATTTGTATTTTGGCCTTCATAACATCTTGTGGCAATAAACTACGTGCTCTAATTGAGCTCTATGCAGAAAATAATTCCTTCTCAGCACCTTTCCAACATGTCCTAGATTACTTATTTGTATTTTGGCCTTCATAATATCTTGTGGCAATAAATTACGTGCTCTAATTGACCTCTATGCAGAAAATAATTTAATTCCTTCTCAGCACCTTTCCAACATGTCCTAGATTTGGGGAGTGTAAGGCATGGAATGGATGCAAAATAAATCAGGAGAAAAAAGGAAGAAATGCTTAATGGGAGAATAATAACAACTAATCATTCTATAATGTTCTTAGTGCAATGAGAGTGGTAGGAGGCACTGCATATATTTCCATAGCTGAGCAACAAAAATACTTTCAATGGGTTTCTATAGACCTTGCTTCAGAGACTTGTGCAGAGCTATTACAAATTTCTTGGGCCACATTTGTTTTTATTGAACAAAAAAAGAAACACTTTAGGATTTGGAGGTATCCTGAAAATCTTTCTTCATTAAAACAAAGATTTCATCTTTTTCAGGAAAACAGCTCTCTCTCCAGTGTCTAAAGCACATTTTGGAACCTTAAACAGATGTTTTAAAACTGCAGCTTGGTATTTTTGTTCCAGACACATTTCACGAGGACAAGAACTTCTGCAGTGTATTGCATTCAGATCTTACAGATATTCTAAGAACTGGGGAATTAAGGAGATCAGCAAACAGATGCAGGGTAACAACTTGCTTTTTACAATCTGTTTTCGCAATTACCCACATGACTGCAAGGGAAGAGCAAGAATAAGAAAAGGTAGTTAGACAACAGAAATAAATTTCTGGAGCTAGCAGGCCCGGCAGCTGAAAGCAAGTGAAAGCAAACCCCTACCATCCTGTCCTACATCTGCTCACTTGCTATGGAAATAAGACAGAAATAACCGATTTATGCATCTCAAGGCCAGAACAGTGTCAAGTGGTTGACATGATTTCTGCTAAAATGCCAGCAGCCCTTGCTCTTCAGCAGCAGAGAATATTAATGAGCCTTAACCACAATCTGGTCCAGGACTGCTTCTTACAAGGTGTTACAGAGAGAAGTCCATGTCTCATGTCTCACAGGCACCCTCCATATGGAAACTCCCTTCAGTTTTGTTTCGTGATATAAAAGATGTAGAGGATTTAAAGTTTAATAACATGGTGGGTTTAGTGATCAGCAAAAATACCAATATTTGCCACAGAATAATTGTCACCATTGCACATGGTATGTCAAAAGAAGCTTTTGTAATGCAAGGCAGATATATCTCTATAGGACACATTTCAGCTGTTGATATTTAGATTTACATGTTTCTATTTTTCTACTGGGCAAGAGTAAGAACACCAATCAAAGCTTAATGTACTGCACTAGCAGGTAGCATGGGTTTAATGACCTTTTTATTATTTGAACTGAAACACCATTTTTTCTATATATGTTAGGCCTATGAAATTTTGGAAAAGAAAATAAGGGTGTATTGAAATATTTCTTATTTAATGACTAGTCTAGAGAAAAATTGAATTATGTCTCTAACAAACTCTTGATTTAGCAATAAGCTAAAAAATGAGAAATTTTCCATCTTTAAGTTTCTAATAGAAAAGTTAATTTCTCAGCTAGTCATCTATTTCTCACCAGTAGTCATCCCCCACAGACAAAAATGGAATTTCACTGAAGTTATTTGTGCTTTTCCTTTGGCCCTTTTTGCTATATTGGCAGTTGTCAGACAAATTATTTAAACAGTATTTTGTTTTACTTTTAACTTACTATTAAGAGAAGTTGAAAGTCTATATTACTGCTAGTCTACTGGACACTGATCCTGCCCTAGTAGGTTGAACTATAATTTGATGTGCTTTGAAAGAAGGGCTAGAAATGACTATTAAAAACGCAAAATTAACATTTGGATGCAAATTGTTGATAACTGCTTGAATTTCAAGGCTCTTAATGAAATAGAGTTACGATGTTGAGTGAAACATAGAGTTTTGGAAAGTGTCTCTTGCCTTTACATGCCGCAAACAGTGCTGTAAAACATCTGAAATTTCATTAAATGATCATAAAAAGAAAAAGGGGCCACTTTAAAAAAACAAAATCAAATGAGAAAATTGATCTACAATAGTTGCCTTTTCTTTTTTTTCGGTTCTGTATTCCATCCAAAACTCAGTTGATTGCTGGATTTTTGTTCTTTGAAAGTTCATGGGGTTTCAGGTAGTCTATTTAGTGGAAAACCTTTACCTTTGAGATTACTTATAATACCCACAGCTATATAAATATCAGGCATTTGCCTAGAACAATAGATTCTTCTGTGATGCATAACAGCTTCAGAAAAGCTGTTCTTTGTATCTCGGTTGTAACAGCTACTGGAAAAGTTGGAATGTTGCTGTTTTCATCTTACTAGGTAATATTATGATGATACCTCTGAGAGAGTGTATCTGCTGGAGTATGTTCCTGCAAAAGTCAGAGAAACGTGGAGAGACAGCAGGCTGAAAGAACTGAAACTTGCTGGAAGGTGCCAGGGAAGAATTATGAAAATGTGAATGTGTTGTGTGAAATTTCTAGACCAAGGGAGTTCTTCAGGTTTTCTGTGAGCCCTGAAGAACTCTCATCAAACTACTCACCTGGTCCCAGCCTTTGCCAAGGGATAAAGTTGTAAATCTGAGTCTTCTTGTATAGGGAAAAACTTTCAAGTCCCACTTTCCTCTCTGGATGATTATTCTAATAATCAAAATAGTAGGTAGTAATAGACAACAGTAATAATGGGTGTGGGTCATTTGTAAACAAATGATCAAGATAGATTCATTGAGGTGTTTCGCTCTGGCAGAAAGAAATGTAATGAAATGGAAATCACTGTGTCATATGTATATATATGCATACCTAATTCTGATGTATGCACACATAACATGGGACAAAACCAGGTTTCAGACCTTTTTTTTGAGTATGAGTCGTTGAAAGGAGTATAGGTCTCTTGATCAGCAGGCTGGTTATTGTTAAAGCTGTAATTCTTTCCCTTTGCTGTATGACAACATAAGGACCCAGCATGGATTTGTAATATCTGGGAACTAGGATTGCAGAAAGAAGCATTATGCTTGGAACATCATTTTCACAATCAAAACAGTGAATTTGTGCTAAACTTCTGTATTTCTCTCCTACTGTTGCAGAACATTTTAACAGAAGCAAGCCTATAGTCATAGTATAAATTCATACAGTGAAAGAGATTGACTTGTAACAGATGTATTTGAATTTCATTCAGTATTTGTGAATTTCAACTTGCAAGCCATTTGTGCTGCTTCACATTCTTTACTCTCGTTTGGGACTTGTTGGGTTTTGGCTTTTTGTTTTTGCATGTTTCTTTGGTAATATGAATTATATGGAAAGGTTATAGCTCCTGGAATTGGTGCTTGACCCTACTACATGTACACAAAAACAGCATTCATAAACTGAGTCAGATTAACAGAAAGGTAATAAAGAAAAGCAATTATCAGCACAAACAAAAGCTTTCTGTCTTGCTTTGTTGTTAGCTCATACCAGAGTCAATAAACCTCAGCCCTCCAGTCCAGGTATTTACCTGGACCTTTACTGAAGCCATTTAAATTACCTTGAAGGGAAAGCTGAGTAACATCCTACTTTAGCACTTAGCAGTCTATCAAAAATTGTTTCCTTCCAATACACCTATTATCTGGCAAGTGTATGATTTAATACGGAAGAAGTACAGGGAGTTTTTTACTGGAATAAGCTTTTTTTATTATTTCTGCTAGCATGTTCTCTTGAAGAGCAGGGATAAAACTGTCTTCCAATAGTATGGGAGGCTTAGATTCTTTATCCAGCCCTTAAGGCGGTACAACTTAATGTTACATTTTCTAATTAGAATACTAGATGCTTTTTAAAATAGAGGAAACATGAAATCAATATCCTTTTCTAAAGTATTCAGCATAAGTGACCAGCACAAGGGTCATGAAGGATATTTGAGGTACATTCAAGACACTATGATTCACTTCACGTTACTTATTCCAGAACCACATTCAATATGCTGCAAAGAGATATGTGCAGGCAATAAAACTCAAATTTTCTGTTTCCGATTGCTGCCCTTATGAGTTCCCCATTAATTACAAAGCATATTTCATTTGGATTAGGAGGCATATTTCTTTTCTATATATAGCTGCAGACCAAGAGAAGATGTGCATATATTTGAAATATATTCACATTATTGATTACTGGTATTTCAAGATTACTTCACCAAAAAGAGCATATTAAATGTATTCCATATGTAAATAATGGAACAAAATCACATTACTTAATTCTGATAATTTAATAATTCATTCATTTAATTCCATTTATTTCTGCCATTAGCATTGTTTTGGTTTTGAGCAGTCAGTTTTAACAGGGGAAAAAAGAAAACCTGTTTCATCTGCTTTAAAAATGTCTTCAGGATAGTAGTCAGAAGAAGGAACAAAGAGACATTAACCATCCATTCATAAACTGTGATACCACAGAAGATGCTGCGCTTTGCTGTTTGTTCTATTCAAACCAGGGCAGCAATAGAACCACTGGTATTCACACTGACACTCAATGCTCTGTGTGTTTTTACCTGCAGTTCCTCTTATCCACCAAACCCGTGGGCTCACCAACCTCCAATTTCTATGAAAGGAAATCCTTGCTAGTTCTTCTAGGTCCTTCCACTCTGTAGGTGTAAGTAGCCAGAGGAACTGATCCTTGAAGAGGGAAAGTGAAGCCCCCTTCACATCAGATCATATTCAGCAGATCATACCTGGTGCTCTGGTGGGTTTATGAGCGGTGCACTGAGAGCAATTAGCTCCTGAATGAGGATAACAACAGGCGATTACCCTTTTTAACAGCTGCTAAGTGGTGTTAATTGCTGGCTATATACCACAAGCTGAGCAATTTTGTGCAAACTGTACAAACAGAACAAAACAAACAGATGATGTAGGGAGAAAAATGGGTCTGAAAGAGCGTCTATTAATCCCAAACAGACATACAGCTGGAGAGACCATATTCATTGCTGGTGTGAATTATTTGTAACAAGCAGTTTGTCAAATCCAGCCCGTTACTGAATTGTCTGTGAATAGAAAGCAATTTATATTAGTTTCTTCATTATTCACAGACATTTAATGAATGGTTTTTATGAAAACATTTTTTGCCTAAGGTTTGATTTCTCCAGCATGGCTAGTTTGTGATAAATTCATTCTTATTGAATGATGTCTTGTTTTCTGTGAAACAGAGTAAAGAATAAGATATTGTCAGAATCTAGCCTTAGCCTTAAATTTTAAGTTAATAATAAGCAAATTATCTCTAAAAATGGGAAGAAAATATCTCTAAATGAAATTATGGTGTAGAGTTTCTTTTATTCTCACTGAAATGTTGAAAATAACAGAAGTCCAGACAAGAAATCTTACAGATGTTTCCTTTTTTTTTTAGATGCTCTTTTGGTTTTCAGGTCTCTGTTGCTAAGAGCATTCACTAATCACAGTGTAGTACATGATCAGCAAAGCTGGCCACTGTGTATATTGTAGTGCTTAATAGCATGTTTTAGATTTTACATGACAGACAAAAGTTAACTTATTTGGGAAGTAAAACTGCTGATTATAAAAAGAGCCTACATGCTGTGAAGATGTTGATAGGTTATGAAAGTAATCATAAAAAGGAAAAAAAATAGAGTTTTGAAAGTCCCTCTCCTGGTTTTAACTGGGATAGAATTAATTTTCTTCTTAGTAGCTGAACAATGCTGTGTTTTACATTCAGTAGGAGAATAATGTTGATAACAGAGTGACGTTTTGATGGTTGCTTAGTCGTGCTTGTCCTGTCAAGGACTTTTCAGTGTCTTGTGGTCTCCCAGTAAGGAACTGCACAAGAAGCTCTGAGGGACTGTGGCTGAGACAGGTGACCCAGAGTAGCCAAGTGATATTCCATACTGCAGAACATCCTATGCATTATATAGACTGGGGGGATTTACCTTACAGGGATCAATCATGACTTGGAGACAGGCTGAGTTGGTGGTGACAATTGTATTGTGCATCACTTGTTTCTCTCAGCTCTCTTTCTCCCCCTCCTTTTTTATTACATTTACTATTAATTATTATTATTATCTTCCTCATCGTCATCCTTATCATCATCATCATCATAGTTGTATATGTTTTGTTTAGCTTTGTGTCAATCATTTAACTGTTCTTGTCTCAACTCATGAGTTTTACTCTTTTCCTGATTCTTGTCTCCATCCCACTGCGAAGAAGGTGCAGTTAGCAAGAAACTGCATGGTACTTAATTGCCTGCTTGGATTAAACCAGTCCCAAAAATTCACTAGAATAATATATTCATAGCTGAAAAATGAGATTCTGCAAACAAATTATGAATGTCTATTTGAAGTTATAATTCTATACAAATTATATGTGTCTATCTGAAGTTATTCTTTGTGATGAACTACATACAAACGAGCAAAACAGACATCAATAAATGTGCTAGATAACATTAAAGTAGTGGCATTGTTGATCTACGTAAGCTAATTGCTCCATGCTGGTTGCTTTTCCAACTGTGAATCAAGAAAAAGACCCAGTACTAAGCATGCAGCAGACTGAAGCACCGGGATTGTCATCTGGTTTCTGCTGCTTTGGTTCCTTTTCAGCTTACTCATCTGATGAATTTCTCTTGCTCTTTTTTGTGTTCTTTTAGAAAGGATGTTATTCTCCCTAATGTTTATGTTGGTCTTCTATGCACAAATATTTATCTTAATATGCACATCACCATTATAAGCCATGAAAAAATTCCTTATTACCAATAAAACCTTTTTCAGTGGGCTCCCATGGAACAAAGGCAGGATCCTATTTTTCAGAAAGCTCGTGAAAGTAATGAAACTCTTACTTAGCTAAGAGATCAAATGCCAAACATCATCAAAGTGCTAAAAACTTGTGCTTCCTTTTTCTTCTTTTCCTACAGAGCTTTTGAAGGACAGGAGTGTGCTGACATGCAATAAACACAGCTTGTCTCTAAGACGTGGCACTTAGGCTATGACATTAGATTTTTTGGTGTTTTGAGTGCAAATTTCTTGACCTGTGAAAAATGTAATTTTAGACTACGTTTGATCTTCATATAATTTGAATATTTACATGGAATTTGACTTTACAAAGTAAATTAGAAGTCTTCTGAATTCAATGATTTTCATATTGTCAATGGGAAAGTAATTTCTATAGCAACATTTTAAAGGTTATTTAAACACTAAAGAAGGATTTGGGGGAGAGAGGGAGGGAAAGTTGTTTTCTTTCTTTCCCTTACCATTTATTTTTGTTTAACATCTCTCAGGAAGAAAGCAATAAAAAAGAAAGAAAAGAAAGAACAGAAGGTCTGGTACTGGCAAAATGGCCATTGACCTAGAAGAATATAGATTATGACTCTGGGATTTTATCTGTACATTATAATCGATTTACAAGCTGAACTGCTAAAACTTCTTAGCTTCCATGCCCTGGAGAATCTTGTTATACATTAGACCTTTCTTTAAATAATGTAGGTTGTAGTTTAAGTTTACAGTCTGTGCAAATACCTACAAACAGAGAGAGAGGAGGCACATAAACCTAGTCTTAATTTTAATAAGAGTGTATTTTATATGTCAATAAAAGTCTGTATGCTCTAAAATCATTTCAGGGAATACAGAACGAAGTAAGAACCCTTCTTATCTTGATGTGTAGCACTTGATTTTGGTAAAATAATTAATTCTTTGGTTTACAGATGCTACAGAGTTTCCAAACGCAGAAGCCTGCTAGGAGGAGGCTGCAGCAGCTCCATGCTGACCGTCAGTCTGATCAGGATCTGTCCCCCAGTCTCTCCAATTGCTGGCATATAGATATACAAACCCTCAAGGCCACAGTCCCACATTAGCTGCAATACAGTCACCCTTACATGCACACACACACACAAAAATATCTCTGAGCGCAGCCTCAGAGCCTACTGTCTCTCCAGCAGCTGGCCTGGACTCCAGATCCCCCAGGCTGGCACGTTCATTTGCCGCCTCCTCCTATGGCTGCAGCCTCAGAGGCACACGTCCTGCCCCCTGTCCCAGCCCACATCACCTACTCTCTGTATTACCTGGAAGATCCTTCACTGACTGTTATTGCCACGCTCATTCCTGTCGCTGGCACTGTAGATGCAGGGACTGCTCTGGCTCCTGGTCCCAGCCCCAGGGCTACCACTGAGCCTCATACACACACTTTTGCACACAGGACAGAGACCCCCATTCAGGAAAATGGCTTAGGAAGTGGGGTTTAGTGAGAAGCTAAGACACACAGCAATGATCAGGAACAGGGCATAGCCAAGCAGATGCACTAACCAGTGCCTGCTTGCACACAAGTGGCTCACCTATCAACTTATACTTCTATTTTCCCACTTCTTCCCCAAGACACCTCCTTTTCCCCACCCTTGGTTTGTTCCTAAAACATCCCATAGTCAATCCTGTGCAATTCAAGTGCCCTTCCCCTGCACTCTATACACTATTCCAATGATCTATACCAAGATCATTCACTTGATCTTGCTGCAGAAGGTGAGTAACAAAATAAGTAAATAAAGGAGGCAGGGGCCAGTGTACATCATGGAGTCAGCAACAGCACGCTGTGTACAAAACCACGTATCTATGAGGGGAGCAAAGAGGAGAAGGAGTCACTGCTCTTTTAAGATAATATGGACATAGTAAAAAGATTGTTTTCTTCCAGCCTCACTAGATTGATGTACACAGATACACCCTTCACCTTGCAGTCCCTGGGAGTGCCTCATGAAATACAATTACAAGTTTATGCATGTAATATATACTATCTCCCCTCTCATAGATAATTATGAATTGGTGCTGCTGAGTCTCTGAAATCCTCTCCTCCATGTCAAGATGACTATTTCTTCTGTGTTTGTTTATTCATCCCCTGGCACAGCTGCAGTAGAGAGTGTGGACAGGCAATATGAGTAAAAAATATGTACTTCAGAGGAAGGCTTTCTTGCACTCTTTGCTGCCTTACGTACTTTTCCTGTAATTTCTTCAACTTCTGAATGTTACCATAGGACAGAGAAAGTAAGAAGATCTCAAAACTGAAGATGGATATTTTGACATTTTCTGTAAAATCCTGAAGCATGAGGTAAAATGAATTGGGGAAAAGAAACTGACTAACCCACAAAAAATCAAATCCTCCCTCATACTCCTTCAGTGTTATAAATCAGAATAATTTTACCTTGATATAGCTGACACTTGAGTAGAAAGTAGGCAACCATTTCTTTTCCCTATTAATTTCTATATTAGTTTTTAGTGGATAAAGGCTGTAGCAATTAACATAACGAGCAGTGACACTGGCACCTTAAATTTTGAGGTAGCACTCTATGTAATAAACAGGCTTCACAGTTTGAACTCCATGCATGTCATTGGAGAAGTCCTTCTGTGATTACATTTCAAGACTGATGTGAAATGGAATGCAAAGGATCATGTGGAATATAAGTTGCTCCAAGTACATGGTGAGATTTGGGATGTGGGTTGAATCATCCCGGTAGGAGTGTTACAAACAAAGCTGCAAACACATTTATTTGTTAGCATATCAAATTTGTCTCCACTCTCTAACAAAATAACTCCCTCTTTCCTGGTACTGTTAATGTACTGATAGAGAGGAGTTTTCTTAGAAATCCCTTTATAGTTAGATCTGTTTTCTCATCAAGGCCTATAGTCCCACGTGAATGCTTCCCTTCATACTTCTCAGTATTTGTTCATGTTAGCATTTTATGAACTTTCCTGTTGAATCTGAGGACAGAAAAGATAACTTGATTTAGCTGAGATAATCTATTGATGCTTTCCCTAAGCCAGCATCTGAAATGAATGATTTGAATGGAATAATTTGAAGTTTTCTTTTAAAAGCTCTCAGCCCTTCTGAAGTGACACCCCCCTCCATCTTTGCATAAACACACACACACATATTTATATATACTTTTCTTCCTTACCATCTCTGAGAGTTATTTTCCTTAGAATCCCTTGCTCTTACTTTGCCGCTCTCTATCTGATGTTTTGTTAAGGATCTTATCATAGCATTGTCACTCACATCTTCATTTCAGTCACTTCTTCCCATTTAATAGAATTTGTACAGAAGGTCTTGCCCGTCTAATTTATGTCTCCTTCTTCAGTTTAAATAACTTCTAAACTAATTCGAAAATCTTCCTGAACCATCCATTTTCTTTTTCCCTGCTCTCAACAGGCCCCTTGATAGCTAAATATTCCCCTTATTACTAATTAAGATACTTCACTTATTCTTCTATTAGTCACAAAAAGATTTCTCTCTGGATTTTTACTCATTGTGTGCATTTGGTGGCTTAGAGTAATCCCCAGTCATAGCAGTTTCCTTTTCTTCTTTCTTTTTAACATTAGGCACAGATTTTCAATCAGTCTATTCTCATGTAGCATCTAAACCAATATTTACAACTTTGATATAAAATACATTTCCTGCATTTTTCCCTTGCTTGTCTCCTTGAACAAATTGTGTTCTTCTATGCCTGTGTCAGATGTGCAGCATATCCCACAGTCTCTGTGATGACAGCTAAGTCATCATTTTGATCATGAATTAGGTCTTGAAGTATCTCCTTGTACCTGTGTTTTGGTAGTTTACTGACAACTAGGAGAGTGCCATTATTCTTCCTATAATTTGCTTTTTCATTAAATCAATTTCTTCTCCTTCCCCATAAATACTGAGCTTAAATTCAGCAAATTATATACATTCCTTCAGATTTTAGTTCATTCCATTATAAAAGAGATAAGTTTAGTTCTTCTAAGTGGGACAATATGTAATAAATTCACAGGAATTGGAGTTGTACCAGTATTAAATCTTTGGAATTGAGAAGAAAATTATACCAGCAATCCTTCCTGACATGAAATGATGTCTTCTGATGATTTTTAAGAATCATTATTACATTATTATTTATTACACATATCACTATAGAGAAAACTACGATAGGTCTGAGCCCATACTGTAATGAAGACATTAAGGTTTCCCTTTGGAAACAATAATAAAATTTGTCAGTTTTCTAGGTCTAAGCAATTTTCTTGAAGAGTGTAATTAATTTGTAAGAAAACACCAGCCAACAGTAAAGATTGCAGAATAAAATAGCAAATCAGAAACTTGTTGAAAAATAACACTTGCCATAAAAATGATAACAATACCATGCAAAGAAATTGAAAAGCAACATGTAAATAAATTACTGTGGCACTGTTCTTGCTACTATGGTTAATGTTATGTCAGCATTTTCATTATAAGATCAATTTTTCAAAGTTTATGAGTCATCTATAAAATTTTTAAAAAAATCTTTCTGAGACTAATGCTGGAAGATCATGCTCTAGAAGGAATTTTGATTACAATAGTGTGGAGGAAAAAACACCAATTACTCTTCATAAAAGAGTCTTGAGTTGAAAAACAAGGTATCAGTTTAAAAATATAATTTAAATTTTTTGGACTAAGATTCTAGTCAGAGATGCAGCTATAAAATTAGCTTTCTTTCCCTGTCATTCAGTTATTTACAACACCATAAAGAAAATGGGACTGAAGCCAAAGTATTTAGGTGGAGAGTCTGTAGAGTGTCTTTGAATGAGAGAAGCCATGTTGTCATTTTAAATTTTACTGCCTGCTCCACATACTCCTCTCTAAAGAAAAATATTTTTAACCTAAGCTCATTAGGAAGAAGTGACAATACATCTGTAGCTGAGTCATTGATGCAAGTTTATATTGGTGCAGGAATAACACACTGAAAGCTTTTAAGCCAAGATTTAGCAAACTATTTCCCTTGGAGGTATAAAGAGAAAATATGCTTTGTTAATAAAACAATTTCTAACAACTTATTTAGAACATATTTTCTCTAAATAATGGAGTAATGAGTAATAATATGGGCCATGGATGATAGAACGGGATACTATTAAAAGAAAGCACCTTATAAGATTTATCTATAGTTTCTCAGCAGTTTTCTGTTGCTGTTGAACACAGACTGCTGAATTGAAAATATGCTTGATCTGATCTGACTAAATATAGCATTCTTATGTTTTTTTTGAGGACTTGGGGTAGTGTTTGAGACCATTAGCATTGAGGTAATGTTGAAGGACTCTGGACAGCATAAAGAGGCAAACCCAGTAGAGTCACCTTTCTACAGTTTAGCCTCAAGAAGAGATGACTGAGAGGGAACCTCATGAATGCCTACGAGTATCTGAAGGGAGGGTGCCTATAGGATGCAGCCAGGCTCTTTTCAGTGGTGCCAAGCAAAAGGACAAGAGGCAATGAACAGAAACTGATGCACAGGAAGTTCCACCTGAACATGAGGAAGAGCTTCTTTACAGTGTGGGTGACCGTGCAGGTAGCCCAGAGAGGTTGTGGAGTGTCCCTCTCTGGAGATACTCAAGAACCATCTGAATACAGCCCGTGCCATGAGTTCTAGGATGGCCCTGCTTGAGCAGGAAGGTTGGACCAGATAAAACCACTGTGGTTCCTTCCAACCTTACCCATTCTGTGTTCCTGTAATTCTGTTACTTTTGTGAAGAACCATGCCATGAAAAGTAGCTTGATACCATTTTGAGGGCAAATAGTTGAAATTACTAGAAAAATTATACAGGATATATTTTGCTTATGAGTAGAGGCCTAGCAATCTGTATAAAATCTTCATTGAAAGTCCGTGTTCTGACCAACAGACATTTAAAAGGCATCAAAGGCACATTTTTAACAAAATGATACTTCTTTAGAGAGAAGAAAGGGTTTGCAGTGACACTTCATTATGCTTTTAAAGTTGCCTTGTGGGCTATCATATTAGACACTTCTGTGTCCACATTGTAGGTACCTCTGGATATTGGATGCATGTGAGTACAAATCAAGGAACTTCAGTTTAATTGTCTGTATGGTTGTATTTACATATACAGATACAAATTCAGACACTAGAAACTCCTACTTCCCGGCTGAGGCATTTCTAAGTATCTTTTCCTTCAAAAGCTATTCCTTTCTTGTACATATCATGGAAAGAGAAACACAGAGCAGTTGATGTGAAAGGCAGCTCCAGAGTCAGAGTTCCTATGCCCCACTCATTGCAGGGTCACCTAGAGCTGGCTGCCCAGGGCCAGGTCAGTTGGGTTTTATACATCTCCTAGAAAGGAGATTCCTCAGCCCCTCTGGGCAATCAGTTCATTGGGCACTACTGAGGATTCTGGCTCCACTTCTTTATTCCCTCATCAGCAATTTATACCCATTGACTCAATCCTTCTCAGCCTTTACTTCTGCAGTTTGAACTGCCTGAGCTCTGTCAGCCTCTTCTTATAAAAGTGATGCTCCAAGGCTTTCATCAGCTTTGTGGCCCTTCATTGAACTTGCTGAAGCAAGTTCATGTCTCTTTTGTACCGGGCATTTAGGTCTACGAGTGCACCAGACATCAAATTCATCTAGTTCTATTCAATATCACAAGTGGGAAACTGAAAGCTATTCATTTTACCCACATAGATACCCACAGCAGGGTTCAGTTGTCTAAACACAGACATTCTGTACTATTTCAAAAAGGTCTGGAGTATTCCCCATGCCCTCCAGCTGCCAAGCACCAGATCATATTTGCCATTCTGTGTGAATATCTTGGAAATTTTCTGGTTTGCTAGAAGCCATGGATAATCTAGGTTTAGACATTGATGTTACAATAAACCTTAGACAGCAAAACAATTTTCCATGTATTATAACTTCATATATAACTCTATTATATAATGTTATCCACATAAGTTAAGATTCCCCTTGGAGTAGTCAGAGCTTCTGCCAGGGGCAGTTCAGAGGAAGAGATAATCTCCTTTCATTTAACCAGCAAAAATAAAGTGAAATTGTATGAATATGTCCTCACTCCCTCTGATCACTCTCTCCTTCTCCCAGACTTACACAGCCAAGGCCAGAAACACAAATAGAGGAACAACAAAAGAAAAGTACAATCCTAAAATACCTGAGAATTAAAAACAGGAAATGAAGAGCTGATTATAGGTCATTTTTTTTCCTCTCTTTCAAATTTTGCAATTAATAACATGCTTTAGTAGTGCTACATTATTACTATCTCCCAGTGATTTTGTTTACAATGCCTCTCATTATTACCCACACTCTCAATGTGCACTTTTAAAATGTGAATCACATTACCATGATTGCATTTGCATTAAACACATGGTTAGTTTTTTAAAAGTACAAATGCTTGTAATTTTATGACACACCCGCATGAATTATAAAATGATGCATAATAGAACTTTGCTTGATTTCATAATTACCTGTTGTTATCCTGGGCTAATTAAATATTCAGCACTGCGTGTTAATCCTGAAAGCCTCCCTGGCATCCTCTCTTCCCTTTTCTTGATTTTTTTTTAGCACATTCCATTGAGTTACAACTGGTTTCATGGAATCTGTAGAAAGAAAAATGTTCAACAGCTATGGATATATACAAATCTTCAAACAACCATACTCAAATTTAAAAGTGGAAATTTCAATATGTACCTATTATTTCTGGCAGGCATATAGTACATTGCTTTGATCATATTTCTTTACTAAGCTTCCTCCTCTGGTTGAAATAGAGCCTCTTAGAGCTATTTCTCCCCTCTTTATTTTCTCAGAAAGTTACCTTGTATTTTATACAGCCTAGTCTTCTAAAAGAGGCTGTTTTCTAGTTGTCCATGGTGTACTGTATGAGCATCTAAAGATACTTTGAGGAATTTCAGACTTGAAATACCTTGCTCAAAAAATAGAAAGTGTGGGAGAATAATTACTGTATTGTAGTACTTTAATTCATATGAATAAAATGACCAGCCTTGTTATCATTCAAGTTAGCAGCAAGGTCCTCAGCAGCTTCAGACAGAATATATTATTAAAGCATACAGAGGTGCTGTTACTTTCATAGCAGGTAGAACTCATTTTTTAAAGAACGAAATATGTGACCTAGGCAAATTATCAAGCAACTTATTTTGCCACCAGAAAGAGAGCACTGTTTTCCTTCAATGTTTCATTTCAGCCCCAACATAGACATCTTCAGGAGGTGTCTAAGTCAGCTCATTTCACCTCCCCTGCTCTGCTGCCAATAAAAAAGTTAGTATTGGATGGGAGGCAACTCATTTGCCTATAAACATCTGGTGTAGATGTGCCATGTGGTATTCAGCCAGAAAGGTAAGAGGTTTAGCTTGGGTCTTCTGTCAGATACAAGTTGTATTCTGATGCCCCAGATATGGTGGGGAAAATTAAGAGCAGCCAATACCTGCATTTAAGCTATTGAATCAACTTTAGGTGTTTGCATTTGTAGCTGGCTAGCGATAGGCAAGAAATGCTATAAAACTGTCCACTGTGCTTCTTTTAGTAATAAGTACAGGTAGGTCTTTTCCCAAGAGAATAACTTATTCTCCTGAACAAGCACTTGCAACGTATGGAATCATAAAATTTGAATTTTAGTTGCAGTTCTTTGTTTTATAATTTGTTTAAGCTTAAAACAAGTGACAAATTGAAAACAAACAAAAAAACAAAAAACCAAAACAAAAACACCAAAACAACAAAAACCGAACAAAGCCACTGTCCTGGTTTCAAACAGGGATTTAAAAAACCCAAAACAAAACAATCCAAGAAAACCCAAAAGAAATAAAACCCAAAACCTTAACTTCCCAAAAAAACCCCACAATTAAACCCAAAAAACCCATACACAAAAACCCATCAAAAATAAAACCAAAATAACCCCATTTGCTGTAATAAATTTAGGCCTTATACAGGTCAAATGTTGCATTCATGATTCAAGTGTTGTCCCAAGCATCTGCTAGGTGTATATTTTTTAAAAGTTACTTTGAGGAAGTACATGGAATGTAAAATCTTTACTTATTTACCTACTTTGATCTCCTCCACATCACATTGTTCCTGTAGGTATACTTAGCCTAAATTTAAATTCTTGGTTTTAAACCGCTGTACTACTACTGCTTTCAGCACATTAAGTATTAGTGTCTTAGTACTGCGTAAATGAAAGGGGTGTCAATCATCAAGCTTTTAGATTCTTGTATTTCTCGGTTAATAATGATGATCTTTGAGCTTGGTCCTGCAAGTAATCATTTGTGAGAGTAAAATTAGGCATATAGATTTGCATTTGCAGGATTAGTGACAATGTAAGCTTTGGCACTGTTGGGTTGCTATGCAAATGCTAAGCAATTCTCTCTGTTTTCTTCCATTTTTATTCCCTTCCACATCCCCACACCTTCTTAGACAAGCGAACTTATAGTCAATTTCCGTGAAGGTTTAGTGTTTTGCAAATCTAAACCTTGAGATAGGGTTAGATATGCTTAGATATGTTTCTCTCAAACCCTCTTTGAACATTTAAGACTTCATTGCAGCTAATCTTATCACAGAAACTATGTTGGAAATAAAAATGTTACAAACCAGTTATACAAACCTTTGATGTGAGTTGTTTTCCAACATACCAGCATTGGAAAAGACAACAGAACCATCACCAAGATGCATGTGTATGAGCCCATTCACAACTTTCATGTATTATGCAAATAGGATTTTTTGATTAAACATTTAAAGTAATCCATTCCCTCCCATATGTTTATTCTTTTATTAACTGTAAATAGCTGAGCCATTTTCAGTCCTGTCATTATTGTTAGTTTGTTCCTGTTCTCCACTCCACATGAGCTTTCCCTTAGCTTAGCTCCCTTGTAGAAAATGCACCAGCATACAGAAGTCAGAATAATAACAACAGAGAGGAAACAAACAAACACCAAGGCCATTTAAAGATCCACAATCAGTAGCACACAAAAGCACACAAGGTACTTTGGCATGGTTTGATTCTGTATCTTTTGTTGCCAGATTGCAGACACACTTTACAGTAATGGAAGCATTATTTCCTCTGATAACCACAGCAATTTATCAGAATACTTCTTCTTGAGTATTATTTTCCTCGGTTTTGCTGCATTAAAATAAATTAAATAAATTTAGATCAGTTTTGGCTCAACTCTCTAACTACTTTGTCAAAGTCTTTTAGAGCAAACCTCAGATGCAGTTGTTATTGTCCTCTGTGGCAACAGTCATTGCAAACATCATTAAGGATGTGAGGTCTCTCCCTTAATTAAGAACTAAAAGGTTTCATTTCCTAAAACAAAAGCATGTGGCAGGTTTTATTGATCTGGTCTATGTCGCCAACTGAACACATTAGCAGGGGTTATTGATTACTCTAGCGGTAATTAGCTCTGCTCCTTGTCAGGTAAAGCACACATTCCTAAGATCTTTCCTAAAGAGGCCTATATGTTCATTCACATTCACCAAGTTATACAATCAAGGGGGGTTTTAAACTCTTTATTGCCTATGTATAATTTTCTAAAATTTAGCAGCAATCATTAGAAAGGTCATTTTCCAGTCATTATCTTGTTATAATTCTTTCTGAATGTCACTGATGCACTTAGGAATGAATTCAAAAACAAAAGAAGCACAGCATTGTTGTTTTTGTTTTGTTTTGTTTTTTAATTGTAAGCACATATGGCTATTACTGCTTTTAAAAACTCCCTGCAACAGAACTGCCATTATATGTTAATATGGAACTGTGGTAAAGAATTTCCTAACAGAATGCATAGGATCTCTCCCCCATTTGAAGACAATAATTTCAGACTGACAACTGTCCTAATTAATTCCTTAGTAACATTTAGTTCATTTTTCACTCTTGTATTAAAAAAAAAAAAGAACCTAATTATATTCAATAGCACTTTGGAAAAAGACTTGATAAGTTAAAAGGTGGAAGCAAGATAACTTGCCCTCTCCAAGGACAAATTTGTGGTTAGGAAAACCAAAACTGATTTGTAGTTATATCTGTCAAGGTTTCAACAAGAATATCAGCAGCAAAAGGAAGACCAGAGCTATCAAACTGCTGCTGAAGAGCACAGGCAACCTGATGTACCAGAACCCAGAAAATACTTTTGCTTTTACTGCTAAGATTTATATTCTAGGATTCCAGATTCCTCACATCTGTGGGAAAGTCTGGAGCAAAGAAAAGTTACCATCATTAGAAGAGGATCAGATTTGGGAATATTTAAAGAAACTGAACATCCACAAGTCTATGGGACCTTGTGGTCATGAGTGCTGAAAGAGCTGGAAAATGTTGTTGCAAGGCCACTCTCAGCTACCTTGGAAAGATCACGGTAACTGCAAGAGATTCTTGGCCAATGAAAAAAAGGAAACTGATGAAGACACACAAGAATGAGGATCAGGGAAACTACAGGCCCATTATCTTCACCCGAATCCCAGGGAAGATGTAAAAGAAATTAATCCCAAAATACATTTTCAATCACATTAAAGAAAATAAGGCTTTTGAGACTAGTCAACATGAATTTAAAAATGGAAAAATCAGTTGCATATTTTGGGGTTTTATTTTATATAAATCATGTATATCATATTGAATGCCTGAATAGCCTGGTAAACTTTTGCAAAGAAATCATTGGCTCAGCAGACTACTGTTGTGTTTTATGTTCACTTCAGATTTTGACACTGTCTCCCATCAAATCCTCATGAACAAATGGATAAAGCCTAGTCTAGATAAGTGGGTAGTGAGACAAAATGAAAAGTAGCTCAGCTTCCAGAATCAGAGAGCGGTGATCAGTTGCATCCAATCCAGCTGCAGGCCAATCACTAGTGGTGTGTGCCAGGGTTTCCAATCAGGGCCAATTCTGTTCAACTCCAACAGGCTTGCAGTTGTTACAAAAAAACTCACCTGCAGATAGTTGGGAGTTTGGTTGGGGTTTTTGTAGTGTTTATTTTTTTGACAGAAAAAAAGTTGGCATTTTAATGATGACTCTTGATGATTATAAATTTGGAAGCATCGTTGACACACCAAAAGATCAAAATATATTTTACAGAGGAGAACATGGTACAGAAAAACAGTGAAATAGTGAAATATAATCACTTATGGCACATGTTCATGCATGTATGTCTTGAATTGTCTTGATTTAGACAGGTCTGAAGGCTAGCTATTGTTGGTTATTTCTACAATTAGTTGAGAGGGACAGGCACCTCTAGAATGAGGTACAGAATGCCAAGAGAATGAATAATTTTCTAGGAGAACCTTCCAGTGACTATAAATACCGTTTGAAGAGTGTGTCTAGCTATAGGCCTGTCTTACAAGATGAATAAAATACATTTTGGCTATAAAGTGGAAGCTCATCAGTTGAACTTTGCAAAATTTACTGGTACAGTTATGTTTAATCTGTTTCAGTAATTAAATGCAGTTAGCCCTGTGTATCACCCCTAAACAGCTGCAGCAGTCCTGATGTCTGCTGAAATTGTGAATTCTTTCCTCTTTTTTTTTGCTTAGCATCCTAATATTCATATTAAGCATGCCCTGCTCAGCGATGTGAATACACAATACTTTATTTCTTTTTTTTCCCCCCAGTGAAAACCTGATCACATTTGCTTGGCGAGTTTTAATGGGTTCTTTGCAAATCTGACTGTAATGGGAAGTCTTCCAGCATTAGTTTTAACTCAGCAAAAATCCATAGATATGATTTAGTGAAGCAAGGAAAGGTCCAGAGAATCGTTGTAACTCCCCATATCCCAAGTCCATTCAAGGACCAGAAAACAATACATGCCCTAGAAACAGCTGAGTGTGACAGTAATTTTAGAATGTCACTATGATTAAGATGTTTTGACACATAGGGATAATTCTAACTTTTCTGGAGAGACAGATATAGAAAGGAATGTTAAATTTTTACTCAATTGGGGAATAATGGTGAACCACCATTGTGACAAAGTCAACATAAAGACAGATTCCTGACTATACCAGTAATGTCATTTTTTTCCAAACTATACTAGAAATGAACCACCAATCACAGACAATATTTTATCTGGAATATTCGGTATACATTTACATTACCTGCTGTAACAGAGTCAGGAACAAGTTTGGAAAACTTTTTATAAACAAATCAGACTTAGCTCTCCACACTGCTTAACTGTCAGCTGACTCTCCATATCTTCCTACAGAACTTCAGCAATTTTTCCACAAGTTATCTCCATTCCACTTCAGGGCATAATGCCAGACAGATTCTCTCTCCATAAGGCAGTGTGTATACAATTGCATAATGTCTGTCTGATACAATTCTCCTTAGTCTTAAAATATTATCCAAACTTGTATCATACCTTTGAGTACTCACATATGCCATATGCCAGTGCACAGAAGCCATAGTCTCATTTTCATGCTATAAAATGTTCTCCCTATCAAACTGCACTATAATCCTTGCATTATTTCAGGCACCTTGAAATTATTCTCATTAGCACTACTGCAACACATGGTAATAATTTTGTATTTTATATTTTAGGGGCACTGTCTGAGTCTGCAGATGCCAAGGGCTACTCTATGTCTTTAGATGTAGCCCAGAGGGGAGCTATCCCTGGCATAACATACACATGAACCAAAGAGTTCTGCCTGGCATCAGGCCTAGGGGCTGCTCCCCAATTCTCTTTTATTCAGCGGAATAGACACACTTAGGGTCCAGAAACATTAAATCAGACCAATAGTAAAAAACAAACAAACAAAACCCTGCAAAAAACTCTAAAAAACTTCCACCAAACCCATACCAAACCAAAACCAACAAACGAAAATAATCTCACCCCAAAACACAAACATAAGAAAATGACAAAAAATCCCCAAACCAAGCAAAAGAAACAACAAAAAAAAAACCTAAAAAACCCCCAAACCAGTCAACGAACCAAAGGCAAGAACCCAACAGCCCGTAAATAAGGAGATGAGGGAATTGGATTTACTGCTTTACAAGACATGAAAAATGTGTTAAGACACATTAATTCCTGAAGAGCACATAAATATTGCCTATAAACATAGCTGTGGAGTAAGTAATTCTGATTCTAGAGAATCAGAATTATTTTTTAATTGATTCAGTATTTTCCAACCTTTTCCAGTTAGTAGAAATCTAACATTTCTTTAGGAGTCTTTGACATACAGAGGAAAATCACGTAGGTGCTATTCTGCACATGGAATATAAACAGACTTCCTCTTTTCTCTGGTGCTTCTTCCAATCCCTTTCAGAGTAGTCCCCAGATACACACTGACTTGCAGACACAGGAGTAAGACTCCTAAATCCCTCACCAATAGAAAAAGTGAGTGATCAGAAGTAAAGTTAGGATGGGAACTAGGAAGATGTTGCTATTTGCGTCAGCACTGATGTTCTGGATCTGAACATGAAGAATGAGCTGAAATTTAATACTATAAAGACTTATGAAAAAAATATTTCACACAAACATTGTGACACCCAGGAAATGAATTGATGAGAGCATTATTGTCTTTATGGTACAGAGAAACTATTCAGTAAACTGCGTTCCTCTGATAAAGTCAAATAGTCTAAAAGTTCAGAAAAAGAAAATTATTTTCCTGTATTTAAAAAAAAAACCCTGTAAAATATAGTTTAAAATTATTTATTAGACCATAATTATAATTAAAACACTTTTTTTTCAAATATAATTCTAGATCACTCATGCCATGCTGAGATGCTGCTTCTTATCTAATTGGGATTAAAAAAGAATATATTCTATAATTAGAATGAAAAATCTTTGTCACAAAAGAAAATCAAAATCTGTGAGTCATTCTAATTAAAACAGAAGCTTATGAACTCATATTCCTCAAATAAATGTGAGAAATCCACTTTGTATGCTACTACATTTTTAGGATTGTTTATTTCTTTTGTAAGGAAAAGTATATTACTGTACACCCTTAAAATGCTACAGTTCAGCTCACTTAAGCATTACAGATTTTGATTTTTCATTTTTATTCTTTTGTTTGGGGGTGGTGAATAGTCCTCATGGGCCCCTTGACAGAACTTTAGTATTCTCTGCTCCAGTCAGCAATCTCAGGAAACATCATAGTCTAGACTCAAAAAATTATCAATAGGAGGATGTTGCACAAGAAGGAAACCATAATTAACAGTATTAAGTGAAATTCAACTTTTGAAAGACAAAAAAATTCGAGACTTTAGTTTCAAAAAAGGAAGGAGGAGGCAAATTCAAAAACATTTTGCAGAATGCAAATTATTTTCAAGAACCTAATTATGGTATTTTAATTAAAATGAAAAAGTCTGTGCATTCCCCAAATGCCAATTCCCGGCAAAAATTAGGATGGGATTCATTAAGCCTAATTTTAGTCTTCATCTGAGTCATTTTATGCTCCTTCAGCAGCTGATAGAATTGAGCAATGCTAGGGAGCTGTTCCTTTGGTTAGTTCTGAATATCTACACCAGAATGAGAGCCTAACATTTGTTACTTTCATTGTTCTCATTACTATGTGTCCTATTCCCCTCAACACCGCCCTCTGTATCTGGCTATGAAACAAACCCAAAGGGAGCATTTACTGTAGTCACACCCACCACAATGATCTAAAGGTGCCTAACAAGGGTACAGCTGTTTTTCACAAACCTGTTCAATACTAAATTGTATTTTTCTATAGAGGAACAGGACACAACAGCAACTGCAATATGGATGCACCAGGTCCATGCTGTAGACAGGGAGCCTTATCCTTGGATGTGAGGCATGACTGTGGACTCCATCCCCACAAATTATATGAAACATGATTTACTGTTTTGCCACATGATAATAAAATCAAGTCAGTTTAGCAAATTTTTTTTTTTAGGTAATTTGTTTTCCTAACACAGGTACTAAAGTAATAAACATTATTTTAAATACCTGGTGTATTCAGTAAAGTAAAAATACTTGTGTATGTAAAATTATCTTTATAATCTGTAATTTTGTGCTGCCTTCCCCTTCCCAGACAGAAGCTGAGCACCCATAGTAACAACCAAGCAGATTAATGACATCACACTCAGTGACAAAAATGGGGCGGAGGGCTACTTGTCTTCCAAAGCCCTCATCTACCATTGTTCCTCAGGATGTCCAATTTTTCACTATATAACGCAATGCAATACATAATATCCTAATACCAATTCTCAAAATTTCTGTCAACATAATAGGAAAACAAACTCATCAAGAAATAAATGAAAGAATATGAATACCTGGATTCAACATATTTTCTAGAAAACAGTATAAATTCTGTCTATCTAAAACACTACCTACACCCCTGAAGTAAAATTCAAATGCTTGTCAGATGGCAAATATACAAACACTTAGTAATTTTATTACCTGTATCCTTTTCTCTGTAGATAAGCAAGAGGCATCATTCCGTTCCTTTGCATGGATCTCAGATTAAGGCTCATTTGTCAATTACATGTCTCAGCATATGAAATGCAACCACTAATCCATACAATACTGTGTGTTTCTGAAAAGCATGGACAGAATACCTAGAAATGGTCACCTACTCTTTTTTTTCTCAAGTGTCTGTTTCAGTAATTAGGGAAATGCATCTCCTCATAAAGCATTGAAAGCATCAAAAGCCCTTCTTGAACTAGACTCATTATTTAAATTGCACAGTAGCTTAGCAAAAAGGAAAAAAAGAAAAACATAATTTATTACTAAGAACAGGGTGCTATTTCATTTCCTGTGGGTTTAAGTGTAGGATTTGGGAAAGACTTAAGGCACAGTCACACCCTGCAGGTTTCCTTGTGGTTTCTCCCTCTAAAACACAGGGTCTGCCCCACTCCTGGGTCCGTGCTCCTCATGGTCTCATGAAGGGTCTCCTGTCCTCTGGAGAGGCAGGAGAGGTGAACTCTTCCTTAGCTGTTTATGTATGGAGCAGATCAACAGCCAGCAAAGGAGCCTCTCAGGCAGATAGCCTGTAAATCAGGCCTGACTCTTTATCAGTTGAGATCCCTACTAACACTGCTGGGTTTAGACTTCAGCACTCTTGAGAGGTAAGACAGGCTGTAAAAACTTTGATGAAAATTGTGTTGTTCTGATAAGACACAACTTAAATAGTTAAATCTAAACTGCGTACAGCTATCTATAGCAGGAACATGTCATCCATTGCCTTCTGTTTTCTGGGAAGAGTTGGATGTTGTTTGAGAACAGAAAGGAAGAACTGGTTGAAACACAAGTATTTACAAATTAATGAAAATAAACTGGTATCTGGAAAAGAATGTTTTAAAAATCATAATCTGCTAGAATTCTATTAAGATTTTACATCTCTGTCTGGACAAGAATTTTCATAAAACCTTTTGAAACTTTGTAGGTTTTGATGCCAATACAAGGAGTTCTGTAAGAAGAAAAAAAAAAATAAAAAAAACCAAATTAAACAATGCAACACATGCATTTGGAGACCTTGTATCTACATGCCCCAACTCCCTCTCTATATGATGAACATGACATTAACATATTACTTTTCTGAGCTATGTTTGAAACATATAAAATGAAGGTTGTTTCCACCTCTTGTATTCAATCAATATCAATAGACCTGACTTAAACTTGGGTGTGCTGGCTTTGCAAAAAATTGATTTTTTTTCTCATGCGATTTTTTTTTTTTTTTTAATGAGCAAAAAGTAAGAAAATAGGAGAACAGGAGCCCCATTTTTGGTAACATACCTTGTTCTAGAATTTTAGAAGAAACACAAATAACAAGAGATAAAAGAATAGGAAGGGTTTATTCCTTTTTCTGATTCAGTTTCATTATGAAAATCTACTTTTTGCTGGCAATACTCAAACTCATAAAGGTATTTTTTGTTTTATGAGTAGGATCTGTTCATAGAAAGAATAAAAGTGCATGTTATAAGATGTGACACAATATGCAGTGTGACATTTAGTAGCACTCTTTCATTAATTTCACTTCATGGCTAATTTTCCATAGAATTCTGCTGGTCTGTGGTTACAATTTTTCACGATAGATACAATTTGTTCTTAAGAACGACTGCAGTTTCTTTTGAAGAAGAAGGAGATTGAGCTCTGAGTTCCTTCACTTCATGTCACAGTGAACAGTGAGCAGATTTTCCCAGAGGACATGCAGTTGTGCGGCTGCAGCTATGTCAGAGAGCTCTGCTGGAGTGCCCTGCAAGTTAACAGCTGGCAGCCTCCCTCCCCAGCACCTGGCTGGCATCACACTGCAGAACCTCAGACACAATTCAGCCACACCAGCACAAATACACCACCTGCAGAAGAGTCCCCATCCCTCTGCCCCTGTGGGATGCTTACCCACGTGAACTCAACCTCAACAGAGACCACCACGGTCCCTCCCTGGCAAGCATCATAACAGCAAAGGCTGCTCTCTGATATAAAACATTTTCTTACTCTTCACAAAACTCCCAGAGATGCTTAACTGCTTTATTGTTGGGGTTTTTTTGGTTTATTTTCTTAATAGAAAAGGAAATTAAAACATACTTTATTAATTTGTTGCTAAATTTGCAGCACTGATATGCATAAAAGCAACTTTTGGCACTTAAAAATGAAAAGGAATCTTTAGTTGTTGTGCACTGGGCCCAGCTAGCACCTCAGCACTCCACAGCCCTCTCTATGTTCACTCCACTCCCTACCAGTACTGAGGAGAACAGGAAAAACAGAAATGATCAAACTCATGAGTCAAGACAATGACAACTCAATAAACAAGAAAAAGGCAAATCAAAACCCCTAAAAACCTGTGCAGTCTGGAGCAATGGACCCAGTACAATTTTGCAAGTCAGCCGCTGTGCAGGGCACAGTGACTTTTTCAATTGAATGTCTCATATCCCTTCTGTAGACCAAATTCTACTACTTTTTGAAATTATATAATTAATCAAAATGCACTACCTTAAAAATTAATTTATTCTCATCAGAAACCGAGATGATACAATTTCTGAAGGATTAACCTTCCAAAGTGTTGCCAAAGAATGAGACTAGGCTGCTTTCAACATCAGAAATTCAACATACACCAGTTAGCTGTAAGAATCTCTACAAGTATAAAGTTGATACACCTCTCTGGATGCCAGAAATTCACTCTTGTGATGCAAAGTCCCTTTCTCCACTCTACAAATGATATATGAGTTATAGGGGTGAAGAAGACCAGGACAACTATGCACAGAAAATGAAGGGTGCAGTAGCAAGTCCTTAAGATCATAAGTACTTGGTGCCAGTTATTGGGAAAGTCCCTTGTAATTTCTCTTGATCCTTGGGACCTCAGAGATCAAAGATCAATAGTTAAATAAAATACAGACCCAGTAAAATCAATTTAAAGATTTCCAAGCATTTGTCATTCAAAAATGCCATTTCATCATCATCAATGTTTCTAAAGTGGAATGTCAACTTTGACAAAATTAGGTCTGAAAACACAGCTGAGGCAATAGAACATTTGGGCAATTTTTGAACACAATGTTTAGATCTTTTCAGGCATCATTTTGAAATCTTCTCTATTTGAAATCACCTTTCATTATCTAACATGAGCCACATTATCCCCAAACTAGCACAGACTTCTTTATGAGATGACATTCTGACACTGACAGTGATTCAACCTCATCTCTTTAACTCTCATCCTCCTAATCAATAATTTGATGAGTTTTTTTCTTTGTCATTACATATTATTCTAAATACATGAAGACCCACTTTGGAAAAGAAATTCTGAACTTCAACAAGCTGAAAACATTGTTATTTTATGGACAAGGCTTTCACAGACATTTGGATACATTGCTCTATAGATCCCTTACCTTGTCTCTCTCTGTGTTCCAAACACATCTGGGAAAGATGGTTCTGCAGCAGTGAAGTATTTGGTCTCTTACAATTTTGTCCTTTGCACTTCAATAAGAATCATGTTTCTTTACGGAAAACTTCACCTGTCAGATGTTTACAAAAACCAAGAAAGAGAAAAGTGAAGCCATATACACATTTTCAGTCAAAAAAGTTAAAACCTTAATGTAAACCAGGAAAAAAAGAGACAGACATTAGGCATGTTTCCCTTGAATTTTCAGTTTGTTTTTCAAGGAAGAAGAACAAAATCCCAAGGTAGAACTCTGATCACTAAGCTACAGAACAAGGAATACTCTTCGTGTTTTCATTTAAAGGAGATAAATACTGCTTTTTCTGAGACATTAGAGAAACCCTCCTACGCTTCCCACTTAAGCAACATTTTAGAGAAAAGGATTGCTTTTGTATTTTCCCAGAGGTTTTGGGGTAATAAAAGTTTTGTTTTATTTTTTCTCAGAATTGCAGTATTTGTCTAACCTGCAGGTTTCTCGTTTCATGCTGAGATGGAAACACCTCATTTTCCTGTGAGAGAATGAAAATCTGCTGATATTATTTATCTCTCAAGCAGAATGAGAGCATAGAAATCTCACAAGCATACTCTCTTTGAATTTCCTACCTAACTTGATATAGGGCCTTGGATACAGATTCACATTAAATATTTTTTAAAAATTCCTGTTTTTCAAATATAAATCTCTGAGGTTGGTTTTGGTTTGTTTGTTTGGGTTTTTTTTTTGGTTGGTTGGAGGCTTTTGTTGGGTTTTTGTTTGGTTGTTTGGTTTGGTTTGTTACTAATTGGATGCCTTTACAGTTTTGCAGCCGTAAGGATTCCTGCTCTTCCCACAACCAGCAGCACTTTCAGGAAACACTGCCCAGGTGTTTCCATCATCCATTCCTCTCAAACAGTGCAAACTTCCCACTGCAGCTGCAGAGGTGACCCATACAGCTGCATTAGCAGAGTTAGGCTAAGTATTTTGCAAAAGCCTTTGAAAACTACTTAAATATAGTAAATGAAGTGAAGAGACATTAGTTAATAAACCTCAGGTGTGACTCTGAAACCCTCTGAGGAACAAAATTAGTGAATCAGCAGGATTTACACTAATTTATAGCCACCAAAAGGGCACAGAAAAACAATGGTCTGATAATTAGCTGTGGGTTCCTTGCAATATGCAGCAGGAGTAGCCAATGTTTCAAAATAATTAATGTGAAATGAGGGAAAAAAAGCCTAATACACAGCAAAACATATTATTTACCATGTTCTGTTGCAGTTTACCCTTGTGAGTATCCCAAGACTGGCTCTTCTTTCACACCCTGTACAAAATGTTCTTACCATCCCCAGTGACATTGGCCCCTTGAAAGCACACAAACACCTGGCTTTGTTGGTGTCACAGATGACCAAGCACAGGCAGAGACCTCTCCCACCAGTGAAACCAAAACCTCAAGAATGGAAGCACCAAGAATTCTCTGGACTTGTTAATGGATAGTGGGGCTTCCTCTGCTGTACAAACACAATAAAACCCAGTCATTCACCAGGGTCCTTACCATCTAAACACAAAAAAGCAGAGTCAGCTTCTCTGGAGAAGGGAACAGTTCTATTAGGTGTTGGTGTATAGCAAATGTTGTGCATTTTAATTCACCAATAATTTAATATGCACTGGTCTACCCTAATGGGGCAGCAATCTGGATTTGGGCCTGAGGCTACTGATGCAACAGTGTTAATAAAGAGCAAATCACTACACTAATTATGATTAATACTTTCTTTCAATGCAGCATTCTACTTCATAATTTTTAGCAAAGTGTTATTTTTTAATTTAAACAAAGCACATTGCCAACAAGCTAAATGTGTCAAATTGAACAGTTTAGTCTTCTAGTATATATAACCTCAAGTGTATTTTTGCATCTGTTATATATTCAGTGGGTGAGGGAATGTTGTGCTTTTTACAAACAGCTTTCCATAAATTTGAGCAGGCAAGCAGCTAAGCTGACACACAGCTACAATGCCACAGCGCTGGAAGGAGTTTCTGGTACTGTTATCACTAGGTGGTGAAAAACTCTTCAGTAGGGCTGCCTGGGGTTATCTCTTTAAATCCTTGAAAGAATGGGATTTGATGATGCTTCATCAATGGGATTAAGGCTCTCTTTTTCTTAGTTCCCCCCCCCATCTTGGCTGATTTCTCATAAGTGCTTCAAAGCCATGCCCAAAACAGGCAGGCCACATCACCTGATGCTCTTCAAGAACAGCTCTAGTGTCACTGACATCAGAACCTGGAGCTTGTTACACTGCTAGGCACTACAGAGCTGATGCTCTGTGTCAGCTCCTCAGGCCTAAAAGGCAGTAGTCTGGTCCAGTAAACTAAGGAAAAGGCTTGATGATTGCTTAGATTCAAAATAAGCTGTGACTAATGAAAGATATGGAGATTAATTAGCTAAATCTAAGTGGTACTACTATACCTGAATTTGGAAAAAAGTGCCAAAGTCAAAATAATTCCCAAACTTTCTGAGCAGTCAATTTAAATAAATGAGACACATCACTTTTTCTGAGTAACCACACTACTGCTATCAGCAAACACAATGTCAGAAGAGCATAATCCAAACCTAAAACAGTGAAAAAAATTGACTAAAATATTTTGCTGGTAATGCACAGTAACAAAAAAAAAACAAAAAAAAAAAACAAAAAAAAAACCCCAAAAAACAAACCCAACCCATCTATAAAATGTAAAACTGTGACCAGATTCAAGTTCTTTACCATGTGTACACATAGAACTGTCATGTGTATATAGACCTATATATAGACCTATACATATGTGTCTGTATATGGGCCCATGAAAAGAAAATCCTACCACCACTGTTTCAAAACAAACAACATGTATTCTCATTAATGTCTTCTTTTGTTGTTTGGGACAACAATGTGATAAAAAAAATCTAAATTCATTGTTAAAATATTATTTGTTTTTTGAATGAAATAACTGCAGAAAAGCACACATCTAAACCACACATACAATTTAATTCCTGCTTATGATCAAGTTCAAAAAGCCCTTACTGATTCACTCAAGGTTTCCCATAATCAAAGAGCTGAAGATGAGAACTAATTTCCATTGGAAAATTTGCAAGGACCCCCTCTGCAATCTGGAAAATTCTCTTAGAAATGAATCCTACCAATATCATATTAGTCAAAGGCAATAGAGGTAAAAATTTATGCAGTTAAACTTTTCTCTTATGAGTTCTGTTGACTGCTTGTGGTCTGGAGATATTTTTCCCATCATAACTGAAGGAGGTCTGCTCAAAATGTTCAATGGACTTCAGACAGTGATACTGTTTTAAAGGGGTTTTTTTGTCTGCTACCTATCTAAATACAGGTAGTGTCATTTGAAATGCTACCAAATATCTCCCTGGCCCTCAGAGGACATTCCATCAAGGCACAAGGCTTTTCTAGGTCCTGAGTCACATTTGCAGATATCCTAGGTGTACTAGAGTATTCGAGATGAAAAGAGATGCCTAAAGTGAGGGAAATACCTTGGGGGGTAGGGATAGATTGCCCACATCTAATGCAAAGTGTACTACTGCACTCACTACAATTAGGAGTTTAATCCCATCTCTATGCTGATTCAATGTGTGATTTCAATGCAGCTGTGATTAAAGAATAGTATTCTCACATGAGCCGTTCTGCATGCCTCCCATTTCAGTAATTATGTTTATTTCTTAATCTCAGGATGCTAATTTACTTTACTGTAAATAACAATAGATTTCCCTAAGTCTGTTATAGTCCATTTCCATAACACTTTTTTGATTTTGTTTCCAAGCTGTGATTGTTTATTGTGAAAGATCATAGCATTTGCAACTTGATTAAGATGAGCATTTGCAGTAATCTTCCCAGTTTGCCACTTTGCTACTATTGAAAAATTAGGTTTCCTTCAGGCCACCTGGCTTTAGGTGCTTGTAGAATAGATTTTTTTCAACAGGCCAATTCAACGTGAAGGCCATGTCTCCTTTGACAACGGAGATCCTGGATTTATATGAAAAAGATCTACTTTTCCTCTTTTGAGACAAGAGATGTTTATAGAATGAGAGGCTAATACAGGAACAAATTCAAAGCACAGAGTGACTGCACACAGGGAATGCCTAAAGGCTCTAAAGCTACAAACAAGACCACTTCTTTTCCCTTTTTTTAAAGGATAGTTTTCTGAGTTCTTGAGACACATATTTCCTGCAGCTTTCCAAACAGGTACAGGAATATGTCTAAAGGTTTAGTTTTACCAGCATGTGAAAATCTACAATAATGCCCCCAAGATGTTGGATGTTTGAAAAGAAAGAGCAAATCTGTGGAAAGGGAAGTTACCTGAGTTTGATTATTGACACATACAGATTCTCATGTGACCCAGGTGATTTTTTTCTAACACCACAAATACATGTATTCTGCCAAAAAATTAGGAAACAATTAATTTAAAATAATTTATGGAATCTCGGTAATATGTATTACCCAACTATTGTTCTAATATCACAGTATTATTACACTATTTTGTATTTTTATAATTTTACATTGATGCATAGACCAAATGTATCCCTGTTGAACAAAGAATCAAAAATATCTGCATCCAATAAAGAGATTTCTTATGTCATGAAATTTAAAAATTTGAAATACATTAAATCACCTCAAAAATAAATATAGTCTTTTGGGCTTTTTTATTTTGTTTGTACCATAAGGACAAACAATATTAATAAAGAGCATGTGTACTGGTATATATGGAAGTCCAGAGAGACATAAGAAATCACATGTGGAAGAGAAAAATCACTGCTTAATTTACTTGTCCATACAGGTAATGCTAGAATGCCAGGAAGCACAAGGCACACAGTGCTCTATCTGCAGCGTTGTTCAGTTTGCCTCCTGAAATTCAATCTGTGTGCAATCAATCTTGATCTGTAAAGAGAAAAGATCCATAGAGAACTGACCTAATTGGTTTCTCAATATCTCATTTCAACCTTGTTTTTTTCATTTGCTTGTTTCTTGAATTGAACTTTGTTAATCTCAAGTGCTTGCTATGTAAGTAAAATAAAGTTTCCAAAATAATGAAGTCATTTTTCTAAAAACACAAAGCTCAAAAATATTAAATTTTACCTTTTCTTCCTTTTTGTTTTTCTTCCTCTCACTGACCGGATCCATATTTTGCAGATGTCCACATTTTCTGGGAGGTTTTGGAATCAAAAAGGTTGGCAGATTACTTGTTTACCATTTCTTAAGAAAAATGAGGTTTTCCAGTAATCACCTGATTCTGACAGCTGTAGCGATAATAATTATTTTATATCCTAAATGACTTTTCACAATAAAATAATGAAAAAAGGCAGCAGTAAATGCAATTTTCAGAGCTTTTAACAGAAGTACTTGTGCATGGCTAGAGGATACCTGCCTGGGTAGATATTCTGAATTTAATCTGGCTTCACAAATAACAGGACCAGCTGATTTGATCACTGCTTAACTTGATCTTCTGTTTAATTTGATTAGAGCATTAGAGGCCAACATGTTTTCAGCTTAAAATAATTCAAGAAGTGTTTGTTTTTCACAGTACAGCAGGACAAGGTTATAAGAATTAAAGAAACCACATTTGCAGGAAGTTAGAAATTTAGTAAGTAGGTTATTTTGGGAAGCTCTATTAAACTCCATCACAGTGAAAGGACAGTTGGAAATCTGAGACATCTCTAATGTGTACAAGGCTACACAGTTCCCATCAAAGAAATCTGAGTGATTTTACTGTGCAGATGGTAAATTTATCAGGTGCATCAACTTTGCTCTGTGACTGCAGGAACGAAAAGCAGAATGGAAAGTAAATATTCCCCAGAGAAAGATAGAGAGCAAGATCCAGACAGTAAGCGCTCTGCATTCACGTCAATAGGCAGTATTGCAGACTACACTAAGAATACAGAGTGTCTCAAGTTTCAGTTGTTTTGCCTATTTTAAACTGTCCTGTGGACACTCATCTTCACCTTTACGTATTGTGAAGTCCTCTGCATCTGCTCTCCTGGACAAAAGAACATTTCCATCCTCACAGCCATGGAAGTCACTTACTCCACATCCCTGCTCAAAGAAGGGTCATCTAGGGCAACTTTTACTGCAAGGGTTCAATGCTATGTTATGGCCACTGTGGTGCAAACAGGACCTCCTGGTCCTCGTCTCCAAGGTGCCTCCTGTCAGCTCCCAGTCTGTACTCAACCGGGTGTTATGACTCCACAGGGGGAGGAGGTGGGATTTCCCTATGTTGAATTTCATTAAATTTCTTTTGTTCCATTTCTCCAGTCTGTGTCAAGGATGATCTGGATGGCAGCTCTTCCATCTCATGCAGCAACTACTATCCCCATTTTATGTCATCTATGAACTTATTTGAGGGTATGCTCTGACTCATCGCCCATCATTCATTAAGGTGTTCAAGAGCATTTCTCCCAGTATCATCCCCTGCCATACACAAGACTTGCATCCAGATGTGCCACTGATCCCAACCTCTTGAGCCCAGTTGTTCAGACACTTTTCTAATCCATCTCATCATCCTTATAGTCTGCATGCTTATCAGATTGTCTGAGAGAATGTCATGGATGGAAGAGTGGAAAGCTTTACTTAATCCAAGATAAACAGCAATGGCTGAGCTTATTTTATTCATCTTGCCAGTCACATCATAGAAGGTTATTGGATTGCTCTGGCATAATCCTTGTTTTCAAAATCCAGCCTCACTATTCCTATTCCTTTTGCTCTGCTTAGTATGCTTAGAAAAGTATTTCAGGAGAATTTACTCCATCACCTTTCCAGACATGAATATGAAGATGAGCAATCTGTAGTTTCTTTGATCCTAATTTCTCCTTACCCTCCTCAAAGATAGGTATGACATTTGTTTTCTGCCATTGCTCAGGAATACCCTGATCCACCAAATCCCTGTGACCTTCCAAAGATCATGGACAGTGTCCTTTCAACTACATCCATCAGATTTCTCAGCATTTGTGTGCAATACATATATAAATTTAAGACAAGAACCTTAGTCTTTTTTTTGTCCAAGTCTGGTAAAATTATGAGGAACAGAATATGGGCTTTAAGCTGAAGGAATGGAAAGTCTTACATCACTGGTAAAGATGCTATCAGCAAAACTTATAGTATATGGATTATTAGATCTTAAAATGAAAATTTCTTTCCATAGAATCTAATTTCTACCAAAATTACAATAAAATACTACCACCCCTCCTGCCAAATTAATTTGATTAAAAATTATTACTCTAATAAGTTAGGTCCCTTCTTTGAGTAATGCCAGGGAAGTTTTCAGGGATGCCATGTAGATTGACCAGATCAGGTTTAGCTATTCATCCTTATCTATCTTTTGCAAATGCTACTGCTTGGGAATTTATTACTGCCCAGAACAGTGAAATCCACAGGCATCTAAAGGAGTTGTTCTACTGTCAGTGTCACCAAAGAGGGTGGCCAAATCAGATCTTAGTGGGACTACAAAGGAAAGGAAACAATTCTGGGAGGAAGTGGGTGTGTTGATTGATAAAATCATAATGTTTATATGTTCAGATGCTATGTTAGAGGACTAGGTGATCCTCTCTATATTCATTACAGAGTTACCACTTTTGGAGTTGATAAGTAATTTAAATGCTTGAGGATGCCATGTATTTTGGTATTAAAAAAGGACAGAAATTCTTGATGCATTCATCTTGATTAATGTTATTGAAATATTAGTGCATTCTTAAAATTCTACTTCACCTTTTCAAAATTGAGAAAATATCCATTTATCTGATATTAATAAGGCTTTTGAATGGGTTTCTCTACAGGCATATTGTGACTGCAGTTTCATGTATACTATAAAACAATGTAACAATGTTCTGGATAAATATGTCATGTATGACTTGCAGGAGAAACCTTTCAAAGCTGATCTTATAAAGGAAAAACCAAAAAGAATACAGATTTCTGGACAAAATGGATGGAATTGGAGCAAAGAAGCAATAACTGAGAAAAGAAGTATTGTGTGGTTGAAAAAAAGATATGTGGTGTGAAAATGTTTTCCCTTGTGTTTTGCACAAGCCACATCCATTGGATTATTTTGCCACCCTGTCAATAGCATGAATCTGTGTTTGAGGATCCAGAAGAAGATCAATCTCTGACACCTTCAAGAAACCCATCAAATCATATGTATAGAAAAGCACTTTGAAGTCTGCAAATGATAAACACTAATTACTTTTAGTTGTCGTGTAAGTAGTGATGTTGTGGTAAAGTGAGAATAGTGTGCTTAGATCCTCATATGTCATCTTGCATTTGCCTGTCCATTTCCAACAGCTTTTTCAAATGATAGTGAAAATTAATCAAGTGTTCTGTATCTGGTCTGTTAAAAAAAGCCTAGTTTCCTTATGTAATAGTACTTCATGCACTTTTTTTTCCAGATCTATGAAAATTTATTACTTCTTTGTCACTCTTTGCACAGGCAATTCTATCACTCTCTCTTTGTGTTTGTCCAGAGGATTGAGTAGCTTTATAATCTCTATTTAAACCCTGCCTTTGTGATGCCTTGACAAATTACTTAAAATACTTCTCCACTATATTTTTCACTTTCACATATGTGGGACCTATTACCTACTGCCTTATTGAAATCTGGGGACCAAAAAGTGGAGTGGGAGACAGTTGCAGAAATAAGAATATAATCATCTTTTTTCTCTAGACCAAAATAGGGCAGGGCAGGGTAGACTCTTACTTTGGGGATAGCATCATCCATGCTCACCAGAACTTGATAACTTTCCTAAAATATTTTCTGAAGAAAATGTACCCCAGCCAAAACCAGCACACTGACAATATTTTGCTTGTGCACCAAGTGCACCAACAGACTCCCTAGCTCTGAGCCTATTCTCAGAGCATGCAGGAGCAGGGACTATGAGCTTGAATAGGAAGTACACAGGAGAATTAGTAGTATATTGTGCCTACACAGTGGTGCTCATCTGGAGAATTTTGATTTCTGTTGAAGTTCTAGGATGACTATGGAAGTCTTCAGGCTCTTTAGATAGCTGTTAAGCAAGTTGGCTCTTCCTGCAGGTATTATAATACCTGCAGGTATTATTCTCTCTCAGTGAATGGGCTAAAGACACTGACCTGCCTTGGGCAATTCTTTTCTGCAGTACACAAGGTTCTGAGTGGCTGTGCTGTGGCTGTACTGAGAGAGGGAATTTATTATGCTCACTGTGGTGCCATGCAAACAAAGAAGTGTTGTTTTCAGGCCTGAAGGAGTCTGCATGTAGCCTCCCTGCATGTGACACGAGTTGTCTGTGGCCAACTGTTCCTACATCTTTCACATGCAAGTGGAAGGCTCTGATTCAGGAAAAGATATTTAATTCTCGGCAGATCAGCATCTGCTGCCACAATAAGAACCTTTGAACATACACTGTCAGCCTCATGTAATACATTAATCATACATTCCAGCAAGTGTGAATACTGGTTCATACAAAACCCCTGCAATCTAGGGGCTAAAAGCATGTATGTGTTATGAGCCAATTTCATACTCTGTTCATTAAGAAAGTCATCACCATGGTAACATATACATCACAAGTTACTATCACAATCTCTAAAATTGTCAAGCGCATAGCAACAAGAACATAATGCTGGAGTACCTCCATTTAGTAATACTTGAAAGTTGTACATAAGGTTTACTAAGCACCTTATAAGTATTAGAGAGAAGAAATTGGTCTTTTACACCCATCTGTCATAAAGAAAAATCATGTTATTAATTTGTAGACTTAATGATCTTGAGTCAAATTTTGCCAAAGATTAACTTGCTCTCATGTTTTTCATCTTGCCTTTATCTTTCTCCTTCATCTTGTTATATTAGCTATTCTTTGAAAAATCATTTGTAATATGAATATCCTGGAGAGGAAACACTGTATGCAACTTACACTAAGTAATAATCTACACATGGGAAAGCTGTAGACAATAATGTGGTCTTCCAAGGGACATGGAGCCCCTTGTTCTAACCCTATTGCTTAAACCTCTGCAGAAAGCTCAATTTCCAGATTCAATTTCTCCAGTGACATAATTCATATCACAGTAACTTTATCTAGTTTTATCACAGGGAGAATTAGCCAAAGACAGATGCTGTTAGAGCTGTAGTAAATGAGAGGAAAGAGTTCGACCACAAAAAGGCTACAAAGTCATAACCAGGGAATTTTTCCTAGAAGATTGATAAGAGCAGAAAGGTAAAGTTAAAAGAGGAGTGAATCGTTTATGCATCAGCTTTCTTCTGTGTGGCTCTAGCAACCAAGACATGGCAAACTGTGTGAGTTTTCATACTAATGGAACTTATCTGCTCCCTGTAAATTAAGGGGAATGGTCATCTCTGACTTTCCCTGTGCTTTGCCTGATTAAATGGAAGATCTGGTTAACAATTTGATATGCACATCCACACATGCACAAACTTTCCTCTCCTCACTGACTGAAGATGATAATGCTCTATTTTAGATTTTATCTTAGTACTTTAGCCCACTAAAGTTGAGAAGTTATTTTGATATCATAATCATACTTTTTTTTTCCCCCTTCAAATTATCCCTTGCTTTATTTCAAAACTTCAAACTTGAAGATCATTAAAAACTTCAGAAACACAGGGGAACAATGCTACTATGAAAATGTTTGAATAACTAGTCACAGGGATATTTAAAGACAGTGGAAAATGTCAAGACTGTAAATTTAACTTTGACTCTAGTAGGAGGTTCAGAAAATGTTAAGGCATAACTTGAACAAGAGGGCAAGTTCCTGACAACCACAGCTATCATGGCAAATCAAAATTAAGCATCCATTGTGTGAACATGTTTAATTTGACAGGACATTACATTGTTTCTCTTTAAAATGATACTTCACCAATAATTTCCACTGTCAATTAAATGAGAAAATATATATAGTTAAAGAATGCACTGTAGGCTGCAATCATGCCTTCTAATGTTTTTCATTTGACTCATGGCTTAAATATAGAAATTTTTTTTTTTGGTGGTGGGGGAGGTTAAAGGGATGATTTCTGTGAGAAGCTGCCAGAAAGTTCCCCCACGTCTGGTAAAATCAATTCCAGCAGGCTCCAGGACAGTCCTGCCCCTGTCCAAGGCTCAACATATCAACAACAGTGGTAAAGCCTCTGGGATAACATATTTAAGAAGCAGGAGGAAAAAACTGCAAGAGCAAATGCATCTGGAGAGATGAGTGAGGATGTGTGAGTGATGTGGTTTGTTCTCGGCTGGACACCAGGTGCCTACCAAAGGCACTCTATCATTGTCCTCAGCTGGACAGGGGAGAGAAAATATAACAGGCACGTGAGTTGAGCTGAGGACAAGGAAACATCTCTCACTAATTACATGGGGAAAAAAACCCCTCAAAGTGAGGAAATTAATTGAATTCGTTAACAGTCAGATAGGTAGATAATATACCTGTATATACAATACAATTTTTATCATTTCATCAAAACGTCTTTTATTTGGGGTACCCAGTCGTGCTTCTTTTTTCTCTTTGAATAATTGAAGATGTGTGGATCCTCCCTCTTTTAGGATGGCTGCAGAGGTTACCATCTTTTGCCAAATAATTCTGGTGGTTCTGTGGCATACACCAGAAGGAAGGTAAGAAATGCAAGTCTTCAACCACAGGCTAAATAAGAGTTTAATCCTTCAGGTTATTGTATCATAAAATATTTTTTTTTATTCCCCTCAGAAGCTTCTGTGCATCATTACCTTACACAGACCTCTGGATCCTGCTGCTGCAGGACCTGTTTGTAGGTTTAATGGTGTGTGCAGCCACACAAACAGGCTGCATCGCAGTGGGTGTGCTTAGTGGAGTCCTCTGTGGTCACAGTTCCAGAATGTGCCATCCTGCCCCAGGTGGCACAACACTGTTAAGTGCTATGGACAAGAATCACTGAAACATCAGCAGAGCACAAGTGACAGCCCTTGTGACTTGAAGTAAGAGCAGTGAGCTGATCTGATTTTCCTTGGGGACTGATACCTGCTCCCAGAGGAATTCTTGAAGCCTTCAGATCCTTGCTAGTAGTGCATGCGAAGAAATACTTCTCTTCAACAATTTTCTGGGAGGTGAGAGGTGAGGATGTGACTTGTCTTCAGTTGCTCCTCTTCAATGTTGCAAGGGGGTTTTTCCCCATTTTTGGACAGGAAGTGGCAGGCTTTTGGACAGCAACAGACTGAGCCTGGGTTGTAAGAGCTGTAGCTTCTCAGCATGAAGATTTAGTGGTATGGTGATGCACAGAAAATACCACAGGAAATGAAAGACAACACCCGCCCTTAGTAACATTGATATCAGCCATACAGAATTGCTGATCCAGGTGTATACTGCTGGATCAGCATAGTGCTCACTATTCAATATGATATATGAGAAAGCAAAGGGGTTCAAGTCTCATCCACTTTTAAGGTCTTGACAAAAGTATCCTTTTAAAGTTTTAAGGGGAAAAAAAAGATCCTTTCATTGAAAGTAAGTTGTTGGCACATAAGCATTATACACAGTCTGTAAGCTGCCATCTCTATATGAAATACTTTGAAGGAAATCTATGTTCCAGACTTCACCAGAGGTGTATATAGCAGTCTACACCTGGCAAATTTTTGCCGAAGATTTATCCTAAACAAATTGGAAAAATCTTAGGCAAACTTTATCCACTGGTAACCAAAAAACATAGAGAAGCCAGTTAGTATTTTTTCGTGTCTACAGTCTGTTTCTGAGCTCACTAGCAGAGTTTTCGAGCTCTGGTGGGAAACTGAAGTCTTTGATTCCCCTATGCTATTTAATTTGTATAGGTATTACAGGGCATTCAGCTCCTACCTGTGTGAGGCAAAAGCCTGACAACATTTGTCTTGCTGGAAAAAACCCTTCTCTACAATGAAATGTATTGTCTTTATCTAGAATTGAAGTTCTGAAGTAGTAAATAAGCATTGTATTACTCAGAGAAAGAATTAGAATTAGGTAGTTAGCTTTTAAGACTGGTGTAGTGTGTACATTGGGATAGTTATGTATTGTCATCCAGGTAATTAATAATACATTAGCTTAACTGCAAAGTTCTGTACATAAATTACTGCAATTGAAGTATAAATAACTGCATCATATAATGATAATCCATGTAAAATGGATTTGTAGGACTATGAAATAAAATTGTATTAAAAAGCAGTACAAGAAATGGGACTAAACTCCCTGATATAAGAACCACTACTAATTACTTTGATACATTATAATTACACAAATTACAATAACTGTGTAGTTTCATAATAGAGTTACAGTGTTATAAAGTGTGATTGCTTCTTGCCTTATCCTAACTCATGTTCTAGCATTTAACTGAAATAACTTCCAAAGAAGAAGATTAATTTTAATATTTATGGACTTAAAACCTATTGAAGCTAGTGGAAAAGTATTTTATTTCAAGAAGTTTTAGAATGGGATCAATAGATTAAACTACAATGTGAGGAATAATAATAACGTCCTCGGAAGAAAATGTGTGTTGCTTCTTACATTCATACCTAATAAAGAAAGCGAGAGAAAGAGAGAGAAATATCTGGGGTGATTATCCCCTTCTGAGACTACTAAGAATTAGGACCTGGTCCAGGCACAGATTCAGGTATCTTGTTCTCCCATCCTGTTTTCTCCATTAGACTGAGCCTCTGGTTCTTCCACACCGAGAGGATTCTTGCCTTTTTTTTTTCCTTTTTTCCATTTTTCTTTTTTGTTTGGGTTGGGTTTTTTGTTTTGTTGAGTTGTTCTTTTCATGGATTTTCTGGGTTTTCTTTTTGCTTTGATGCCATATACCTTCATGATATCTGAGCTGAATTCATTGGAGTTAAGTTTTCTCACTCAGACATATTTTATTCCAGTTTGTTTTACTAGCTGTCTATTATAAATAACCACTCAGCTGAACAACATAAAAGAATTACACTGGGCTTATGGAAGAAGGAAATTATTCACTACAGCTACCTGCTTCATGTGGTATAAAGAAATTCTACTAGGAGGATCTGAGAAATGTCATATCTTTTGTGTACTACCAAAAGCAGTAAAGAAAGTTCTAATCTGCCTGTCCTTCATCTAAATGCAGTGTGTGAGTATACAGACAGTTTTTTGGCATCTTACTGTTCAGCACTCTGATGACAAAACACTTGAAATTTCCTCTGCTTCCAGGGGTTACTGGGATTCCCTCGGCACAAAAGTTACTTACTTTAGGGACTGAACAAAGAGTACTGAACACCAGAGAAAGATGGCATTGAAAGATCTTTTCCATAGGAGCAACAGTCTTCAGTGCAGTAGGTAAGGTATCTTCATTTTCATCATCATCTTCTTCACCCCCATTTTTTGCTGGTGAATCCAATTTGAAAAAACAGTTGGAGAATTTAATCTCATAAATTCAGAAATTAAATATTCCAGCATTTCCAAGACAAAGTATTCTGCTTTTGGCTTGTCTGCTATTCATCTGACCTTTTAATCCCTGAGGAACTTTGGTGACAGAAGTTCGACAGAAGTTCCAACTTTGCTGATGTTTTTAATTATAGAAGAGCCAAGAGATTAGTGGGATTTTATTACTTATAACAAATATATGGTACTCTACAACCTGTTGTGCAAAACAAACAGAAAAGAAAGTCCTATTGTTATGGCATGTGTCCTCCTGAGAGAAGATAAATCTTCGCATGTGACTACTGCCAATGACAGATGACCTTATGTGTCTTTCATGTCTGAGAATTCTCACAGCTCTGAGCTTTCTTTCCTGCTAGAGCCCTTTCCTGCTAGAGCCTCCTTGCAGCAGTGGAGGCAGAACAGAATGCAAGTCTGTCTCTTACCCACCCAAGTTCAGTCCACTGCATTTAAAATGTCAGTTAACTGAGTTTAGCATTGCACCAGGAACAAGGGAAGAGTCATAGACATTTTTCTCACTCTCCCTCACAAGGAAGCACTGACCCCCAGAAGCGACACAGGAACTTAGGTTGCTACAAAAATGACCAATCAAGCTCTTTAAATATGTAAGACAAATCCTCCCTACTTTATCCATGTATACTATCCAAATCAATTAAACAGTGCCAGCTTGTAACGACTTAAGAACAATTTTTTTCTCACCTATTAGTAACCTTGTGATATTTATGAACATCTTGGATTAGAAATGACAAGGAGATCACGTGGTTATAAAATGTGTTCAAAGTTGACACAAGACTATTGTGCTAATCCCAAGATAGAAGCAGGATGAAAAGACAGTGCCAGTTATAATGAAATGAATTGCTATCTTTGAAATTACTAAGGAATCTAATAACAATATAATAATAATTACTATCTTGGAAGAAACTACAGAAGCATTTCCAATTTTTGAATTTAAAACCCCTGCCAAAGATCAATGAAAACATATGCTAACATTTAGCAATTAATTATTGATAATTCAATGTAACTCACTCTCTGCGCTGTTTACTGAAATTAAAGTCATTTAGTAATCAATAATCATCCTTATAAAATAAGGAAAATACTTAGCTAACAATAGTGCAGATCAGTAAATTAGCTCATCTAATAGAAACTCATATTTTATTTCAGCACTCTATCTAAGAAATAGTGGGCATCAGTTTCATTGAAGCAGCCATGAGTAATATAGATTCTTTGCACAATTTCCACCATGAAAATTTAAAAAAAGAAAATCCCAGCAATGATGGACTTCTTCATTGCAAGTTTTCAACTGTGTGAGAAACATAAATGGTCCTGTTACCTTGAATAAAGATGGACTCAATAAATAAAACAATCTTGCCTTGCTAGCAGTACAAAGCAGTTCCTTAAACATTGCTTCTTGCAAAAACATTCTCTCAACCTCAGTCCAGATTCATGCTGTGACCATTTATTTAGTTGTCTTGGATTTTCTTGTTGTTCCTACTCCATATGCCATTTCTGTCACTTCTTTCTCCTAGGCACACCAATCTATTGAGCAGCACCGTCTCCTGATAGTCAACACTTCTAACAATTCATTTTCTGTCATCAGAGTATCTATGTGATAGAGGTGTAATGGTCATGTATCTCACTAGTCTTAAAAATGTCAAGTTCCATTCTTCCACTTTGTCCTGGTTTAGGGCAAATTTGGGAGAGAAGCTCCAAAGGGGGCCCCTCCAGAAAGCAAACCCACACAACACCCCCATGCCCCCCCCCCCAACTGCTTTGGGAAGGATTCCTCAGAGACAAGTGGAAAGAACCGGTTTATTTAACAGGCAAAGCACCCCCCAGCACACAAAATGAACAATACAATGATGACAGCACTCTTTCACTGCTCTGAAAAAGATGACAAATTCAGAAAATTAACCTAGCTGGACAGAATGTAAGGAACTACTGCACATGACACAAGAAGATGCTGGACATGACAGACAACAGTAAAAGAAGTTGATAAAGATTAAGGATAACTCCTTGACAGATGGCCAGATTTAACAGGTGGTTAAGGGGAATGTACAAGAGGAATGACCAAACTTCACAAATAATGGATGCAGAAATAATGTACTGCAGAACTCTTTGCAGAGCAAATATCTTCTGTTTCTTATGCAGACAGGGAAAAGCTTCTAGCGAAGAGAGCAGGTTAGTGACAAACTGTTGTAAGGCATAGTACTCTGCGGTGGGCTGTTCCTGGCTGGATGCCAGGTGCCTGCCATAGCAGTTCTATCATTTCCCTTCTCAGCTGGTCTTGGAAGGGAAAATGAATGGCTTATGGGTTGAGATAAGGACAGCAAGAGATCACTCAGCAATTACTGTAATGAAAAAAACCAGACTCAGGTTTGGGAAATAAATTTAATTTATTGCAAATCAAATCAGAATAGTGTAATGAGAAATTAAAATTCTTAAAACACCCTTCCATCACCCCTCCAATCTTCCCGGGCTCAACTTCTTATTTCTCTACGTCTTCCTGTGCAGCAGCACAAGGAAGCAGGGAATGTTGTCTGTAGACTGTTCATCACATGGTGTCTCTGACACTCCCTCCCTCCTGAGGAAGGACTCCTCATACTGTTCCCCTGCTCCAGTTAGGGTCCCTCTCACAGGAGACAGTGCTCCACACAGTCCTTCAATGAGACTCCTTCCCATGAGTTGCAGTTCTTCACAAACTGCTCCAATTTGTGTCCTAGTCACAGGGTACAGTCCTTCAGGAACATAGAATCACAGAATATCTGAGTTGGAAGAAACCCATCAGGATCATTGAGTCCTGGTTCTGCACAGAACATCCCAAGAGTCACACCATGTGCCTGAGAGTGTTGTCCAGGCACTTCTTGAAGTGTTTCAGGCTGGTGCTGTGACCACTTCCCTGGGGAGCCATTCCAGTGCCCAGCCACCTTCTGGGTGAAGAATCTTTTTCTAACATCAAACCTAAAACACCCTGAAATACAATATCTAACTGAACCTCCCCAGCACGGGATCCCTTTTGTAGGGTCAGAAGTCCTGACAGAAAAATTGCTCCAGCATGGGCTCCTGTGGCCACAGGTCCTGCCAGGAGCTTACTCCAGCACAAGCATCCTGTAGAGTTACAGCCTCCTTCAGGAAGCTACAGCTCCAGCATGGGTTTATCCAGGGGCCACATACTGGTCTCTGCATCCTCATGGATTTCCATGGGCTGCAGGGGTACAGCTGCCTCATCATGGTCTGCACCATGGGCTGCAGGAGAATCTCAGCTCTGCTGCCTGGAGACCTCCTGCCCCTCCTTCTGCACTGACCTTGGTGTCTGCAGGGATGTTCCTCTCACATATCCTCATCTCTCTCCCACGCTGCTGTAGGTTAGCGCTTTTTTTTCCCCTCTTCTTAAACATGTTGTCTCAGAGGCATTACCATCATGTCTGATGGGCTTGGGCTTGACCAGTGGTTGGTCTGTCTTGGATCCAACTGTCATTGGTCCTGTCAGACACGGAGGAAGCTTATGGCAGCTTCTCACAGAAGCCATCCCTGTAACTGACTCTAATTTAAAATTAATCCTCCTTCAAAGAAAACTTAATGATCCCATTCATCATATCTATGGTTATAATGGCATATTAAGTTATCATAAATAAATCTTTGCCATTAAAGACTCTTGATTGGTTTTTAAATTATTATTTTTCCATAGCACATTTTGTAGATTTTAAGGAATTTATTTCAATTTTTTGTGAAATTGTCATCTAAGAGAAGAAAAGTAGAAGGACATTGATGATGAGTCACAGTCTTCCTAGTTATTTACGACTATGGGTGAACAAAAATCTTATTTCAATAAATGCCAAAGAAAGTGCCATGGAAGCCTGAATCATGTTTGTAATGGAAATTTAAAATCAAGGTGCTGGAGCAGAAACCACTACAACAAAGTGCCAGAAATGCTAACATTCAGGGTGATTTATGGTTTTTTCAGATAAAAAGCATACACTAGTAATATGATAGCAATCTAAATAATTCATTACCACAACCTTTTCATTTATTTTATCTCAAAATTTGCAACAAATACAGTTATGAACTCATTCCAGAAATGTTTTATTCAGAGCTACATACAACCAGCAGGAATCACTCAGTTTTGACTATTCGTGCATTATAGGATGGGCATTCACCATGCATCTAAGTCTTTACTTTTTTCACTGAACCTTTGTGTATTGAAATATTCCTGTCAAATCTGAGGAAAGTGGCAACCATAATAAGGTCTTCAAACAAGATAAGTCTTGTTTATTGTTTAATAAAGCAGAATAAATTGAGAGCAATGTCTTTCTCCGTGAGAGAGCTTGAGTGCTGTTGAAAGGAGGACTGGAAAACAAGCATGACAACACTAAGAGCTATGTTCACAAAAGGGTTTGCATCACACAAATTTAATATTTAGTTGTCCTCTGTTCATACCCTGGCTGATAGGCTGAAAGGCTAGAGTACTCCCACAAAAGAGCAAATAGTAATAGCTTTCCAGAGATTCCTTTTTAACTTTTAGAAAACAGCAGAGAAGGAAAAGAAGGTTAGTTTTGTCTATCTTCTGACAGGACTGCTTCTGATCAATGCCTCACCATGAACAAGTCTCCCTACAAGGTGTTCAAACTCTTTTCATGTATTCTTAGAACATCTTCCTTGCTAGAGCACAGTCCCCTCCTCTTTTCATTTGAATGGTCTGTGTAAAAAACCACAGTTGTGATTCATGGCCCACATGGAGTGTCCATCCTGTTTTCCCACAATCCACTTCTAATTTTCCCGTAGAACTGAATGCAAAACCTTATCTCTCAATAACATGGCTTAAGCCTTGATCCCATAAAAATCTGTGGACTGCTGCCCTGCAACCCAAATAGCTAAAATTGGTATTGTTTCACTGAATCAATGGAATTAATTCCACTTATTCCACCTACGGGTTTTGTCTATCCATGAGGTGCTAAACATTATAAATGTCTAGATCTATCTTTCCAACCTCAGAGGAGTTACTCAAAACCTTCAGGCCAAATCTTAAAAGGCTTCTGCTTACAACTTAAATGTAAATGTATGAAAGAAGAGACACCTTTAAAATGAAAGGTTTAAAATACGGATTGTTTTAAGGGCTGTGTAACATCGATCAATATTCTCCAGAAGAAAACTAAGCTTACACACTCAAGGTGAGACTTAGCTAAAGTGAGCTACTATGATCTTTAAAACAAAGAAAAGAGAAACCTGCTACTTAATTTTAAATAGTAAGGTGTTCAGCCAGGAAAAACTAAAAAAAGATATTGTCAAGGTAACTTAATAAAGTAAATGTATCATTCAAAGACAATTCAGAACACTTGTCCATCTAATAATGATATTCTAAAATATTTTGTGAGAAAAATATTCATTTAAATAAAAAGAATTTGCAGACAATCAATATCAACAAATAAATCAATACACAGAAAATAGTAATGAGAACACAAACAGGCCAAGGAAAATATTAACAAGGTGGATAACCTGAGTAGCAATGTATTTTGCATTGTGTAATGGGATTGTAGTATTAATTTTTTTGTATTTGTGCTTAAAGCTGGGGGAAGGGGATGGGAGAAAAAAGAGCAATGAGAATCAGAAATATGGAAAGTAAAATAATTAGACTTATTTAGCTGATAATAAAGAACATTGACTCAGGTATGGCCCAGCTTTCACCTATTAAAGAAGCTACTGCAGAGGGGCAGGAACAATTTGTTCTCCATCTCCAGAGAGAACTGGAGAAAAATTAACAGGTTTAAACTGAAAAATTAACAGGTTTAAGATTGGATAGACTTACGAAGAAACTTTATAAAGGTGAGGACAGTAAAGTACAACACCAGACTGCCACTAGCAGCTGTGCAGTCCATATCACTGGAGATCTCTAAGATCACTTTAGAAGCACATCTGCAAGGAATGACAGACACTGCAGATCTTGCTTTGGGACACAGTGATAAATGTAGATGTAGATGACCTCAACCTACTTGCGATCTGAGTGGGTCTGTGAGATACATAGTACAACAAATAATTATCACTTGTAAAGCTCAGGAATGTCCAGGGGATGTTGCATTGAAAAGGGACACTTTTCAGGTTTAACATCAAGCGGTATTCTCTGACTTATATGTTCGCAATCACCTGGAATACATTTGAGAAACAGAAATGGGGAAAGGTCTAATGTTCGCAATTCCCACTGTAGTTAGTAACAGCAGTCCTGTTGATCCCAAGGTATAAAAGATTAGGAACAAGAAAAGAGTAATACACCATGGACTTAAAGCTGTAAGTTATTAATTTAAAATGTTTCCAGTGCCTCCTGAAACACAGTATGAAAATACACCAAATCTTATTATTTTCATAGTGGCAGACTACAAGGATGAATTTTCTGAATGCAGTGAATATACACAAAACTCCATTTGAGGGAAAATCCTTGTCTTACTTACATATTTTGGAAATGCCACTGACAATCTAAGGTAGATATATCTAGAACATCCAGTGGAAGGAATAATATTTTCCTGTCATCTGATCTCAGTGTTCCCAGTTTAACACTTTATCTGTGTTATTTGACCTGCGTTTATAATCTTCAATCTCTCTTTGAACCATAATTCTCTCTAGCCTGCTGAGCCCTAGCCCTTATGTGTAAATGCTACTATCAAAGTGGTCACGTATAGAGAACTGCAGGGGTTTATGGAAGAATCTCACTTTTGAAACAAAGGCTGAGAAATATGCACTGAAACAAATATAAACAGGCAAAACAAAGCAGGGAGAGAAACCAATACATGATGGTGAGCTGGATTTTTGTCTTATGGCACACTTGACTTTGCTGGAGAAATTCAAGTCTCTGGAGCCATTTGCAGTCCTAGACTGAGACTAACACCAGAAGAGACTCTGCCCTTCGCAAAAGCCACGTGGGAACAAAGCACACTGGGGAAACCTGTGTGCTGCAGTCTGGGAAAGGCATAACCAACCCATGGACTACAGCAAGCACGAACTAGACTAGAGAACACTTTTCTCTCTTCTTAGTTGTGCACTCTGATTGATAAGCCAGCTAAACTGGGTATTATGGGTGCTAGAAAATGGGGTAGGACAGACTCCAACACAGACTGAAAGGATTTATTGAAATCAGCTACGAATGTGCAAATGTAGCTATATTGATCTGAGCCTCAGCTTTTTATAAGGAAGTGTAAATGCATAGAAATTGGCCAGCCCTTGCCATCTGTTAAAACCAGAAGCAAATCTATCACCAGAAGCAAATCTATTTGGTGTTTTAATCACCTAAATTTTCCACAGACCATATAATTTACTGCTCTATTGTTTCAGGTTTATTTATGTTAGTTTATCTAAAGCATGTTTACTAGACAGGTATGTAGTTTGTTTTGAAAGAAACAAAAAAATCAATCACTTCCAGTTTTTTGTCCTATATATCCCTGCAAATGCTTGATTATGCCATAGTTGAAAATCTGTGTTGTATTTCTCATTTGAATTGTTCTAGATTTAACTTCCAATGGTTTTCAGTTTTGCAATATCTTTTTTCCAAAAGATTGAAGAGCCAATTAGTATCTGCTATTTTCCTCCACTGAAGGAAGAATTACACACCTTAATTAAGTCAGTGCTCAATCTACTTTTGATAAGTTATGCATATTGATTTCTCACTGGAAAGCATTTTCTTTTCTCATCAAAAGATTTTGCAGCTCTCTCTTCAATCAGATTTTCCTTGTGGAAAAAAATGGCAAATGCAGTGAAAACCAGCAAGAAGAAATTCGAGCTCTGAAACCTTACGATAAAGTTTCCTCAGGGTTCTTCATTCACCATCTTGGAATCTTTAGTCAACCATTTGCCATTTTCCATTTATTTCCAACTAGATTGGATCAAACAGTGCTCTGAAACAACATTTCAAATGCTGATGATTAATATTAATTAGTGGCCAGAGTGGTGTATGACAATATATCACTTAATGCTCTAATGTTACAAGAATTTCATCTGCTATTAGAGGGCTAATGTTTAATATCATCACTGACAAATCTGCATGAGTTGAGCCACTGAATTGTAGTGTGGTGCAAGATGAGACAAATTCTTTTTCTCCACCTCTTCCTTCCCTATAAGCCCTCTGAGTTAATAAAGGAAATTTGCTCCAAAACCTGAATGACAAGGATGATCAATTTTAATTCTTGGAAGATTAAAAGGGATATTTATGTTATTTCACTGTGGGTACCTTATTTAACCTGTTTAGATTTCTAGTGAATGTGATTCAGTGTACAAACTTTGGTATCAGAGATTAAGTCTTTCTGGGAGAGGAAGCTAGAAACTAGGAAATATCCTAAGAGTTATTTAATATGCCTACTCTTTTTCTGCTTACACTATCATTCATGGGAAACAGCAAATAGGAGATGAAAAATAAATTATAAAAAAGGAATGACCTATGCTTAGGCAGATTCTCAAAAAAAATGTTATCATATCATACAAACTTTCTATAATTAAGAATCATATCTCTTTTACTTTTGGACCAATCAAGATAATTTTTCAAGAAACCTAAAATGGAATTTTGATTTGATTGCAATTTTACCTGCAACTCTGAACTCCAGTTTACCCTTTGTGATTCAATATGATGAAAAAAATGGTAGACAGAATGGAGTGATTCAGTATTAGCAGAAAAAAAGTGCTACATTATGAGAGTAAATTATGCTTCTGGGAAGCAAAAAAGACCTGCTTCTCAACTATACAAGATTAGAGGCCTCTGGGCATTAAATTACATCAGTAGAGCAATCTTGCAGAGGTAAATTGAAGGTTTGCATTAAAAACCCATCTTAACATAATGAACAACCAGTAAAATACTCTCCTCTCAGGGACATGGCCCATGGACAAGGAGCCAAGGACATCTCAGACCTCTGCCTTGCCCTTGTTCAATGTGCCAAGAAGGGTCATGTTGATGCCACAGCAGGAGTCAGCAGGAGTCAGCTGCTGCTGGCCCCAGAAAGGCAGAGATGAAGGTAAACAGAATGATGGAAGCCAGAAGGCTACAAAGCACCATTGTCTAGAAACCAGAATTATACCAGACCACTGCTCATATAAGTGGGCATCACATTTATTCTTCGAGAACCTTTTATTTGTCCAGAGAATATGTAATATCTGATCGCTTCATAAATGCTGAGAATCACATTGCATGAACTAAACATCATTTCAGTCAGTAGAAACAAATAATAAAATGTTTGAGGAGTCTTATTACAATAGTGTCAGAACAGGCACCATTTCAACAGTGGCACAGATGACACGGGTTAAGACTGAACATCTGCATGTCTCATATTACAGTAACTTGAAGAATCCCTCAAGCATAATCAGAACAGATCTCTTGTCATTCAGATGACTACTAAAAAGATATTCTGGAAGCATTAAAGAAAAATTGTAAATTTAGCTATAAAATAATACTGACTGACTTAGTAAGTAAAAATTTGTACCCAAATTTTCCAAAGCATTGAAATTAAACAGAAAATTCTTTTGTAATATGTTCTTATGCCTACATGCCTATGTAAAGAAAAATAACCTATGGAAGTACTAAAAAACCCAATAATCTTAACTGAAACGCATGGTGTAGCCTTCAGCACTGAGCTGCTAGTTCACCTTAAGCACATGCTTAAAATAAAACCTTTAAATACTGTCCTAAATCAGTGTGCTCTTTTAAATGGAGTCTTCCAAAAACCAGTAAAAGATGTGTTGTGGTCAATATACATGGGGAAATGTATTACTCATTTCCATGTATGTTTGTATGCATTCCTCAGTGAGTTATTACTTTGTTCATTTTCTTATTTTTTTTAGGTATAGTGTAGGACTGGAAAGAATTCTCCTAGGACATCTATGCAGACCTAAGCTCATACAAACAGACACACCATATATTGATCCATGCTATAAAAAACCTGCCTTCTTACTGGAAGACTATTCCAGAATATCTACCTTCTTTCAGACCAAATTTGCAGTACATATACACAAAGAATATTCAAATTGTATGATATTGATTGCCTTTCTTTTCAAGGCTCCAGTTTAGTCTCCTGTATCCCATGAAATTTCTCATCAGGTTGGTAAATGAGTAATGTAGGTGCTATTCATGCATCATTAGGAACCCTTTTCAGTAGCTCAAGGCAATAATTAGAAAGAAACACAGGAAGAAATTAATTTATTCTCAAGCATGATGAGTCAGTTATGGGGATATACGTAACATACATTTTCTTTTAAGTTACATGATTGTTGTAAAAATTTCTGTTTTAATTAGGATCAGTCAAAGTGTAATTCTCAACCCAGAGGTTCAGCTATCCTTAATCAAGCACTGGTTTCATGCAGCTATGTGATCTTGACTCAGTTTTACCAAGGAAATTGTGACAAGGTGTGACAAGAGCACATGAGCTACATCCATGCACTATAAGAAAAGCAAAACTACAGATAAAAATGTAATAGTTGAGTTTCTAACAGTTAACACCTTGATTTCCCTATAAAGCAAAGGGCTTGAGAGGTAGGTAGGTAGGTGTCTACGGATTCTCTAGGATGACAGCTTCAAAACATCAAGGATCAGACCTTTCCATGGGATAACAAAGACAAATTCTTCCTGCCTGATTGATAGTTGAGTGCACTGATGTCTCTTCCAGGCATGCGAGTGTGAACTGGTCTTTCTGGCCTGCTGGACCTGGCCGCCTCTTTGAATTACCTAGTAAGTTAAAAATCAGCATGCCTTCTGAATCTATCCTCCTGCAGATTCTCTGTGCATTCAGCAAATGTTACCTGTTTCACATGACCCAGAAAGGAAGAATTGCCTAGAGGCTTCTCTGCTGCAACTGGTCCAAGCTTTGCTGGGTCAGCACCACAGGCTAGCCACGGCTTGTCTTTGTCTCACCTACCTTCTACTGAGTAGAGAACATCACTTCTTGAGATTTGAGTAGTACATTCTCTGTGCCCATAGTAGTGATGATATAATGTAATAACAGATGGGAAAAAACTGAAACCCATTTCTTTTCCTTTTGAAGGAAATAGGCAAAAATTTAGATAAGAAGGGAGACGTCAGTCAGGAACCCAAATTTCTCCTTTATTTCACCACTTTTTTCTGTGGACCATTTCTCACTTTATCCCCTTCCATGAACCCACTCAACATTAGTACTTCATGAGCAGAGAACAAGATGTGATACTTGAAGTTCTGAGTTTGCCCTTTTTTTTCCCTAATGCCTTGAACAATTCCTAACTGTGGTGTGTCAGCATTCTCCTAAAAGAGATAGAACAGGAAAAGACTGGGTTTTAATTCTAAACATGATCCTATTGAACACATCACAGTAGATGACCACAGACTTTATTGGCAAAAAAACTTATTTGTTAGAGCTTAATCTCTGATTAACAGCTTTCTCTGGCTCAGTTTTGAATTCATGTGGGGTCATTCTGCTGAGATGAAAAGTGCATTTAAAGCTCTTTCTCATTCTTTTCTGAGCAAAGCATGACCTAGATACCAAACCTATTCCAGCCTAATAGAAATAGCTTGACAATCACCAAACTCATTTAACTGTGAACATTTTCTCTTTATGTTTTCAGCTTTTTGAGACCTATTGACAAGGCTCAAGGTGGGATGCTGCATGCAAAACCTAGGTATTTACAAAGGGTTGATAATATAAATTTAATGAATTTGCACTTTTTGCCCTTAGAGAAATATGCTGTACAGTCCCTATGCTTCATTTTACTCAAGGGTCATAAAGACTTACCATGAATCAAATTTTGCAGCATATTTTTGATATAGGGATATATTATATGCCCCATTTTATGGATGTGCAAATAGTCATAGGAAAGTAATATGATTTCTCAAGTGCCACAGTGCCAGGTAGGATTTCTCTCATCTAATATGATCTGCCTGTGGGTCAAGTCTAGCCAGATTGTCTCTGTGACCTCTAACGCTTTAGGAAAAGGAAGACACATTTGTCCAGAGAATGATGCATCTCCCCTCTCTTCCTCCTTACTTTATTCCATCTTTCTACCTTAAACATTTATCTTAAGCTGACAGAGATCACCTTGTGGATGAAGCCACTCCTTTCCATTTGCTACACAGGGAACTTCAGTGACTAGCTCAGACTTGACAGCTTTTAGACAGAAAAGGTTAAACAGCTATATTATTAGTATTTGGTGATAAGGAGACCGCCTCTAGGGACAAATAGAAGCTGGACTCATCAGTTTCTTTCCCTGTCTTGGTTTGCAAGATCTGGATTGAATACATTACAGGTCTGTTGCACTTACTACCTTTTGCAATGTGTTATCTTCCTTGTTTATGCAAAGACTGTTACTAACAGCAACAGCAAAACCAAATACCCATTCTTGCAAATTATTATAGGATTTCTTCAGCCAAATTGAAAGTTATGCCAATTTACACTTCTTGAACAGCTTGTCCTTTTAGAATAGCTATCAACTAACAAGGGAGTCAATACAAACAATTTTTTTGAGTAAAGATTCTTCAGTACTGTGGCCCTTTATATGTTAAACTCCCTAGGCCTGAAGCAGTTATGCATGTGTACACAAGACTGAAAATACACCACAGAAACTTTCAGGATCTCTCTATCTATTTCTAGTTTGGGGACAGGTCTAGGTTTGTTGTTGTTTTTTGGTTTTTGTTTTTTTTTTATCAAGTAGTAATATAAGCATGTGCCTGCAATGAATTGATTGTATCTCTGAGCTCCACAAAAGAAAGGACCCAAAATAATGACAAAAGTTTTGGGAAAAAACAGCATTGGACTTTAAATGGTATCATTTTTTCATTTAGACATCAGAACCTGACACAGTGCAATTAGAGACCCATTCACATTTAATCCTTGGTGCCTAATTCCTCTTCAGGAGACAGATCGCTAAGGAAATTATTCAGAATGATTTGCAGAGAATGCCGACATTAATCAGAGATTGGATTTTCAAAAAAGGGATGAAGTCTTACAGGGGTCAAAAACTCCAAACATAGTCACACAATTGCTGAAATTGAAGAGAAAGTTATTTCTGTGGCTTAGGAGAGTGGACCCTTCTACTGAGAGTAACACTGTGATACTCAAGAAAATTAGGTATAAATGATGGCAGTTCTCCTGCAGTCCACAGAAGCAAGTCATGATTTTTTTTTTTTTTTGTCTGTTAGAAATAAGCTGGGACTTAAAAATTAATCAACTGGTTTAGCCTCTCTGGCACTGTGACCAAGAGAAGTTGAGAATAATTTTGGAAAACTTCCAGCTATTCTTTAGCTTTGGGAAGCTTCAGTAAGTGCTTAGATAGTAAGAAATAAACACTAACCAAGTTTTACTCAGTGCCCACTACCCCTTTCCTACTTACAATATCCCCAAAAGGCTGGTGGCAAGCTACCTCTTTCCTGGGGTAAGGTAGAAAAAAGAATAAATGGCACATGGCTAATACTGGATTTGATTGTGGCTCTAGAATAAATAGACACATACTGGCTTTACTCTAGAGGCATTTCTAAATTGCAATCAAGTTATTAACTCTGCAGTGGCTGTTACTTTCAGACAATAGTAATGGCAATATCTTATGTCAAGGCATTGTAGTCTCTGTAGTGTCTCTGATTTTCTCTGCAAATGTAACTAAGAGAAAAATATCAGCTTCCATTTTTGTGATTTTCATTAAATATTCCTTCAACACAAAAGAGAAAGATCATCAGAGATCTGTTTGGCAAACTACTGGTAGCAGTAGAAGTATTTTCTTCTAATGTAAAAAATGAATACTTTTCAAGAGCCTTTCAAGGTATAGATTTTTCTTGCTAACACATACTTTAGTGTCAGGACCTCTATCATACTCTCAGGGTCAGTTTCTCCCATTTATGAGTCCTTTGCCATTTTCCCCTCAGAACCAGACAAGCTATTTGTTTTACCAGATGGGCAGATGAGGGGAGAGGCCTGTTTTTATCCATGGCCAGAGACTCTACTAGCTTTTCTCCTTTGCTCTCTTGCCATGAGGTGACAGACACTGTTAGAGCACAGACTGCGCATCCTGTGACTGATTTATACCAGTGTCATAATGCTTTGTAGTAACATTTGGTGAAGTTCCAAGAAAAGAATATGCAGCCAAATTTTACAAACTCAGCCTAAAAACAAGAAGGGTTCTTAGGTAATACTGTCTGTTGTTCAGGTGGTCAACCAGATATATACACAAGGAGTATTAAAGCATTAACATGTTACATCCTTCAGAAGATTAAAATTGCAATAAATGAGACAATTTTTGATCACCTTTTTTCTACTATTCCCTTGTGAGTGTTCTGTCACCAAGACTGTCAGTATTGAGTACAGATAAATCTGGAGCTTCCTCCTCCTCAAGACAGAAAGTGTGATAGAAACAGTTCTCCTTCAAAATTATCTACTCTGTTTCATATTAAATGAAGAGCTCACTGGTAACAGAATAAGAATTGCATAGCATGCTACGCATTTAGGCTCACACTGTAATAGAGAGATTATATATTTGTAGAGATTTTCTTTTGTGGAAGTCATCTTCTGTTAAGTCTGTTAAATTAAACTTTTAGATGGGCTATTATTAAAAATTTCTTCTTTGAGAGGGCTTTGAAGCATTGGGAAGCGATTACCAATGGAAGCGGTTGTGTCACCACATCTGGAGGTATTAAAAAAAATATTAATGAAGCACTTAGAGATATTATTTACGATGGAGTTGATAGTGTTAGGGTAACAATTGGACTTGATGATCTTAAATTTTTTCCCAGCCGAAAGGATTCTATGGCTTTACACCAAGCAGTGTTATGCAGCATCCAAAAACCCTTTGCCCACTTGCAACAGCCACTACAAACAACAGCACTATGTACGCTTTTTCATTACCTTCCAAAGTACTTCTAGGTATGCTCATGTGTGCATTTGAGTGCATCACCTTCAGAGCAGAAATCGTAACTTTAATTATGTATTTTTTGTCACGGTTTAACCCCAGCTAATTCCATGCCACTGCTCCCAGTCCTCCCCACAGTGGTGTGGGAACAGGATCAGAGGACTAAAAGTAAGAAAAATCATAGACTTAGATAAAGACAGCCTAATAGGTAGAGCTCAAGAAAACACATTTATGCTGAATGAGGAAGTTCGATTATGCTACAAAAATATTTTGGGTTCAGATATGTAAAATCTATCTCAGAAAATAAAGCATGTGAATATAACTTTTTGTTTGGGTTGGTTTGAGCTTGTTGCCTTCCTGTCTCATAATAGGCAATAACTCGGCTGATGTGAAAAGAACCCGTCTGCCTAAATATTCTTAAAATAATTTGAAGACTTGCAACAGCAACACTTTTAAAAGGTATTATTTGATCTCTACAAACAGATTGATAAACATGTATATTCTTCATATTTCAATCAAAACCTGGGAGTACATGTCTAGTCTTTACTTAGCTTAAGCTGTATTTAACTCCTCATAATAAGTTTTAATAAAGTGATGCAAAAAATATGTTTTTCTGCAAGAATTGCATTTATTCTGATTTTTTTAATCTGTTGTGAAAATCCAAATTAAAAAAAAATCTGTGCTATTTTATTATACCATTTTATTGCAATAAAGAGAAGATTCACTAATTAAACCAGTGAGATTCACTGCAAATGCTGCTAGGATTTATTGCATTTTTACAAGTCTCTGAAACACCACAAAGCACAAGCCAGGAACTGAATCCTAAAAAAAGATGGCCAGATAGACAGTAGCTTCTATAGTAAAAACCCAGGATTAGCTAGTTTCTGTTTTGCAGGACGTCTATAGGCTGTTCTTATATCATTCTAATTTCTTTATAAATATGTTCTTCAGAATGAATTCAGAAGCCTTAGAGAAATCTGTATAGAATAAATGGATTGTGCTTGCTTTGTCTGCCAAGCATACTTCTCCAAAGATTTTTCTCTAAGTTTTTCCAATTAATTATATTGGTTCTTCAACCTTTTAATACATATGAGATGCATCACTGTTTCTCTGTGAAGGAACATTATGATGATGAACTTGTAACTGAGAAAAGTTGACCAATTTAGCCTCTTTAAAGCCAATTGTGAAGCATTTGCTTCTTTTGGAACACTGGAGCTTTTCAGCATTTCTATACGTATTGAAAAATCAACAAGAACAGCCCAGAGAGATCTTTAGCCATATCCTTTAAATTATTAGTCATAAACTACATGAGAACCTTTTCATTGCTTTCATCATCTCTCCATGTGACGTTATTCAGATACATGTTTGTTCTTCAAATAGAACCAATATATTTATGGAACATCCAGTCACTTACTGATAATTCTATATGCACCATCAAGACCACTTTTTTTGTTTAATTATACCTTGTTCTACTGGGATCTACATGAAATTACCTCCTCATGTTATTATTGTTTCTAATAGACATAAGTTAGTCCTGTAGAGCATGGATTTCCATATAATTTTTTATTACTCTTATCATATAAGAAATATTTAATAATCTTTGTTGTTTTGTGCATGTAACTGCTCTCTTTTACATAATTTCTAATCAGTGTGACCTTCCTTCTGGAGAGTCACTGTAGCTTTTCTGCTACTCACCAAAGCATTCTGGAATAACTCCTTGTTACCCATCATTTTTTTCATTATTTATTTCTTTCTCCCAGCTTTTGCTTTCTGCCCACAATTGTATTTATCCTGCATTTTCTATAGGTACTTGAAAAGACTGTTGCCTATAGCTATTTCTGGATAAAGACAATGAACTAATCTAATATGTTAGTAAATGCTTAGAGTATATGGGAAGAGTTATATGTTACAATAGAAGGCTTCAATATCATAAAGTCAAAGATTTTTTTCTTTCTTTTCAAATCTTGCAATTCCTATACAATTATATTTAAAAATATGGTAGAGATTACAAGGGTAAAGGTATTTGATAGCTTTTCTGAGTGCCTGTGAATATCTTCTCTGTGGTTTTAGCCATACTCAGAGAACTGTTCTTGTACAATTGTTAGTGTTAAGAATTTCTGCCTTGCTTCAATTCTTCATAAATTATCATATGTCTGTACCACATCCTGCTGCGGCAGGGAAACAGGAAAAGTGCACATGTATTATCACTTAGAAGTATAGTAGAGTACTTTAGTAGGAACTAAACAGATCTTTCAAAACTTCAGTCAGTACTGAGTCTTGCATAAATAAAAAAGATATCCAAGTATTTTCTCAAACGTCATATCTCTCTGAGATATTTTATAAATGAAAACATCAAATACAAAAGCTTATCTGGAGATCTGTTTCCTTCTTTTGTGTTCCCTGGAAAAGAGAAGGCTGAGGTCGCGGTTCAGCACCTTATCAGTTAAAATGTTTTCTTTTCCTTCATACAACACAACATTGCATGTGCCAAATCTGTTTCAAATGCACAGGTTTAAAAGCAACAGAATCAACAGCATAACTACATTAATGATCTAATCATTATTCTTGCAGTCAGCACTACTATTTTGCTTTTGCCCTTGGCCTCTTAATCCATTCAACTAATTAGGTTTTTTTACCCTCTAAACCCCTATAGTATGTGCCTGCTGTGTGCATGCTCTGGCCTTTAATCACCAATCCCTCAGTTTTCCACACAGATGTTTACTACTATCTCCTCCTTTTATCTTGGCTTATATGTTGACTTCTCATCAGTGAATTTGTCCTATCAAGCTTGTTCTAATTTTTTTAAGCAAGGCCTATGTGGTTTTCCCTTTTTATTTTATGAAAAGCATTTGATGCCACAACGATGTATGAAAGGTGCTGAATCCTAAGTCAGATCATCCAAAGCCTTTTAGTTATCCATTGAGGTTCAAGAAAAGGCTCTATGTAATGCTTTGAGGGGCAATACAAAGCAGATAGCTAATGACTCAAGCTGAGGATAAAATTCTGCATTAGATTCTCTGAAATGACCCCTCCTCAGAAAGAATTATTGCTAAAAGCACAAATTAGCTAAAAGCACAAATCCAGGAATGTTGCACTTCTCTACAAGACAACACAGTACTTTGTAGAAATTCTCTCTTACAGCCAGTCATGCCTACAGGCTACAAGGAATTTAGTTTATTTATGACAATGTCTCTGCTATCCTTTGAGCTCATCTGTGATGGGTTCACACAGCTATGGGGTGTGAGAGACATGTTCTCTTTGTTTTTATAGGTTTTATTCCTACCATTTTTCTTACCATGTGAAATACCAGATTGTAAATTCTTCGAGCCATACTAATATCTTTTTTGTTTTTACTGTGAAGCTTGTTGGATAGATCAGTGCTAGAGAAGTGGTTAAGGTTTGTTTAACATTCTCTCATGGCACCTTACCTAGACACAACTCTCAGGACAGATTTTGCTCAGCTGAATCACATCTACCCCACAGACTAAATCACAGACTGTTTGCCCTGCCTTGTCTCAGGGATAGAGAAAACACTACAATGACTAAAAGTGCTATAAAGACAGAGAAAAGGAGGAATATAAACTGATTTTCTTGCACTTGGTAACCTCCTTTTTGTGCAGGGAAGGCTTTGTAATCTTATATCCATCAACCAGCTGTACCTAGACAATTGTTTTAAACAAAACATGGAAAGAAGACCTGCAGGTTACATTATTTGACAGAATATTATAAAAAATTAAAAATAATAAAATAATATCAATTAAAACCCCAAATCTAACTTCTGGATATTATTTATTTCCCATTTGGTACTTTCTGGAATATTACCCTCCATCAATTGCACCAATATATAGATTTCAAAAATGTTGTGATTCCTAAATAAGCTTAATAGTTCTCTTACCTGGCCTTCCTTAATGATTAATAATGAACTGATTAACTCATCTCTATTTTATGGTGAACAAGTTAACTAATGTGTTAATTTAATAAAACACAGTTCCCAATGTCACACTTGAATCCCAATGTGTACTGTTGCCTGGAATCAGTTGTAGTGCAGGATTTAGCATTTCCCCTCACTGAACTTCAGATATTTAGGACCAGCTTTATTTAATAAATGCTTCATCAAGTGAAGGGCTGTTCTGTTCTACTTGATATCTACTAAAGGATTTAATGAAATCCTTTGTAAATAGCTTACTCTTCTTGAATAAGCATTGAAAATTATCTTGGCATACATAAATGACTTTTAAATAACTAAGGGTATCTGGGCTGAAATCTAGGGTAACTCTGCATTTTTCCTTTCATTACACTTTCCTCATATGTATTGTACTTTGTATTCACTATAACATTATATAATTTATTTTTTCCTGTTGTACCCTCTACCACATGCCATTAACTTAAGTCATCAATTAACAAAGATTAAATCATTCAGGAAGATATATTTAATTTAAGGTAGTAAATGATCTTTCCACATCCAGGCTCAAACCCCATGTTTCTGCTCTCATTGAAGGTTGGATCTGCTTGCAGTCAACTAGACACCAAATGTAATTGAGCCCATCCAGCCAGCAGATCCCACGGAGATAGACAAAGAAATCCTTTTCTAATGAAGATAAATCCAGTGTCAGGCAGGATTCTGCTAGCACAGAAGTGATGTTCTGACTGACTCAGTTGTAAGGATGTAGGATTTATAGGGAGTGGACTGAGATGACTTTCCTTCTAGTTGAAAAAGATTGGCAGGTTTACTACAAGTTATGAGCCTATTTGAGGAAAGCAAAGCCTAAGGATTGGCCTTTCTAAAGGACAGGGTCACAGCTGTGTGATATGTGAAAATCACTTGAAGAATTACCCAGGCTTCAGAGCCTTTACTCTGACTGAGATGTGAAAACAGATTTAAATTTAAATCAGACTAAACAAATTAGAGTATGCTTACTTATTTCACTTCTTATTTTTCCTAGTAAACCACTTCATAAAAGTTTTCATTTCAGTAAGTAAAATCACTTTCATTTTACTATAATGTTTTTTCTACTTTTCATAATGATTTGAAGAGGGATGTCAAACAATAGGTAACCCAAGAGCATGGCAAGACCTTTTAGGGCTCATCTATTGCCAAGCAATGACACCTCACAAATAAGGTAAAGTCCTCAAAGGTTTGCAGAGTGCTCCCTTACCGAACTGCAAGAGCACTCTCAAAGCCTCTTATTGCCAGAATGCATTTGACAGAAAACAGACAGTAAAGCAAGAGTCTCCAATCCACTGGCACTCTCAGGATTCATCCTCAGGAATAGTGGCAAACCTGTTTGTGCTAGATTCACAAGGTGATTTTAGGCTCAGCACTTCACTGTCCAACTTGCAGGCAATTCGTCAAAGAGACATTGTAAACCCAAGGCGGTAAGTGGTATCTCTACTGAGACAGAAAAGGAATCAAAAATAAATCCAAGCTTATAAAAAAGCAATGTCTGCAAGGTAAGTTAGCTAAAGCAGGTAAGAGAAAAGCAGTCTCTGACTCACAAAGATTGGAATGAACATATGGTCCAAGATGTTGTAGAAAAAACATCCAGACAGGTACTCACACTCAACCCTTTCTTCCCTTTCTGACCATTCGCCTGGTATCTGATATTCATGGAAGGTACAGAGAAGGTTTAGATAGGCTATTCAGAAAAATTTCTTCACTGAAAATGTTTCAAACACTGGAACAGGATGCCTAGGGAAGTGGTGGAGTCACCATCCATGGAAATATTTAAAAGACATGTAGATGTGGCAGCTGGGGACATGGTGGACTTGGCAGTGCTGGGTTAACCTTTGGACTTGATCTTAAAGGTGTTCTCCAATGTAAATTGTCCTGTGAGTCTCTGAAGTAAGAGAAGTCTCCTCTTCATCTCAAAGGTCAAGTTCAGTCTAGAGTTAATGAGTATAACATTTCCCTGACGGAAAATAATATTTAAAAAAGCAATTTACTGTTTTTCGTTCGATAATTTTAAATTCTGTACAACAAAATTATTTTCTACGTAGTGATAAGTCTCAACTTGAAAATTCCTCTCTTCCATAATTCTATAGGTTCAGTTTTGGTTTAAGTGCCTTGCTATCTGAGCAGACCATAAATTTACTGACAATGTGGGACTGCAGAATAGTGGATATTATTTGAATAGTGGATATTATTTGAATTTTTATTAAGAAATCCTGTTAATATCTACTGTTGTAATTAGACAGTGACCAAAACTTGTATTGGCTTTATAAACTGTACTATTTTGAGGAATCCTTTCAAAAATCTATTTACAACAAGGTTCAGAATTTTATTGTCAAAGAATAAAGATGTTTTACTTTAGAGATTATCCACAAAGAAACAGGGCTAAAATTTGACAAATATCCATTTCTGACTGAGTTTTCAGACAGATAGAGACTAAAAATAATAGTGTGAGAGTCTGAGAACTAACTTTCTTTTAATCACTGAACAGGACATTTCTGTTGTCTCATCTGTAATACTTCCACATCTCTTCCTACTTTTCTATGGTAGTCCTTTTCTTGGACAAGAAAGAATTTTAAGGAGATATTAAGAAGAAAGTAGGACTATTAATGAATTAAGTAAGAGGATGCAACTATACAGAATGTTTAAAATATTGAATTCTCTGTTCTATTCCTCCCAAGACCCCCACCCTCTCAAAATAACCATTAAAAAAAAAAAAAAAAAAAAAAAAAAAAAAAAAAAAAAAAAAAAAAAAAAGAGAGAGAGAAAAGAAAAGAACTTTGAGCTGTTATAAAATAAACTAAATATATATAATAAAATAATTAGGCACAAAAATTGAGAAAATGCATTGGAAAACAATCGCTATTAACCACTATTTCTAACATTCTTGTAGATGAGGTGACATGCAATTTTCTCAGGTAAATTTGCATTCTGAAGCTCTTTAAAAACAACAGAAAATTTGGTGTTGGCTGCAAGACCCTACAGATACTAGTTATTAGCAACTTAAAATAATTGTACTGGGGAACACCTGGAGAAAGATGAGAATATATTTTTAAAAAAAAACATTTATTTTCTAAAATGGTAAGGAAATCGTTATGCTAAGAACTGGCAGTAAAGCACATATGTTATTAACTGAAACATAGCAAAGTAAAGGGTAGAACAGTTTCTGTATGTCTTAAGAATGAATTTATAAAGTATATAAATAAGTAAAAATAGCGATACATTAAGTTAAAATCACAGAACAAAAAATACATTAATATATATAGGTTTTTCTTTTGAAAATATCATGCAGACCATTGTATGGAAATAGTCAGTGATGTAGTAGACAAAATTAAAACAAAAGTTTGAGTTGCAAATGATGGTTTTGACATTAATACTCTTAATTTTAAATAATGAATTATATCTTCCTCACATAGTTATGTTTAAACTTCCAAAATAGAAGCAAATACCAGTACCTGAATAATTTTTCTGAAACTAGTTTTGGTAAAATTAAATTAATTAGCAGGTACTACCTGCATCTTTTGCCTCTCTTTCAAAGGTATTCCTACAATTTCATAACTTTAAAAGGAAAGGGTATTTCAAAATTAGGTAAAACTTACTTTGAGAAAGAACAAAACTACATTGTTAAATACATTACAAATATTTTTTTTTTACCCCAAAGTTTTTTCCAATATAGGTTTCTTCCCTCCTAAAAAAAAAAATAAAGAAACAAACAAACAGATAAAAAGTTTTTGAAAACTTGACATTGCTAAAGAGAAAATTACCACCTCTGGGCATTTTATAATGCTGTTTACAAGCTGCTTTTACCTCCACAAGACATTAAGAAGAATTACAATTTTTTTTTAAACCTCTGAAAACTAGCGAATTGATATGAAACTTGATAGATTCCATGGCTGCTAGGATGAAACAGCACAGAGTGACAGGCACTGTCCCTACAGCTACCTACATCTCCCAACTCACCAGCCAGATGAGCTGAGTGCAGCACTGCAGTGTCCTGACACACTGGAGCAGTACATCATTAGTGTTATTTATTTGCACTGCTTTAACACTTGGCACAGAACACGGATCAAAACAAGACAGCCCCTGTCTCAGAGAGCTCACAGTCTGAATATAGAAGCTGAAAGGAAAGATGAGTGTAGGCAGACAAGGAACAAAGAGAAAGCAGTGAGACGTGGCTGATCTTGCCATATGAGGAGACTTATGTTTTTACTTTGCCTTGTTTTCACAGAACTCCTTGGAGTAATAAAGTGAAGGAGGAATTTGGAAAAGGATAAAAGAAACATTTTTCAGTTGTTTACAGAGACATCCTCCCAACAGACAGCAGGATTTAAAACACAGAGTTTCTTGTACAAAAGTCAAATAAGATGGCATCATAGATTTAGTAGGTGCAGAAATGACCTTTTGAAATACCAAGGTGTCAGCTGAATTATTTTGTTTGAATCAACTGATTTAAAGAAGGAAAAACAGGACAGTATAATGACTCCCAAAACATTTTTTCAAATTATTTGTGGAATTGTTTGAAGGTTTGTTTCTTTCAAGACTTTTAGGATTTAGGAAAAGCAAAAGGAAATGGAAAAGGAAAAAAAATAGAAAATAATAGAAAATAGAAAATAGAAAATAGACAATTGGAGAAGGAGAAGGAAAATAGAAAAGGAAAATGAAAAGGGAAAGGGGAAAAAGGAAAAGGAGTGGAAAAAAAAAGGAAAAAATTTAGAGGGATGAATATGAACTAAAACAGTTTAAGTGATTGACAAAAGGGATACCAGAATTTAATGCATTAAAATATTTCTTCTGAGCACTAGTAACTGTGTGTGATGTGATCTTGTCTTGGGAGCAGACTTGCTTAGCCCTCTATCATTTGAGAGTACTGGAGGACAGATCTCTGTTCCCTTTCCTCCACACAGTGCTTGGCTCAGTTCAGGCACTCCAGCATGTCTTTAAATCAATAGTCAAATGGTTCAGTGCAAGACTACAGGGAGGTCATAACCTGGAATCACACTATCAAAGTCAGGGGATTTTCTATGATATAAAGCTGTTGTTAGACAAGAAAGGAGCTATGAAAATGTACTTCAAAGAAAACATAAAGTTTATTTGAGGCAACCTAACTACTGAATTACATTTCCTTTCAATTTTATTTGTGTGACTCTTTCGCTTCCACAGCATTCTTTACTTCTAAAGAATGTACTAGCCCTATGGATTGAAAATTAGATGGTTTGTTTTATTTTGCTGTTAATATCAACACTTTTTTTTTTTTGATCTGTGAAAAATACACATTAGCCTATATTTTGCTTAATTCCCAGTAAACATTATTGCCTAAATTTGCAAAATGTTATAGATTTTGAAACAAAGATTTTATTAAAATTACCTGAATCATACTTTTTAACAATTTTGCTTATTGATTTTTCTGAGGGGCTATATATATCTAGTAGAAATTATTTGATTTCAGAGAAACATTAAAAGCAGCATACTGAGGTTACTACTCAATTCCAATAATATGTCTCCCATAGTAGCCCAAATCCATAATGCAAGAGTTAAGTGCAAGACAAGCCAAATGAAAAGTGGCTAAAGTTCATGTCTCCTTACATTTTGATTCAATCTGTCATGCTTATATGTGTTTCTGTTTTTCTAATGCATCAAAGAGCTCAATGACATTAAATGGTCTCCTTATGGACACTTCCACTTTCTCAACAGAATGTAGGTGAATGTCTGGGGGTCGAGCTGGCACAAAGCCCAAAGGTTTTTGTGTTGCTTCTTGGCAAACATCTTATTGAAATGGAGGTGAGTCAGTAGCAGAAGTTACCTATCTGCTAAGTTGAGTTTCTTTCATTCACATAAAAGTTAAACAAAGAAGGTACCTACAGAAAACAATGCTGAATTTAAAGAAGCCAGCTAGAGAGAAGAAAACTAAACCAAAACAAAACAAAAACCCCACACCAAAAGTAATCAAATAGCTTTACTTCAGTAAAAAGTGGATTAAATTAATGGATTTTTAAACATTATGTTGATAAACCTCAGGCCTAGCAGTTTCTTAATTGGTGCTGAAGACAAAGGTGTGTTCTGAGTGATATCCTTATCTAAAAAATATAATAGTTCAACTGAAAATTATTGGAACAAAATGACTGTCCTTTTACAGCATTTGCATTGTCAAAGATGAGATCAATATGTGGACAAAATTAATTTTTCGGGTTCTTTAAATATTTCCATTAAAAATATTCCTAATAGCTGAATAGTAGTTGCATGTACACGTAACTTGGTGGTTTGCTTAGTAGTCCTTGTTTCATCATCATTGTTTTCTGTCTTGCAGGTGTTATGGAGGAGTAATATCATCTGTTCCTCCAAGTCAGTGTCAGACTGAAACTATTAAAAAGCCACCACCACTGAATTGGAAAAGATTCTGCATGACAGTTACAAGCTTTTCCCTATAAAGACTCATATGCTCTTCACTCTATGAATCTAGAAGATAGACTGATGATATTAAGTGATTTATAAAGCCACAATCATATTTATTGGAAGTAGTGGGTGTGTTTTTCTGTGAATACAGCTGGACCTTTCACCTCCAACACAAATTCTTAAGCTTACTTGTAGCTGAGAGAGTGCAGGGTACAGGAAAAGTTCTTTTTATGGGTTAACCATAACTCTGTTCCATAAAAGAGTTGAATACTGTAACAAGCATGGAGTGAACACTACAGAGAAGGAAGGGAAACCTGTTTCCTGCAAATGCCTTCCTGATTTAAAGTTTTGCTCTTTTCTGTAGTTTGTTGTTCATTCACATCTGGCCTACCAGGCATGTATGTGAGCACAAAAGGCAGTTTCTATCAGAAATAAAACATCATTTGTATTAGTTCTTCTGATCTAAACAAATGTGAATAGAGATTTTCATTGTCCTCATAACACTCATTAGGACAAAATTGCAGTAAAAAGAAACTACCATCAGCTTCAATACAGTTACAAAAATTCTGAGTTAAGGTAAATTCAGTAAAGAATATATGCAATACAAAATGTGTAAAAATTGACTTTTAAGACCAGAGAGTACTTATTGAAATGGACCTTTGAGAATATCAATGTTATATCTGAATCAAGGCTGCACTTGTGAAAAGGAAAAGCTTTGATTCCTTTAAAGTTTTGTCTAAATAATACATAGCACAAATATCCCACCCATGGGTAGTGAGGAGTTAACTTTTTTATAATTGTATTATCTGCTTTTTGCTCCAGGTGGGAGAACAGACTCATCTCACTGAGAAATGCACACAGGCACAGACACAGATCTTCACACACTGTTTTCAGCACACAGTTATATTTATAGCTACACAGTCTGAGACATACAACCATTTCGTTTCTCAAAGTGCATCTGACTTTGCATAATTAGCATTAGAGAATGAAGAGGGAAAGTTTTTTTTACATGTGGTCAGTCCCAATACAGCTATCTCTAAGAAAGAGGAATAATCCATGAGTTATTGTCCCCAAGTCCAACACACACATCCCACAGAAGGCGGTACATGAATAATGGACAAAATGTCAGTCCTGGCCCCAGATGAAATCAATGTCAATGTCTTCACTGACATTAATGGCAGAAGCTGCCATTCAAAAACAGCATGGGTTTATGTTAAGGCAAATTAGAATGACTGGAATAGATCTTCACCTGAACGAAATTAGCCTAGCTCCCACTGAGGACATGGTCCATGACCCCTACAGAGCACAGACGGTCCAGCAATCTAAGTGTACTCTGACTATCATCTTATTTCCTTGTGGATTTACATTTAGCTGTTGCCATGAGCATTTGATAAAGTGGTAGCGCATGCCTGGGGGTTATAGGACATGTTACTGTAGCAACCAAAATAATAATATTTTTTCATACCTTAGTAATAATTTCAAGTGAGATCAAAAGCTGATGGTGAAAGTCAAAGAAATCTGTCCAACAGTATGTCAGTGAAATATATCACATTTATGTCAAGGGTTTTGCAGTAAATAGCATGTACCAGTTTTCCATTATAGCAGCAGAAACTGCACAAGGTCTAATGATCAAAAACATTGATTTATTCCTGTCACAAACCTTCAGTCCCCCCCGGCTTCTAATTAAATCCATCTTACATTCAGCTCTGGTATGTAACCCTTCTGCTGTACACAAGATAAAACCACTTGCTATACCTCATGCCTACAGCCTCTATCATTACTCTGACAAAGGATCCAAGAGTGGTCCATGGGGACAGGAACAATATCTGAATCCAAAGAGATAGGACAGAGGGAGGGTGATTCTGTTTCAGCATTAAGGTTTTATTATTTGTTGCAGAAATTTTTTTAGAACTGAAAATAAATTTCGAGTGCTACATCTACCAGCTTTGGTGTACAGTTGCATGATTAATTCTTGAATGAGAAAAAACCAAAATGCACACAGTTAATGAGCTGGACATACAATGTACCAGGCCACTTACACAAATTATGACACATAAACTTAAGACAGAGGTCTTCATTCTGATAAGTCTGAAATATTTCACTGTCTACATCTAAGATTTTATTTCTACCTTTCTAAATACTGAGGACCTAGGTGGCTCTGGTTTCAAGAGGATAAATGAAAGGCAATACAAACCGTTTGTTGCCTTGTGTATAAATGCTTTGTCCCCTGAAGCAAAATAAATAATAATTTAAAAAAAAAAATAAAACAAAACTGTTTGTTAAACAAGTTTTTATTGTAATTTTTCACAGCAGAGATCCTTAAATTAAAAACTTTGAAAATTATATTTTTCAATATAAGATATTCAATTGTCTGCATATTTTTCTTTCATGATACTCACATTCACGCATTGGTGTGTGCTGGCAGCAATGTGACAATTTATAATCCTAACACTTTTATATCTTAAATGACAACACTGTGATCTTCCATATTTTTTTAGTTGTTGTTTTTCTGCTTCAGTTTTCCTGAACACAAAATCTACTGCATATTCAGATGGATACATGAGGAAAATGCTGCAATGTCAATAAAATATTGCACCTTAAATTAGAGATTATTTTGCTATTATTTAAAAGTAAAAGCTAAAAATCATAAATATGCCTCACTTCAAAGGAATTCCAGCTTTGGGTTTTCAGTGATTAGTTATAGATTCTTATTCATCTTCAGGTAACCCTATAGCATTCAGCTATTCAGTTTATAGTATAGGTTAAGGAGTGTTTCAAGTGGAAAGTATTTAATAAAAGTAAAAATGCCATTCTGCAAATAATTAACCATGTTTAAATAAAATCACATATGTGCATATAGAAACATTCAAAACATAGTTTCCAATTTTATCCTTCTTGTAACCAAACTAATAAAACCCTGTCATTGCTGAAATGGAAGTGTTTAATATCAATTAATTTTATATTTTGTTAGAAATATAAAATGTCCAAGAGCAGAGTTAATTAAGCTTACTTGTGTTACTTCTCCTTAGGCTAAGGAGAGGAGAGGGAACCTCTCTTTTCATTAATCTATATTTTATGCACCTGTGTTTCTAAATCAGTTAACATAATGGCATTTCAATATAAAATTTTTATAAACAATAATAACTAAAGACTATGTAGCAGATTGAAAAGCAAACAAGAGTCAGTATACCTTGTATTCATCTTGCATGTTTTTTCTGACTTATATTTACTCTAAGGAGAGAGACAGAGCTTGTATTAAGCAGATTTTTAAAATATATCCTAGTAAAAGAAAGAGTGCATAAAACTTAACTCTAGATTTTTCAGCTAAATTAAAATCTTTTAAGATCAGAGCAGCCTGAAGTATGTATATAAATGCATATTTTAATTTCGACACTGGATACGATTCATGCTCTTAATGTCAAGAGTTGTGGGTTTTTTTAATTTTTCTTCCTTATTTAATGAATATGAAAGTCACTGTTTTATAATTCAACAAATACCATCATTATTCTAATAGAACAACCAAAAATGTATTCATTCATCCATGCTGGATTTTACTAATAGGCTTTTTTTAAATTTTTTCTCCATTTGATTTATTTATATTATGTATGGATGACTATTAACCAGTCACTGTCACTCAGTTTTGAATTATATACTCAAATAGACACAATGAGTTGCATTGTCATTTTAAAATACTGCATAAAGTGGCAAGTTTTGATTTTGATACAGTATTATTAAAAGGACACAATCCTTCAGGAATTCTTCATTTGTTTTCTATTTTGCTTGTCCAATCAATGTTTTGCTCTAGGAAGATCAACACCTGACTTTCTGTTTCTCTGAAATTCTGAATTTCTTTTGTGAAAGGGATGGTACTGTGTGATGATGGATGCTAGGGATATCAGTACTCCCTGGGAAATAAAAGAAAATCATTGCACAGAAGGACCACAGCTTACTACATGAGTGAAGCAAAATACTTTGATTGATAAAGTATCTACTACTGTTAAATTAAGAGACCAACTCAAAGGTTTAATCAACTGGAAAACAAGGGTTTGCCCTCTCCTTATAGATGATGTCCAGCCACCTGTTTTCACCTGTAAGCCTTTATTAATCTCAATTGAGTAACCAATTTATCATAAGCCATATTGTCCCAATCCATTCCCAAATGGCACATGTCACTAAGAACTATAAACTTGCATGAACAAACTAAAAGAGCATACATTAATCCTCTTACACATTTTATCATATTTTATCATCCAATACTTTGGTGGGAAGACCTCTTTCCACATATTTTGGCCATTTCATTTATTAGTTTATATAGGGCAGGTGACGCCTTTATGAGGCTGTATATTGCTTAAGTCATGGCCACTATATTTCATTTAGGTATTAACAGATTTTGTGAAACAATTAAAAAAATGTTAATCTCACTCAGCTTCTTTGCTAAATTATGTAAATTGCTTTTATATCTTTTTGCTGGTGAAAAACAAATTAACTCTACTCATATCAATAGAGTGGGGCTATTTCATATGATTCAAGACTTTGGGTTAGATATCTGCTTGCTTGTTTAGCAATTGTTTAACAATTTCAAGTCAGGCTTCCCTTGTGCAGCAAATTGAGAACACCATGCCATTCCTATAGTCAGAAGATTCCCTTGTGAAGTGTTATACAGGGCTTCTCATGCAAGAAATCAAGGAGAAGACATGAAACCTGGGGTTGTCTAGGAATTATCTCTACTAAAATGTATTTTCGGGAATACAGTGCCCTCCTGACTCTGTGCCTTCATATCTTCTCAGTTACATGCCACGTCCTCTAGTTCCTAGGATTGCTCCAAACAAAAAGTAATTGATATTGGTGAGATCTGGTGAAATGTCTGCTCTTTATTTAGAGCCACAGAAATACAGCAAGCCAGACAGAAAATGATTTAGTAATTGGGCTACCTCAGCTTGGTTTGACATGGATTTGATGGAGGCAGTTGATCTCAAATCTTCAAAGCTGTTTAGTCCACCATCAAACTCTGTAGGAAATTTACATCCAAACAATTTTGAACCTTTAGTCTTTTTAGTCTCCTGGCTGCCTTTCCCAGTACACCAGGATCTTCTTGCCCCTGTCTTCCTCTTCAATTAGGGACAAGAGAGGATGAGAAACATGGAACATTCCTGCAAACACCCATGACTAGTCAGAGCTGCATCAGGTTCTGCTATTCAGTTGTCTGCTATGTGCCTCATTCTCATTATAAATTATATATTTTAAAAGTACGTAAAGACTTACATGAAAGACAGTCACTTTCTCAATGTAGTGGTGACAGTGGAGATGAGAATCAGAATCTGCACAAGAAATTAGGTACCTGTTCAAGCCATTTTGTCTCTTGTATAAAAATGCACTCAGCAGCATGACTGCATGGCAGCTCTACAGCCACAAAGCACACTGCTCTTCATTTATGGGGTCACAAAAGCAGTGTTATGAATATTCCAACATTACCTTATATATTTATAAGGTTCTCCCCAAACCACTCTAAAAACATTCATCCACTGTCCAGAGACAATATATGCAAAAGTCCAGGGGAGAAAAAAAATTTTGTGAGGAAATTTAGAGGAGCACAGATAACTAGGCATGAAATGAATGGACTTCTGCTTCTTCACTGTGTAAACAGCAGATTGTGGTACTGCTGTTGTTTAAGGATAAAAATGTTATTTTCCAATCCCACACAAAAGATGTTTAGTTTCTTCTCAATCTCTATAACAAGCATTAAAGACGAATAACGGCCTCCCTCAGTATTCTACATTCATTACCTCTGCATGGCAAATATATTCTATTCATTATCTATAACCAAAAAATATATGAAGTTTCCATCAGAGATCAGGACTCCATTGTGCTGGATACTGGACAATAACACAGAGGAGACATACTTTGAAAATGTAGTAGTTTCTACAGACATGTGCAAACACAGGAGATAAAATTAGACTGAGTAACTTACTCATGGTCATAGAGTAGTATGTGGTAATTTGGGGATCCCAATTCATTACAGCTGGGAAGTCCAGCTTAAAGATCTATACCCAGTTAGCCAAGGGAAAATGGGTAACCTGTTCATACCTGAAGGGCACCTTAGGAAGGAGAGCAGGTTGTATCAAGTAACACACTGCCATACCTCTTCTTTCTGGAGCTACTCAACTGTGGACAAAGAGAGAGGACAGAGATTTACATCTTAGGACAGATGTTAACTGGACAAATACCCCTCTTCAAGGTATGTTTGAATATGAAGTGAAGTATAGGATGGCTGAGCTTCCTAAGGCAGATGACAGAATGCATCAGTTACAATGAAGATGCAGATAATAAGTCCAATGAGTTGGGGTGCATGCTTCATAGTCTGGACCACTCTGAAGAGATGGTAGACATCACAGAGGGATTAAGTGACACATGAAAAAACCATGTGGTTCAATACCACTGATAGAAGACAAAGACTGCATATAAAAATTTACTTTGAAAGTGAGTGATATTTGCTGATACATCTGCATACTTCATTTGTTGTTTTCATTAACTCACTTCTGTCATTTATCTGTTATACCAGTTTTTAGACCAGTTGTTTTTCTATCATTGATTTACTGAGATGCAGCCATTGTTTCATTTGCCTACACTCAAACCCCAGCATCCATGCTTACAAATCTAAAGCTGGACCTGGAGAGTAACAGTAAATCCAACTCAACTGTGTATCAGCCTCGGAAGTTGTAATTAGCTACGTAAGCTGTTCCTTTGAGTGTTGTTGTAGTTTTCTTTTCATGATTACTGTGAGCTAAAGCATTTAGACAGATCCCCCAAAGTCTTATGAATATCAGTTCCAGAAAATAATTTGAGCAAATAATTAAACTAAGACACATATATACTTTAAAAATGCACTCTAGTCATGTCCACATGTTGTTGTATGGACCACTGACAAATGTGGAACGAACAATTTCATTCAATTGCCATTTATTCTGTCTTCCATTTTCTTTTGCTGGCAAAAAGTTTTTCCTCTCACTTCTGCATTTATTTATGTTATTTCATGGAGTGATATAGTGAAGAAACAAGCATTCACTTGAATATTTCTTCCCTCATACGTAAAATATGAGGGACCCTAGGGGAATAGGTTTTAAAAAACAAGAGTGTATTTCCAACAGTAACATCAACAAACAGAATTTTTTCCAGATACAAGTTGTTTGAATCCCCAAATATAATATTTCTCTTTGATTCGCTGCTCTATCTTGCCGACAGTTAGCATAAGAATTACTTCAGCTGAACAAAACTACTTACAGATAATATACATGCAGTTACATTGAACCTGGCTAAAAGAACAGTTTGGTTTCTGGCAGGACACTGAAGGAGCTAAGCCGTCCTTTTTGTTTTGATATAGGAAATTTAGTAGCGAATCTGAAGCTGGTATTGTTCTTAATCCGTTGGCTCCAAATGAGAGACATCAAATCCAAAAGTGATATTTATAAACCTCCCCCCAACAGTGCTCTGCCCTGAACGCATGCAGAAGTTCACACTACCACGAAAAATATCTCCATATGTCTACTTATGGGAAGTCTGGCCTTGTTTTCTCCAGTTCACTGAGCCCTGTTTTTATTATTTCAGAGTTGAATACATGAAAAAAATTGTTACACTTGTCGTCCAGTGCCTGTAACAGGTTTGTTTCAACACTGCATAACTTCCACTTTTCATGCAGTCTGTATCTATTTCATAATATGCCATAAAACTCAGTGATAATTTGTTTTATCTGTCTGAAAAAAAGAAAACAGATAACTAGTTTTTAGAGATCATATTCACAGTCTCATTTGTGGGTTTAATGCATTAATAACAGATCTTGTGCTAAACTTCTTAATCACTTTTTCATGAGACATGATTTTAAAATATTATTTGACCATAATGAATGCTCATTTCCTTAAAAACACCATAAGAAAATGTGACACATGACATGCTTTCTAAAAGGAACAAGTTATTTCTGGTGTTGCAGTTCAGAAGTACTGATACAAACCATCTGATCTACTAAGTATGATGACTACATAACAATTTTTCAGGACAGTAAAACAATTTAGAAAGTCTGCCTTTTTAGAATGACCTGCCATAAACCTCAAAATGTGACAGATTTCACAAGTAAACCATAAACCAAACTATATATACTTATATATATAATATATACTTATATGTAATATATACTTATATATAATATATATAAGTAGATTATCACTTTCAAATACAAAAACATGGTAGAGAATAAGAAAATCCTTTATGTAAGATATGAAATTCCATCTCAGCAAAAACATCTCCAAAAGAAAAAATAAAGAATTGAGCACAAGGACCAACTTCACAAAAAAATTACCCATGAAATTAGTTTCAATTTTCATTATAATTAATGAAATATTATAAATGTCAAATTTTTTTTATTTTTCCCCCCCTTTTCTGAGTAACTGAAATATTTCAGTTAAATAAGTTTGCAGAGATAACAACACTGCAGTATGGTAATATTGCAGTGAAAACATAGGACAATTTTGTAAACTCCCATTTTTGATCATTTTCACTGAGAACTCTGATATTCTACTTAATGGAACCCTCAATACAACCTTAATTGTACTGGATCCTTTATTGAACATACTTTGGCCTCCCTGCTTCTTTTTATTCTACTAAGCAGTAAATTGTATGGTTCTGAAAAAGATATGATGTATTTATTTACAAGAATCAACTAAAAAAAAAAAAAACAAATAAAGGAGATAAAACTAGAACAGACTTTTTAAATTATATTTTTAATATATATTTATAGAACAAGATTTTCCAGTTAAATGGAATAAACTGTTACGAAACTTACTTGTGAAAGAAATAGGTATTTTTCTTTTTTTTCAGTTCAACATGAAAACACATTTTGTCATGTCAGCGTCTTTAACACAATCTAAAACTTGTGGTTTAGAAATACAGTAAATGTTTCCATGGGTCACAATTTCAATTTTTGAGTAATGCTATAACTACCTAAGTTTGTTGTTGTCATTTATATTAAAAATAACTTTTATTACCTTCTGATTGAGAATAATATGTAATCAGGATTTATATTAACCATGAATTTTTAGCATGTAAATGTAATTTCTAAAATAAAAGTATTGACATTGAAACTAAAAAAAAAGAACACAAAGACTGATTTTAAGCTATAAAGTCTCTCAAGTACATTTCATCTCAAGTTCATTTGCTATTTGTTTAACCAAAAATTTCTAGGGAAAAATATAATCACTTCAAATGATTTGAGCTGGCATGATTTCTACTAGATGCACATGCATATTCATCTAGTGTAAACTTTGGAAAATGAATGATCTTTATTCTAATAAATGGTAATGATTTCATACAATCGCCTTTATCTTAATGTAGTTCTCTCAATTACCAGTGATGGGATTCACACCAGCTGACCTATAATAAAAGACAGTTGCCTTAGACACCGAAGCAATGTTCTCATAGAACAGCACAGCACTTTTTTAAATTAAAAACATTTCAAGGGAGTGATCAGTATCACTTTGACAACACCATAAAATTCATTACCAAACATGAAGAATAATGAAGCATGACAGCCATAAAAGGTGTAATGAAAATGCTCAGTTAATAAGAATGGATTTACCCAATTGGAGCTTTCCAGCAATGGGTTTGGGGGTTTTTTGAGCATTTACCTTCCATTTGTTTAGTTGAGGCTGCTTTTTCTGCCAGCAATGCTCCCCTTCGGCACCAAAAATTACCACACCAACATGATTAGTAAGATTCTAACACGGCAGATAAATGGCAGTTTTACAATTGTACCCTCCAGCCTGTGCTTTAAGGGGTTAAACTGAGGCTAAGCTCACTTCATTCTAGACTAAGCTACCCAAGCAGGACATTAACTCATGCCTAGCCCTTAGGGTCCTTGTAGGTATTTCTACTTTCTTAACACCAGGCTGAGAGAGTGTCCTGGTTTTGGCCGGGATAAAATTCATTTCCTTCTTAGTAGCTGGCACAGGGCTGTGTTTTGGGCTCAGTGGGAGAATAATGTCGAATGCACATTGATGCTGCTGCTCTGTGCTTATCCTCTTTTCAGTGTCTCAAGCTCTGTCAGTGAGGAGGGGCGCAAGAATCTGGAGGAGGCACAACCAGAGCAGTTGACCCAAACTGGCAAAAGTCGTATTCTATATCATAGAATGTCTGTTCCATACCATAGAACGTCATGTCCAGTATAAAAACTGGGAGAAATTGGATGGGAGAGGCATCACTATTCCCCCAGAAGAGGCATGGAGATTTTAGTCAGACCTGACTGTGTTTCCCTACCCCTTATTTGATGAGCTTAGGAGATAATGGACGGAAAAAATTACTCTTTGGTGGTCTGTCCTAGGGCAGTGTGGAGAGAAGACCAGGAGCAGCCTCCTTTATAAGTTCTTTAATACGTACAGTTAAGATTCCTTTCAACACCTGAGCACAGTCAGCTCTGAATGCCCATAACCTCTCTGTTGCATATGAAAGCAATGAACCTCACAAGGCTTCTGCTTGTTTTACATTGTCAATGAAGTGCCCATGACTAGCAGGGGAGAGAAAGGATGCAAAATTTGATCTTTCAATATTGACATAAAGTCTTGACAATAGTACTCTCTGGAAAGCTTCCACAATTTGGTAAACAAGCTGATAAGGAACAGTGTTAAACGCTTGCAGAAATAATGTGAGGCAGTGAGAGGACTTTCAGAAACCTTTGAAACATATCAGTCCTATAGAAATAGGATAATTTCTGTCTATGCCAATACAGAATACACACTGGTATTTAACTTCAAAATATAAAATTGTTGAAGTTGTTGATTTGGTTTTGTTTTTATAAATATTAGGGGGAATCTAACAAGGGAATTAAAGAAAACAGCCTGAGATTAGTCATACTCTAAGAGCAAACTTTCAGCCTCCAAATAAAGATATAATTCAATAAACCTCAGATAAGAGACATCAAAGAATCCTCTCACCACATAAATTTCGATTTAAAAATAGACAACTAGATCAAAGGAAAATGTGTTTTTCTCATAGTAAAAGTCTATAAATACTGAAAAACAATAAAGTAAGATGAATGCACTGAAGGGACTGGTTGGAAGTGAAGATATGGACATAACAAGCATAGAAAAACTTCAACTAAGAAATGAATCATTTACGTGCCTTTGGAAACAAGAAGATAATACACAGCACTGACATAGTAGACCAAGCTGCTAGAGAAAAGTTCCAGATCTTAAATTATAGTGAAGGTTAAATACAGTAAATGAATTAGCCATAACAATTATCCCAATTCATGTGAACAAAATTGTCATGCTTAGATTAAAGAATATATTATTCGGTTTGCTTTATATCATCATGTGTCCATGATAATGCCTCAGAAATGTTAACTTTAAGGTCACTAAAAGGAATGAAAAGAGAAGCATAATTTGATGCTTTAATTAATACTCATTATCTGGGAAATTGTAATAATGAGCTATAACAAATAGTTAAATCGTGAGATACCAAAATGACTGCATTTTGAAATATCCAAGACGAGAATATGAAGTAGCTGTAGTATAAATGAAGTAGCTAAATCTACACTGACACACTCTTAAAATCCTGTACTTAGTCTCACACTTCAGTCATCTGATTGAGAAGTTTTCCTTTCTTTCCATACTACATCCTCTTCATATAAAGAAACTTCTGAAAAAAGAAAACCTCCAAGAAATCATGGTAAAAACAAATTAAGAGGAACTAAAATGAAAAAAAATGTATAGGGACAACATTGCTTAAAAGCATTTTGCCAAAGAAATGTGCAATCTCTGGCAAAAAGGTGTTAAAAAATTATCAAAGGACTAAATACAGACCACACAGTTATGGCAGAGCAAAGGTTTTCAGAGCACAAAAACAGCTGTGCTGAGCTAGATCAAAGGTTGGCCAAACCCTATGTCCCACTTCCATCAATGATGACAAGCAGATTTCTAAGGAAGATCAAAGTGATGACGCATGCTGTGAATGCTCTCTGAGGTCCACAGTGATTTACTACTCAGGAACTTCTTGAAACAGAAACAAACCTTTAACAGAATCAGGTTTCTGGCATTTCTATCTAGTATCTTAAAGTGTTACTTTTGTCCCCTTCCTTTTTCAATGCATGCAAAACCTTAGCATCCAAAATATCCTGAGCAAAATTCTTTCAGAGTGTATCCGGAAGATACAGCTGCCAACTTAACACTCAGGTTTGATTTGGTTTTAGAGTAACCTGTTTTTCAGATGTCAGGGGATAAGTAAGCTAACACTTTACAGGGTAACAAAACTAAAATACACAAACTGTAGTAAGAGGTAACAATTAACAACTTAGAAATTCGGGGGAAAAATACTGACATGAAATTACTCAGATCTATGAAAAAAGCATAGAATCTGCCTTTTTGGCAGCACCAAAGACCAACCCTTGCCAGAGCACGACAGGGCTGACTGACACTTCCCACCATCCCACCATCATATGACTGCTGTTTTTGAGAGGATCACGAGGCATGCAGACACAGAAATGGTAATTTTTGCTCCCCATTGGTTGTTCTAGCCAACCATTAAATCATTGTGTGCTTGCAAGTGGTTCATATACTGCTTGCAGTGTCTTTTTGTATAAAGAATTCTGAAAGAAAAGTGAAGTGGGGAGAGAGAGTTACCTACCTACATATTATGTAGACAACTACCTCCCTTTTTTTTTTTTTTTTTTTTTTTTTTTTCGTTTGAACCTACCACCTGCCAACAGCATGTGATACTCTCATTCTCACTTTGGAAGAGAAAATGAGCCATCTGTCTCTTTTTATCTATTCCTTTTCCCTTATGATAAGACAGATTTCTGTCAAAGACTTCCCTAAATTGTCAGTGTTCAGACTGAATGGTCCTGGACTATTTATGAATTCCCTTGACTGCCATTCTATATTTTTGATTATTCTTTGTGGCTTTCTGCTAACCTCTTCCAGTTGCTACATCCTTTTTTAGATTTTGGGATAAGAACTTTTTCTACCAATATGATTATGCTTTCTGTTTTCTTTTCCATTCTTTTCTTTATAGTTCCTCATGATGCCCTGTGAAGGCTGACCTAGAACAGGGACTAGACAGATCTAAAGATTAAAGTAGGTATTTTTTAGGAGGACTCAATGGATCCACCTTGGGCAGTACAAGAGCCCAGTCAGGGCTACAACCAAGATGAACCCAAAATGGTCACAAAATAGATGACTGGTCACGGGGTCTCTCATATTTTTAAGTTCTGGTCAATTAGCATATTGGAGTTAATTGTCCAATTATAGCCGGAGGGTATGAGGTCCCATCCTTCTTGTTTTTTTTCTATTCAGTCCACTGCTGTTTATGCTCTTGGGCCTGAAATTTGGGTAGTTATTCTTGGTCCCAAGCTAGGAAAGGAATTGTTTTGTCTACCAACTTTGTGAAGAGACCTTACTATCCCCCAATATGAAGCTCAGAACTACAATCTAAAGTGAATCTGAAGTTCACTTAAGAGTTGGAATCAATGATCCTTGTAAGTCTCTTCCAAATCAGAATATTTTTTGATTCTGTGATCTAAAAGTACAGGAAACATATAAGTATCTTTTCAGGATCTGAAAAATACAAAATCTAAAACCTAAGGCATCACCCACACTCAGTTTATTTTTGACCACCGCTGATCATGGAGCTATTCATCATAAGATCCAATTTCTGAATTATAACAGTCTGTACAGAGCTGCTATTCATCACTAATGAATAAAGTATCCTTTAAAAGTAGAACTTGTATCCAGATGAGGAAAATAAAAAGAAATCAAAACATAAGGTCTGCTTATTTAAAAGTAAAACTAAAAAAGGATGATGAAAAAGCATTAAAACATGGATATATGATTTGGTTTATGAGGCGAGAGTTTGGTAGCAAAAGGGTACAAAGGTGACCTCTGGGAGAAAAAAGACTAGGGTTGTCCCTCTATTCAATTTCAGACACCCCCAGAAAGGGCCCACTGCTGGCCAAAGCTGAGGCCATCAACAATGCTGGTAACACCTCTGGGATAACATATTTGAAAGAGGGTAAAAAAACTGCACTGCAGCTGTGAAAGGAGTGAGAATATGTGAGAGGAATGGCCATGCCAACCTCAGGGTCAGCACAGAAGGAGGGGCAGGAGGTGCTCCAGGTACTGAAGCAGAGATTCCCCTGTAGCCCATGGCACAGACCATGGTGATGCTGTTGTGCCCCGGCAGCCCATGGAGGCTCATGGTGGAGCAAATAACCCAATAGCTCCAGCAGCCCCTGGAGAATCCCAGCCACAGCAGGTGGAAGACCAAAGGAGGCTGTGACCCCAAGCGAAGCCTTTGCTGGAGCAGGGTCCTAACAGAAACTGTGGCCCAATGAGAGATGCAGGCTGAAGCAGTCTGTTCCTGAAGAACTGCACCCTGTGGAAGGGACCAAAGGAGAAATATTTAATGTAGGACTGTCTCCAATGTGAAGGACCCCACTACGGAGCAGAGGAAGACCGTGAGGAGCAACACTGGCTCCATTTCCCAGTCCAATGGTACTGCTCAGGGCATGAAGGTAGAAGAGTCAGCAGTGAACATGAGCCTGGGAAGAAATGGGGGTGTAGGTTAAAGATGGTTTTATATTTGTTCTTATTTCTCATTATCTCATTCTGTTGGATAAATAAATTAAATTTACTTCCTCAAAGGAAATGGTGTTTTGCCAATGACAGTCAGTGGGTGGTCTCCCTGTCCTTATCTTGACCCAAAAATTTTCAAACATATTTTTTTTCCTGTACAGTTGAGAGATGATTGAGATGTTGCAAGAACAGAAAAGATATGGCCACTGCAGAAAAGCTGACTGAATATTTTACATCCGTGTGGAAATCAGAAGGAGCTTTTCCTATGACAAGTGAGTCATTGAAACAGTCTCAGACTGAAGTGTCAGTGGAGGATGTTTTAAAATAAATTAGTAAAATAAAGAGTAAAATATCTCCAGTACCATATGTGATTCATTCAGAAACTCTGAAGGAGCTCAAGTAGTATATTATGTAATTGTTAACTGTAGTATATAATTTATTACTAACATCACCATTAGTAAAGGAATTTAATTTGACAAAAGCTCCAGATTTATAAATTTATCATTCAGGAAGACATCAAATTATAGGTCTGAGCATTTGACTTCCGTAGTCTGCAAATTGCTAGAAATTCTTGGTAGATTTAGCAGAGATATAAATGAACATAGAGCAATAAGATAGAAAACAGGGCTCTCGTGGAGAGCAATTGTGGTTCACAAAACTTTTAGAGTTTGTTAAAGAATCAATAAGCATGAAGATGACTTTGATGTAATTGGCAGAGTGGTTTTGGATTTGAAAAACCTTCTGACATATTTCTGAATAAAGGGAAAAATCTATGACAAGATAGCAAGAAAGAGTTTTCCCACAGTGGAAGGATACTGCCATTGATGTGTCCGAATGATTTGAACCAGGACTTGTGATGTTCATCAGAAGATATACTCTGTGGAAAGGTGATATGGAAAAGTTTGCTGATTACAAAATTATTACTCACTGTATTCAAAAATGAAATTAATTGCAAAGGTTTGTAGATAGATCTCACAAAACTGAATCAGTCAAGTTCAATGTCACTACATGCAAAGAAACATAAATGGAGGGAAAAAAAGACAATATGCACACAACTTGAGCTTCTAAATTACCTGTTATGGTAAAAGCTCTTGCACAGTTCAGTGGAAAGCAGAGAACATAGTAAGAAATATATTATTAGGAAATTATTAGAAATTACAAAAGAAAACCAGAGAACAAAACAGTCACTGTGATGCTACATAAACCTGTGTTGGGTTAAAAATGTAAATTATTCTCTTCAATTCTGGTTATACAAAAATGATATAGCAGATTATTCTTGAAACCTTGCTCTTCCCACTTCCAGGTTACATGTTCAGGATTATGGAGTGAGCTAGACTAGACCTGATGTGTATCTGACCTCTTTCTGTTTGAATTTATGATTATATAAGTTGATCTAGTAAAGGATTTTAAACTTCCCCACAAAACTTGAGTCTCTAACTCTCCCAAGATCTTTGGAAAAATAAAATAAAGAACTTCCTATGAAACTCTACTTCTTTTTGGTTAATCAAGCAGAGAACTTAGGCTTCTTCTCTAAGCAACTTTTGGCACTATAATCCACACTTCATGTCTGAAGGCCATATTTTTAAGTCTTCCAGAATCTATTCCAAATTACATCCATTTTAGGAGGTCTTTTCTAGCTGAAATCCATTCTGAAACTTTATTTTTCCTACCTCAAAATGAGTGAGATATGCATCTTGCTTTTCACCATCTATTATTAGCAAAGAATTCTTCCCTGGACAGCTTTGCAGGAATATTTAGGTATAAATGTTAATGTGCTATAAATGTCCATCTGATCTGTTAGAGCATGGTGGTAATAACGCCAAGATTGTAGGTTTGATCCCTGAATGGGCCATTCACTTACGAGTTGGAGTCAGTGATCCTTGTAAGTCTCTTCCAATTCAGAATATTTTGTAATTCTGTGACTTAAAAGTACAGGAAACATATAGGTATCTTTCATAGTGGGTAGTCTAAAAGTAGGTTCCATTTACAGCTGAAATCCATGTCCTTGTTCCTTTTTCATTTAGGCTAATGAGCAGGGAAAAAAAAAAAAAAGGTTTTATTCATCATCATAATCTTTTTGCTACTAGGAATAGAGGAAGAAGACTTGTTTCTGGACACTTTTGGAAAACACAGATTGAGGAAAATTCTTTGTCCAAAAACATGTTGAAGTCACAATGCATAGTAAATTCAGATGCAGTTCAGCTAAATTATAAGACTCTAGGTACAAAATGAATACATCAGCATTCATTTGTAATTCCTGGCTTTACACATAGAAGTGAATGAATAATCCCTTAACAGAGGAAAACTGAAGGGATAAAGCAGAGGTCTCATGTTTATTTCCTCACTTTAATGACAAAACCAGGAAAGGGGTAGAAATGTCACTGACAGTTTCATGTGATGGATTGGTCTATATGCCTGAACATTAGGAACAAGCAACCCTCAATATCTGAAGGAAGACTGCCTAGCGTGTAAACATTAGATAGAATTGAAAGTGGCAGTTTCCACGGGCCCCCTACCAAGCGAATGCGCAGGGGGTGTATGTGCTTTATTGCTTGACACTCATGCATAAAGACAGCACAGCTTCTGCAATCTAAGTGAATCTCCTTAGGTTTAATGTTCCATTGAAATTTTGCTGAAATGTAAAACATATTTCAAAGGAACAAAACATTTTCTCAAACAGAGACCATTTTACTGTCATGGTAGATTTTTCTCTGTTATGGAAGCTAATTCCTGAAATAGACATATATTGGAAAAGCCAAACTGCCAGGGTCACTGCTGTCACCACAAAAATGTTCAAAGTAGCATATTAACATCAAAGAATGCCTGTAATTGAAGCAATCATTAAAGGCATGCCAGCAATGCTGCAACAGCTATACCCCTGCAGCACCCCAAACCCCTTGCAGACTGTGGCAGAATTGGATTTCATTGATCCTTGGTTTGGTTTTTACTTCTACCTTGGACCATTTAATTTACTATATGCATCCTGAATCAAGTGTATTGGCATAACTAAGCAGTGTCAAAGGGTTGCACAGGGGTAAGAATAATTGGCTGAAGGTGGTGACATTCTGAGTATCTTAAACCACATTTGCTGAGAAAGGCAATTTTTCATGAAGCTACAGATGAGGCATAAAAGAACAGAGAGTCAGGTTCATATATGTTTGAAGAGCAGTAGGAAGGCTTTTTTCTTCAGTTCTTTTTGTTATATTCTACTTTAAAAAGAACACTGACTAAAATTTCTTTCTTCATTAAAAGGTTTTTTTTATCCATGCATTAGTTAGCCTTAGAGCACGATTAGTATCAGAAAAACAGTGCAGTTCTGAACACAGAGCACAGAGACTCTGAAAAACAAAAAGTATTTGCAATCTGAAAACACTCATAGCATCTGCCTTTTATAAAACTCATGGGGGAAAAACAATTTGGTTTAAAAATTGAAATAAGAGACCTCAGACAATTTTTTGGAGAAACATCAAGGGATAAAATAGAGACCTATAGAAAGAAAATGCTGTGCAAAATTAAGAGAAACACATAAAAATGAATTCCCATTAACAACTGTCAGTGAGACACTTCTAGTCATATCTTGTGTTTTAAGAGAATAGCATACCTATTTCAGTAACAAGCTCAAAATATCATCTAAATGACCATGCTGTGATAATACTTCCAGTGCTTCTTATTCAGCATGTATGACAAGAGCATCATAAGATAGCCATAAAAAGAGGACAAATATGAATTTTGTAAGCATTGTATTTTTTTTTTCATGATACTTCAGCTCTATGGCTAGGTACTCTGTTCATATTTCAGGCCAACTGTCTTGAGTATTTGTTGTTCTGAAGGGGTTTTTTCCCTCTCTTTCAGTTTTTATTTAAAAAAAAAATTCCTTTGTGAGTCTTTAAAAAGTTAATAGATCTCTTGCAGCTGTTAAGTATCATCTGTCGTCACTGGGCTGCTTCCACCATTCCCACCTATTTGGGAGGCAACCTTGCTTCTTTCTGTGAGCCTCACTCCAGAACAGCTTTGGGTTAAAGAGTCCTATGGGTGACAGATGTAGAAGCTGCAAGCCAGCTCTCTTGGTTGTTTGTGGAACAAAGGCTGAATTTCAGCCTGTTCACATTTAGGTCCTAAGATAAACAGGTTCTCCCTCTGGAGGCTTTCAAAGACAGCTGCTGTTCTCCATTCATTGTGTAGGAACCCTTCTCATTTACCATTGGAGAATAAAGTGTAAAACTTAGTCCAACTTTTGCCTTTATGCCACTAAAACTGGAACCCAGATAAAATAAGTTTTTCTTTTATAAGGAGATGGAAACTTTCCTTTAAAACAAAAATTCTCCATGGAAACTGACTAAGATTTGTACTCTGTTTTGTTTGGGGATTTTGGTGTGGGGTGGGTTTTTTCCTTATTTTCTCCTTTTAATTTTATTTCATGTAAATTTACAATGCAGACACTATGAAATATAGTGCATATCAATCTATGTTTTCAGTACTAAGCAATACTTTAGTGTATTCTGCTAAAATTTGGAAGAAACTGTTTTAAATGAAAACCTTATTTGAATATTTGCTCTTGCCTTTGTTTGTTTATAAGCTTATATGACCTAATTTTTTCAAATAATTTTTAAATAAATCAATGATTTAAATTAAGAACATGAACCCACCTTTGCATGTCATTACAGTAAAGATACAAGCAGACAGAATACTTTTGGGCTAATACATAAACCACATCCATTTTGGAGAAATTCCTTCTGTTGATGGAAAAAGTGGCTAAAACGGCAGCACTGATATAAATGAAGGCCTCTTTCCAGAGATGTTCCAGAAGCAGATCTGTGACCAATTCTTAAGCAGACTACCAAGAGTGATAACAACACATAAGCTTAGTTTTTTAGACCATTTTGCCTCCAGCATAGTGGTACGGATACTGACAGGAGATAAATCCCTCTCCTGGAGCATGGGAAAATTGGTCAGGTGAAGAAGTTTCCAGCTGCAGACCTCCATATTAACAAAGATATACTCCTCCTGGTGATATGTGAATATTATGAGAATTAGTTACAGATCCCTTTCCTGCTATGTTTACAACTGACTGTGCTTCTGCAAGGAACATTGCCAGAGAAATACAAATAGGTCTGCACACTGCTGGGATTAGTTTCAGTAAACTGTTTTGCTTGTGCATCCAACCATGAATCATTTATGACATGAAACTATAAAGTAACCGACAAACTGCTCACAATAAAATGTGGCAGTGAAGACATTTGTTAAGAGTGTTTTTCTTATGATTGGGAGTACCATACTGCATCCCTAAAATTCACTTCTCATGCTTTGAAAAGGGATCCTGTAAAACAAAAAAGCGCCTCAAGAAATGAAGGTGAAAAGGAATATACTAATGGCTACATTTTAATTGCCTTTGAAAATTTCATTTGAAAAAAAGGAAGTGTGACTAGGTAACAGAACAGGACTTTGTTATTAAAAGATTATTGCAAAAAGGAAGCAAAGTCTGACATCTGCATTTCTATTAATTAATATCTTATCCCTTGAAAATTCCTATTGTTGTTATTTACATTACTTGTGAAATGTTTTGTTCCCATTTTGATACAAGTCATGGTGCCAGTGTCTTAAAATGGATATGGCCTTGTAATATGTAAAAAAGTTAGAAACTGGTTTTATAGACAGCTGAAAAATGATTAAGTAAGGCAGAATGCTACTAAATGATGTATGTTTTGTTTCTCCCATACAGTTTTTATCTAGTTTGATATATTCAGCCTGCAGCTGTAACATGACAATACCATGAAACACACACTTCATTCTTACTGATAACATACCCAGGGAAATGCTTGTTGTGGATTTGTTTATTGGTTTTCATCCATTACAACTAATAAAAAGCCAACCATCAATATGGTTTCTGTAATATTGCCAAAAGTTGTCTCTGAATGGGGTTAATTTAATCACAAATACTCAGTATTCACAGTAAGAACACCACCATTCATAGACTTTCCTAAAGTAATTGAGTTCAAAAAGAGAACAGGACACAAGAATTGAAATCCCTAATGCCAAAGCTTGAATGGACCACTCAACCATAATTTTCATGAACAAAGGTATCACACACTTTCAGCACTTCAGGTGTTTTATTTTCTGAATTCCCATAGGTTCTCTTCCACTTTCTCTTTGAAAGGATGTTCGTGTGACCTGGTCATCACTGTCACAGCTGTCTGAGCTCTGCCAGTAAGTGACAGACGGTTCACATAGTTAGTAAATGAGCTTCAGTTCTAAATGGTACAGTTTTCCTTTCCAAAAGCATATTCCATACAAGGTCGGTAGAAAAACTTTGGAGGTTCACAGTTCATTAGGGAAATCAGCTGAAGGGCTTGCTGCAGCTGGAGTTTATTTTAAATCACGCTGGCATCTGTAAAGCAATGACATCAAAAAATTATTGTCAGCAATGCTCTGTGTTTGCTGTGATCATCTTCCAGGGAATTGATCCAAATGAGGGGGCCTGCAACTCAGGAGTCTGAATTCAAAGCTATGCTCCCAGGAAAACGTGGTGACAGAAAATGTTGGACTAGATTTCCAGCTGGTGTAAAATGTATAACATGTAGACTATAGAACCTCAAGCTAGTTTGACATCAGTAGTAGTAAACCAATTCACTGTCTTTCTTTGTACAATGCCATGCAATGCATATCAATATATTAAACATTTAAAGTTGTTTCATGTGGGCACCAGTAGTACAGCTAGGGGCAGTATGAGCAGGATCAAGAGTGACAGAGTCCTGGGAGCAGTGGTAAGGTACTCTGGACCCCAGATAGCTCTTCATCAGTCCTTCTGGTCAAAGGGAATGTGTTTGAAAGGGCCAGTTGGAACTGGTGAATCAACAAGTGATTGCAACACCTGGTGCCGCAGCCAGGGGTTTGGCTACTAAGACCATGGCACTCACTGTGGAAAACCTGATCTAGTGGGGCCAATGGACTCTGTCTGTCAGAGAAGGGGATGAGCATTTTCTTGCTGAGATGGTGAGGAGGGCTTTAAACAAGTTTCTAGGAGAGGAAAAACTTCAACCCATCCTACTCCTACCAGAGTAATGCCCATGCCAATGAGAGATGCTCAGAGCCTGTAAAGGGATTGCAGGTAAGCAGGAAAGCATTTGTAAGAGCAGCACAAAGCAATTCCAGCCACTCCAACTCAGCTTCATCTGCAAGCCAACATAAATGTCTCTCGACAAACACGCATAACATGGAGAGTAAACAACAGAAGTTGTAGATACACATATCCCTAAAGGGCTCTGATCTTATTGACTGTGACTAAACACACATGGGAGAATGGGTCCTGTAACTGGAGTGTTGAAATGGAAGGATTCAGACTCTTTAGGAAGCACAGACAAGGAATGTGAGGAGATAGTGTCATCCTTTATGTAAATAACCATCTGGAATGCATGGACCTCTGCCTGGGAACAGATGAGAAGCTGACCAAGATGAGAATTAAAGGAAAGGCAGGAACAGGTGATATTAGCAAGAATCTGCTGCAGGCCACTTGACCAATCATATGAATGGAAAGGTGTTTCTAAGATTTTACATCCCATTATCCTGCTTTGATTTGTTAGTGATAAACTCTATATCTACAAGTTGAATCTGTTTTGCCTGTGACAGTAGTCAGTGAGTGGTGTCTGCCAATCCTTATATCAACCTATGAATCCTTTGTTATCTTTTCTCTCCCTTGTCAACCTGTGGATGGGAGAACTAGAGCAGCTTTTGTGAGTGTCTAGCATCCAGCCAGGTCAACCCCCTGCATAAAACCAAAGCTCTGGAAGAATTAAATCTGTCTGAGGTTATCAAGGGCATCACAAAAATCTTCTTTAAGTAAGCTGGTGATAAAAAGAAGGCTGGGTAAAATGTGAGTCTTCTTTGGAAGGTTCCTGGTTATCTGGAACATGGAGAAGGCTGAGGTACGCAATGATTTTTTTTGTCAACAATTCAGTCACATCCTAGGCTGAATCTAAAACAACACGGCTAGCAGGTCAAGGTAGGTGATTCTGCCCATCTATTCCCCCCTTGTGAGACCCCACCTCCAGGATTGTATCCAGCTCTGGACAACATGACAAGGATATGGACACGTCAGAGCAAGCCCAGAGGAGGCCACAAAGATGATCAGAGAGCTCTTATGAAGAGAGGCTGAGAGAGTTGGTGTTATTCAGCCTGTGTAAGAGAAGACTGAAGACTCCAGGGAAACCTTACAGCATCCTTTCAGTACCTAAAGGGGCTTCCAAGAAAGCTGGAGATGGACTTCTTGCAAGGACATGTAGTGACAGGACAAGGGATAATGGCTTTAAAGTGAAAGAATAAAGATTTAAATTAAATATTAGGAAGAATTCCTCACTATGAAGGTGGTGAGACAGTGAAGCAGGTTGCCCAGAGATATTGTGGCTGCCCCATTCCTGGAAATGTTCAAGGTCAGAGTGGATGGGTCTTTGAGCATCCTGGTCTGGTAGAAGGTGTCCCTGCCCATGGAAGAGGAGTTGGAACTAGATGATCTTCAAGGTCTCTTCAAACCCAAAACATTCCATGATTCTTTGATGCATTTATTCCATGATTCATATCCAAGTGTACTCTATTACTTTTGTTCTCTGCTCACGCTATCATCTGTAAGTTTCATTTTTTATTCTGCTACAACAGAAATCCACCATCTGTTGCAAAGAACATTTATTGTTCACCTTTTAACTGTCCTGAGTGCCACATTAAGGTCATTTCTGGATCAAAATCCTTGGGTCAAAGAACTACATGGGATAAATACAAACACAAGAAAATCCCATATTCTCTTCTGAATTTCTATATCATAGACGTATTGAGACCTTCATTTACTATGCCACAGATACAACTCCCTCTCCTGCTCTGTTCGACTGAGAAACTCTTTTCCCAGAGCTATGCTTTCAAATTTGGCCTTTATCATTTATTTTTTTAGACAGCTGCCTGTCATTTCTTCTCACATCCACTCTTGTTGCTGTTATTTGTTTGCTGTGGCACTTGATTCCCTCAGTCAGAACAACTGCTCTCTGTAAAGATATTAACTGATTAACTTGCATAATTCAATGACAACTTGGTTGCCTTGCTCTCTCAAGTTTCTCTTCCCTTGCTTGGATCTTGTTTGCCATGTTGATCTGAGACTGCGTGTCATGGCAAGAAGCAGAGAAGCATTTCTGTGGAGAAGACTATTTCTTTGACCTTTATTGCAGGTCACTCAAGACATATTACTGGTTTCCCTGTGGGTCTTTGTTTCCTATTGATAGTCATTTCTAGGTAAAATTTCCTTGACACCTGACTCAAAAACATTTCCCTCTTCCCTGGATGTGTGCCCAACTCCAAGTCAGAATATAACATGCAGGTGCACCAAGTCTTCTTGCCTGCAGCTGTATGCCCTAATCTCCAGCAAGAGGGAACTTTAACATGTCAGAAACATGTATCATTCTCCAAACAGGTGCCAGTCTGGATATTTAGGGAGACCAGAGTCCCAGTGTGCACTAGGTTGCTTGTCAAAGCAGACATCTCTGCAGAGCCTTGGTACCTGTCCACAAGCTGACTGCTGCTATGTGACAGGGTTCAAACTGTGAAGTCAGTCTCAGTGATGTGGAGATTCTCTAGGAAAGAAGAGTATAGCCCCCACAGAGGTTTTACTCCTGGCTAAACAAACTCAGTCTTTTCTATCTGAATTTATTGACCTGTGCATTGAGTGAGCTATCCAACCTCCATCAACACAACTAGTAAAAATATTTTATGTTTTGGAACACAGACCTGCACTGCAACTGGTGGAAAAGTTATGGAGCAGTCATGTTTGTGAAGAGAACACCAGCACCTACCAACACTCATAGTCTTTCTGCATGAATCAGGGATGGATGATAGTCCTAATTGAACACTTCATGAGCTGGTGATTAGAACATTATGCTTAGCTGGGGACACCACATGCTCAATAATACAGTAGAGTAACCAGCAGAAGAGTTACATCTCTATAATGTCTTAGTCTCTTGAGTCAGTACATGGGTCTTTGCCTTGATATATGCAGAAAACAGTTTTATTCCTACACCCAAGCTGGTGGATACTGCTGCTGACTGTTCAGTATCCACTGAAGCTAGTCAGCCTTTACAAAGTTCTAAGCAGTTGTCCTCCAGGAAACTTTCATCTAGCCTATATGTCATCTGAAATAGGATTCTACATGGGTCTAGAGCTTACTATACAGATCCCAGCCATCCCTCCAACTTTCATGATAAATAATTATCTTTTGGTACTCTCTGGCTGTTAGACAGTATAAAGCAATGCTATAGATCACCATACATGTTCAGTGCATTTTTCTGTTTACTGTCCTTTAATTTTCTTCTCATTTCTTTACCATGCTTAACCCCTTATATGCATTCCTTTCCTGCCCCCGTTTTTAGGCAGCTTGTCGGTGTCTTTATGCAGGCTTTTCAAAATGGGTGTTCTCAATGGGAAAAGAAAAGAAGCCCAGTAATCTCCTGAACCAACTCTACAAAAAAAAAAAAAAAATCTGTCTTCCTTTTCCATATACTCCATGCTGTTTCTTGACTAAAACTAAAGCTTAACCTGTCAAGCTTACTTTAATCCTTAAAAAATGCAACTGCAGCAATGATCTTTGTAGAAGTAAACAGAGATAAGCCTACTCTGAGGAAGTGAGGGGATTAGTTGAGTATCTCTGAATGGCTAAACCACTTACAGTCATTCTTTGCTGTGTATCCATCATGTGTTTATTATCCCTACTATCTGCCAAGAAAAAGAGTGTCAAAATAAGTACGGGCAAACCTTATTCCTTAATCAGCCTTCTTTTTCACTGCATGCATGTGACTGGCTGTATAGCAGAGCTCCTGCAGAACTGCATGACGCCCAGGGTGTTTGCTTACCCAGAGTGGAAGAATTTCACACAGTTGCTGAAAATCATAAATACCAGGCTCAGATACAGATTGTTACAGTTTGCTCCACTTCACGAGAATAACCTCCATGAATTATTTTGACCAACATCATTTTAACCTAGCACAGCTAAATCATTTGTGCTTTGAAAGTCTAGAAAATAATTCATTCATCTCTCAGCAGGTATTCAGAAAAGAGATGTTCTTGGCATGCTAAGCAGAATACTATCATTAGACCTATGACTGTCCTCTCACTGAAAAGGAGAAATGAGCAGATATTGATGACTGGACTGTGAAATCTTATTTCAGGTTGTTAAAGCTCATTTTAATGTATAGATAAACAACCAGATGATAACCTTCACTCAGAGAAACATGTTATTGATCAGAATATTTATTTCCAATACTTTCTTCAATGGTTTTCAATACTTTCTTTCAATTACTTTCTTCAATGGAAAAAACCTGACAGTCTTCTTGTAAATTGTGTTTGAAATTAAGATTAACAGTTTTAGTAACATGGGTTTTCCCTATTCCTTTAAGACAAATTGACATTCTGGCATTAAAAGACATCAGGACAGAATGTAGACAGGTACAACTGTAGCAGTAAGTGAAATTCTTTTAAAGAAAAATGCATCAGAGCCAAACTGATAGTTCAATATCCTGTATTTTAAACACATTACACAGGATTTTGGAGAAATCATGGACCCAAAAAAGATACCTGTTTTTTAGTGGGCCCAGTGCAAACCAGTTTGGTAAAATGTTCTTAGCAATCGGTAAAATAAAGTCTTGGATAGCCTTATTGTGGATATTGTGGAGAAAAACAGACATCTCAAACTGAGTTGTTTTTTTTTTTTTAATGAGTGAGATTATATGACTTGGTTGACTGCAATATCAGAAGTTAAAATTTGTCAGTGCAGAAGGTCATTCTCAGTGTTCCTTCTAAATTATTAGAAATAGGATTTCACTCCTCTCCAAAGCAGCAGAAATATGGTTTGTTTGAGACTTGGTTTTTTTCTTTTCAGTCTGATGGGCTCTCTGGGGATCACACATGTAGATTTTGACCAGTTAAGACAACTTCATGATAAATATGTTGTATTTTGAAAAAAAAAAAAAAAAAATATAAATATATATATATATATATGTATAAAAGTGAGTTTAGGTTAGACCTCTGGGGAATTTTAAAGGTGAAAGTAAATAGTTACTTGAAAATTTGATATCCAAGAAGAAGATGTATATAACAAGAAAAAGCACTTTGTTCACTAGGACTGAAGACTGGGGTGAAGTTTCGTTAGATTTCATGACTTGCAGAGCTGGTCTAACGTATGTTTTCAGATAAATACACCTTTTATTTCCCAGAGGAAAATGTGTCATGTACAGCTGAATATATTCAGAAAGCAAGGAACTACTCTGCTGAGCAGGTACAGCACTGGGAGCAGTCAGGAAGAGAAAGAAAAAGCCTTGTGCACTGTAGATTTTCATAGCCAGTAAATCTTCGTGGTCACAGAGCAGAAGTTTGAGAACATTATGTCTTCATTTGATTATCACATAATGGAGATTAGATAGTGAAGTTTAGGTGGGATCTAAAAGCCTCAATCATCCTGTGAGTTTTAGTCCATAGCATAAGGACATGTAAAGCACTGGTATAAACTTATGCATAGTCACATATTTATTTTATTATAAGGCAGTTTGTACTGCAAGAGGTTAAAAGACTTTTATGTGAGAAGCTGTCATAAAGGCTTGACATAGTTATAACCAACCCATAAGCAGTTTATTTATCTGCTCATCCCTTTTTCTTTGTGATATATTTACCCATGGAACAGATAAACCAACCTGCTACACCATGAAGAATATTTGAAGTAGTAATTGGATACAGGCACACACATGAAGAGAAAAAAAAGAAAACAAGAAAATATTATCCTAAAGTGATATGTGTTTGAAAATAGTTAATGGGAATATTCAAAGAACCTGAAGCATTTGAAGTGCCAGTGACAGCTTTACTTTTAATCACAAGGACATTCTGGTGTTGTTTCTACAAACCTCTGCTTTGATATTTTCCTACCTCACTTCTTTATATTCTTCTTATCGTCCTACCATTGTCTGTCTCTAGACTGTGAGCTCTGCAGAGCAGAGCATCTCACTGTGTTTGTTTAGTAATGAGGACACCAATCTCAGATGAAGCTTGTAGTCACTGCTGGAAGACAGCTATAATGATTTCACATTCACTTCAGAAACAAATGTAATAGAAACAGTTCAACATTTTTACTTCTTTGCAGAAGTCAAGATACCACTGTGGGACAATATCCTTTCCTTCCACACTCTGTTCCCATACTGCCTCAGTGCAATGTAACTCTTCTCCCCTGTTGTGTCAGTGGAGGTTGTTTACTGGCATTAACTTCATCTATGTGAATAATTTCTTTAACACCAGTTAAAATTCACAGCCATGTCTGAAAAAGAATTTTTGTTCAGTGGCCAAGACTGAACAAGACATATTTTTAAAGCTTCCCAGAACTACAAAACTGCCCTTGCTGGGCATATTAACCCCATTTTTAACATAAAGTCATCTTTATAATGATAACGTGTGAGCTTTAACACAACAGAAAACAACACTGTTCCACTGCTGATCATTTGAGATGCAGAGCAATGACAAATGGTGGATTTATGTCTCTCAAATGGTAAACAAGAGGGTTGGGATATGGTTTCCCATGTCAAAAATATTTTCTTTAATATTATAATTTGGATTTAAGGGAATATGTCAGTGGACTATCCAGTTTACCCTTTCACATTGTATCAGTTATTCAATTGGTAATTAAATTACTGGATCAGGAGTCAGATGTGTATTCAGTACCAGGTTTGCTTCAAACTCTCACTCTGACACTGAGGATCACTCCAAGACTCTCTGATTTAAGTTCCCTAACCCAGGAACAAGGACTGTGAGACTGTATTTTTCTGTTTTTATTGTGAATATAAAGAGTATAACTAGGGAGTATAGGAACAGAGTAATACTTCATAAGAGTATTTCTCTGAATAAATTCAAGTACTACTACAATATCAAGGGTAACACAACAGTCTGGTTAAAACCAGAACTTTGGGGCTCATGCAATATAATAACATTGTAAGGGTCAAGAGGTAGGATGATTTACTAGCAGCCTACTATAACTGGCAAAACTGTTAATGGGACTTGAAAGTATTTAATATTAGGTTGTGAATCAAACTTTGATTACCTCAGGACTGATATATATTCTGAAATTCTAAGAAATAGGTCCTTTTTACCACTGTATTCTTGCCTGCTTTGTTTTCTGAATAACTCTGGAAAAACATTTGCATAAAAGACTGCCAGAAAGTAGGTGTACAGTCATGCTGATAGGCTGGCAGTTCTAGAAAAATTGGAGGTTTGGTGGCTCCTTTGAATAGTGATCTGGTTTTTTAATATAAAAAGCATCATCATTGCCCCAGTAAAATCAAACTGAGAATGTGTCTGTGTAAGGAGAAGCAGCTGACATGGGTTGCAAATTTTGGAAAACCAAATTCTCCTCCTGAAGCATAAAATAGATATTCATGGGAGGAAAGAATAATGAGCTGAAAGCCTTCAGACTGAAATAGGCTTAAAATAACTGCTCTTTTATTGCTTAAGAAATTTCCCAAGCCACTGGGATAATGTACAAAGCAAAGCAGCTTTCTCACCAGTTGCTTTTAGAGCCCTCCACCAAACATGCCCATCAGCTGTGGCCTGAGCCTTCAGCCTGTTCAGGCCCTGCTGAAAAGCCTGATGCTCCTCACAGGCTGCTCTCATCAGCGCTGGGCTCGCTTGGTGCATGGCAGCACCCCTTACTCTGCAGGAATGTTTAGGCAATGTACAAACCCAAGGAATAGAACCAAGGCTGCTGAAGCCTGGACAGGTGAGACCTGGAACAGATCAAGTGAATATGACTTCCACCCATGGTCCTTAACTTCTAGGGTAAGTAATGAACCTTGTAATTTAAGTCAACTTAATTAAAATAATACCAGGATAGAGAACAATAAGCAGCAATCATTGAATCTGGTACTACAAACCAACACAAAACAAGTGCAGAATGTGCACAAAAGGGGCAGCCTAAAGGTCTTCTAATCAAAGTGGATTGATGTTAAATGAAATAATTAAAGAAGAAAAAAAAGCTAAATAGAGAACTTGAATTGAAAAACACAGAAGAAAACAACAACCCTCTGCTTCCTCTGAAGCAGTGAGGAATAAAAAATATGATGAACAGACAAGTAAATATAACTCTTTAAGCAAAACAAAAGACAAATGGATCAGAGAAACCTACCAAAATATATTCCTAATACATTTTTACTTTATGGAAGCATAGGACTGATATTCACCTGAATTTTTTTCTTAGTTTAACTCATGTACAGTAATGGTGCAGAAGAGTATAGTTTTGTTTGCTTAAAGTTAACAGCAAATGGAGGGACTGAGTATGACACTGAAAAGCATATTTTTAATTATATTGGTGCCCTGAGGTCCTTGAAAAAAAGCTGAGTAAGAACTTCACATATTTTTTCCTTGGTTTAGATGTGTGACTAAAGAGGTTACTGGCCCTCACAGCTGCTGGTTGCTGGTCACTTCCCCTTGCAGACCTTGCTACCCTCTCCAGTCTGCTAGCTCAATAACTAAAAGGAAATTAAAACAGCTCAGCAAATTTAAATGCTAAGTTCTGGACTCTACTGGCTTCCTTTTAATTTTTTTTCCTCCCTTCACTTTTTTTCTAATTGAAACAGAGCAGAAAGTGGCAAATCATGCAAATCATTGGAGCTGTAGTAACCTCCAATAAGAGGCAGGAGCAAGTAGAATTTGCTTTTCAAGCTGATATCACTAAATCCAGAAGACAATTTGTAAATAATCTGTTCCTTGTCTGAGTGGCAAGCACTAATTTTAAGGTTAGATTTTCCTAGTCCATGTTCCCATGGAAGTAATATTTTTGCAACATCAAGTAATAGGAGGAAGATTTGGAAATAGTCTTCAAGAGACCAAGAACTTGGATGTAGCCTGTAGACACTGCAAGGAAAAAGCAGAGAAGGTGTCCGTGTCAAAGGTTTGACTGTGAATCAGTGTTAACTGTGAGTTTCTTCAGAGCCATAACTCCATAACTAGGATCAATACAGGCCTAGATAACATATGTAGTGGTAGGAAAATTCACTCAGCATCCAATAAACACATAGAGAAAAGAAGGCTCTGAGGAGACTTTCTAGCACCTTCCAGAACTTAAAGGAGTACCTATGAGAAAGATAAGAGAGGGAATTTTGAGAAGGGCATGTAGTGATTGCATAAGAGCTAGTGGCTTTAAACTGAAAGAGAGTAGATTTAGATTAAAGAAAAAAAATCTTCACTTTGAGACTGTGAGGCACCAGCACAGGCTGACTGGAGAATCTGTGGATGCCCCATCCCTGGAAGTGTGCATGGCCTGTTCGGATGAGGCTTTGAGCAACCCAGTCATGAAAGATGCCAGTCTCAGACCAAATCACTGATTCTGAGAAGCACTCTGGTCTGCCAGAGACTACTTTTCCTGTGTGTCTGCAAAGTATGAGACAACTTAAAATTTGCTTTAGAAGGAATTCAGAAAAAAAACATCTTAATGTTGCTACATGGCAAACTTGCCATGAAAAAAAATTGAACAGGACCTGTTTACATATTCTGGCAGTCTTATTCATACAGAAGAACAGTGCCCTCTTCCAAAACTGAGAAGTGACTTGTATCAGTAGTGCTAACAATACCACTGGAAGCTGCGTGATAAGAAATATCTGTCTGATATTAGTCAAACGCCACTATCTGAATTTCTGAGGTAGCTTCAGTTTATAGAGATGGTTACTATGGGAGCAGGGTGAATCTTCTGAAAAGTTAAAGAACCAGAATCTGTACATTATACCTACATTTGTTCTTGGATTTTTTAATTTGTTTTTAAAAAGCAAAGAAATAATTTTAGTTCAAGTCAATACAAGTACTAATAGGACAAAATAGTTCAGTTAGACACATCTCAGTCAGCGCTGTATTTAAGGAAATATAACAGTAATCACAGAGCAAGCTGCAGATGCACTGATAAATTAATGGACAGGTAGAGACATGAACTAACACTGAATGGAAGAAGGTGCCCTTGCATTAGCACAACTGTGCAAATTCATGATCCTGCTTCCCTATATTGAGAATTGCTTGAGTTTAACATATTTGACTATTAATAACAATCTTCTATGTATCCAGCCATTTCGTATAAATATGAATCACAAAATCATAGAAAGGTTTGGGTTGGCAGGGACCTTAAAGATCACCTAGCTCCAGCCCTTCTACTGTGGGCAGGGACACTAGACCACATCACTCAAAGCACCATCCATTCTGACTTTGAAGACTTCCAGGGATGGAGCATCCACTGCTTTTTTAGAAAACCTGTTCCAGTGTCTTAACACCCTAATTCTTTCCAATGACTAATTTAAACCTTCCTTCTTTCAGTTTAAAGCCATTATCCCTTATCCTGTCACTATATGGCCTTGTCAAAAGTGCCTCTTCTGCTCTGTTGTAACCCTCTTTAAGTACTTGAAGGCTGCTCTAAAATCTCCTTGGCACCTTCTCTTCTCCAGATTGAACAGCCCCAGCTCTCTCAGCCTGTCTTCATAGCAGAGGTCAGAGCTTCAGCCCTCTGATCATCTTTGTCCTCCTCTGAACTTGCTCGAGCAGTCCAGATCTCCCTCTCATTCTGTGGTTTCAGAGCTGAAGGTACTATTCCATGTGGGGCTTCATGAGAGTAAAGGGTGATTCCAAAGCATGAGTATGATATTATTGTACTCCATTAGAGGAGAATTGCAATTACACAATCAGTGAATTTCTAACTCAGGCAAATATATCAATATTTACGGTTTAATCATTAGATCATGTTCATGCCTGGCACAGTGGAAGTTCTGTCCATAGAAGATGACTCCAAGGTGTTGCAGTAATACAGATATAAAAAATTAGCCATGGATGAGAAAGTACTAATGCAAAGGGGTGGAGGAACTTCCTGCTGATGTCAAATGCCGTCATGCTGACTTTAATGGGATCAAATGGAAAGACAGAGTGTGATTACAATATGGTAGGATTTATAAATTCATTAGAAAGTACAAATACTCTTTCTTTGTTTACATTTAAGATTTCATTTTAATTGTACCTTAATATGTCTTCCTTGGGAAACAAATAGACATGACAAATTATGCCAGGTAATTTGTTGTAATAGATGCAAAGAACTAGAAGCCTGCTGTGAGCCATCAAACACATTTGGAGGTCAAAGCCATACTGTTTAGTTCTTAGTTCTGGGAAGGAAATTATTCTGGTAATGTTACCTGGATACCAAACTGCACACAGACACTTGGCTTTGCTGTTAATGTGTGAAAAACACTTCTTCAGCAACCACCTGCTCACAAGCAATTGCAGTGGACTCTCTCACTCTTATCATGCAGGGAAACTGCTTCTCCTTCTGTTATAGCTGTTGGTAAAGTAAAGCCATATACATTACTTCCAGCCTTAATTCCTTAAAAATTATTTTACAAATGTGTCCTTCTCATCTCTCTTTTTTATTTTTTTTCAATTTAAATTATTATTTTTCTATGTTCATTGGAGCCTGCACTTTTATCCTTTCCATTTCTGAGATCCCGGCAGTGGCCATTCTATCTTTGTGGACATAACAGGTTCCTCTGCATTAATGTTGTGCATTAAAAGTTAAACCCATTAGTGCTTATACAGAGAGATATATGATGGCCTCTAGTGGTTCCCTGTATGTGTGCAGATCCAATCTTCAATGCCCCTCTCATTTTACGACTATGCATGCAGGAGGAAAAAAAAATTATTGATGTCCAGCTGTTGCCTTTTATGAACAAAAACCTTTTGGCAATAGTAAAGAGAGCTGCACAATGCATCCAGAAGAGAGAAGGGGACCTCCTCCATCACAATATAAGCTGGAATGTTTCTAAGCACTGCTCATAGTCAATATAATGCAATCGCAAATCACCTGAAATGTCCCTTGTCCTTTGGACTGAGCATCAGAGATGAGATCACTCATTTTGAATGGTGGCATCCTTGCTGTATTTGACAGCCAAAATCACGGCGACCTTGCATGCAGAATGGGTTCCCAACTCTGTTTCCAGATGAAGAGCTGCAGGATGACTGTCTGTTAGCCAGCAAATGTGTCAGTCTCATCCTTCTTCTGAGTCACATCCAGGTCTGTACACAAGTCTGTGCCTGCAAATGCAGATGCGTGGAAGAATCTTTGCTCTCCTAGCCAAGGCAGGATATTAGATGCCCACACAGAGTACATCAATTGTTCTCCCTGCAGTCCCTCAAATGTGCCTGCCTCTCAGCTCTGTTTGCCACGCTAACAAATCTGCACCCCTCAGGACCCAACTTTGGCTGGCCAGAGTCAGAAGCTCCCTGATCCAAGTGGCCAAGGAATGAAAAAGTTATGGGTAGCAGCATACTCCTCTGCACATTGCTGCAAACATTCAGGCAGTTCAGGCCCCTTAGGAACTCTTTCACAGAGGTCAGTGCACTTTGGAGGAGCAGGTTTGCCAACACAAGAGAAGAAACAGCATGTTCCGTCTCATTTGAACTCTGTTACTCTCTGAAGGATGTGTTGTTCTAGGCCAGGAAGTGTTTTGATTTTCAAATGCAGCTATGCCATGCAGACACCTTTCCTCTGAAAAAAAAAAAATGATGGTATGGTGAGTATTTATTATTTATTTACTTATCTAAATAAAATATATTTATGCCAGGTTAATCCTCTGAATAATGTTACACTACCCATGTGATTCTTCAAAGGCCTTTTGATCTACTAATGTTGGCATCTCTTTAGGTTATAGCTCCCATATTTTAGGGATTTTGATTACTTTAGTTCAAAAGAAATCTGCATTCCCAATAATTTGGCATCCTCTATTGTTAAAAATTACCCACAAGAGGAATAAAGAACTACAGCAACAAGAAAATAATACATTAAAGTTATAAATATCAACGCATTTCAGTTCCTTATTCTCACTTTTTATTCTTCTTTTTTCTTTAAGTTTTTCATTTTTTTACTCTTTTTATAAATTCAAACTTTGGTTTTGAGACTTGTTAGATAGAAAGACATAAGGAAAACAAAGATTTAAATCATTCTATAGATACATCAGTCAATGACAATCTCAAATTTCTCCTTTAATATAGTTGTGATATGCTTAAGTATAGTCTTCAAATGTTTGTTATTTACACAGATGGCCAAGTTATATGCTTAAATAAGTATCCAAACGTCCAAGCATAGGTTGTTTAAGGACTGAAAGATTGGAAGACAAATTCATAGTGCCGTAATTTCTTTCTCGGAAAGAAAATTAATCTAACAAAAAGTCATTGAGGACAAAATAATGATAGGTCTTGAATCTTGACATTGAAATCCTATCAACATAATTAATAAGCAAGAGGTAGATTGTTTGACTTTTGGCTTCCCAAGAATTTAGAGGGCAAAATATAAGATAATATGGCTGAGGGAAGTCAGACATTAAAAGATGACAGGTGAAAGGCTGACAGCCCTCAGAAATTGCTTAAACCCCTTCTTTCTATGTTATAAGGCATTCTAAAGTAATTTCAATAACACTGAAAAATTGTCAAGAAAATGCATTTCCAGCTGAGGTCTGTTAAGTTTGGTCTCAACCTTCCCTAGTAATTCCCCAACAAAGCTTTTTGGTTGTAATTTTCTATGTGTGGTCATTGCTTATTATCCGCCACACAAGGTCTGTGCCTATGTCTCTTTGTTTATTTGCATTTTTTGAAGGCATAAATACATTTGAAAAATAATTCAATTAAAAACAAAACAAACTATCCATAGAAAAAAAAAGCATACTATGACAATAACTTATTTTAGTAAAGAATATCAGCATATAGATAATTTACGTGTAGCGCCTATTTAGCTACCCACAGCAGTGAACAATAAATATTTTATTCCATATACCAGTCGGTGGTGATGTTGAAACACTTTCACTTTTGTCTCCAGACTCATCTCATTCCCTGTGGTACAGTGTATTACTTGTTTTGCTGACAACAAACACAAACATCTGACATTAGATCACTTTCAATTAAGTGTGTTAGAACCAAAGACTAAAGCTCCAGGGAAGAGGTATTTTGACTTAATGTCAGTTAAGTATAGGTAGTCCCTGTACTGCAAAACACAGGTGATTTGAAATGAGTCCTTTAGACTGTCTAGATAGCACAGATCAAAACTGTTGTATGGATATATTTACATTTGACTCTTCCTTTTGGATTTCCTTATTGTGACACATGGTTTTACTTATTCGTTTCCAAGGTCCAGGTTTAAAAATAAAACTCCAAAGATATCAGCTTCAAGCTTAAAAAACAACGTATTAATAAAATATTTTCAAAACTGCGCCTAGCTGAAATGGCTTTTTTATTGCTATAAGCATACAAAAGATATCTATAAAGACTGGAAGTGGCTAAATGAGCTGTATGTGGGGGAAGAATCACTTAAGCAACACTACAAATCATATCTATATTCTTAATATACTGAATGCCTTTTTATAGCATATTACTGTACAGACTATTTGAGGACATTGTGTGCTTTTTTGTCCTTTCTTGGTCACTGTGTGCTGAGCTGAAGAGTTTTGGAGAACTGGACAAGACACGAAGGTGATGATACAGAGCCTAAAAAATTGGCCTGATTCACAGGGTTGCTGAGAGCCTATTGAAGTAATTGGGTCCACAGCCACTTAGCACTGCTGAAAATAAACCATTTTCTCTCGTACTCACTAGTGTGAAATGAAGCATGACCCAAAACACCTGCCATCTACAGCTGGTTGGAAAGTTCAAGAAGCTTAAAAAGAAACAGGAAATAAAATTTTTGCTTTCTCTTCTATTTTCCTGTAATTTTTATGTAGTTGCTTCCCTTGGCTTATGAACAGAAACCCTAATTTCAGGTCCTTTCTCTAGAGAATTTCTCTCACCCAGCACAAACCAAGCTGCCAGCTTGCTTTAAAAACTATGTAGGTTCAAAAATATCAAGCCTGGGATGTTATTGAAAGAGGAAGGTAAATACCTGTCTTATTATCAGGAAGCTGATACCTGGCTGCTCCACTTGTAGCTATTCTTAGGGTACCAGGAGAGTCTTTTTTCCTTCCATGCTGTACTTTTGCTACTGTTAACAAATGCTGCGCTGAAAATCTTGTCCCTAATGAGGTCAGGAGTAAAACTGTTATTGATTCTTAGAACCAAGGATTCAGTGTCTTTATGTATTTTTCCCTCCATTTAGTGATAGATGTGTTTGTATTTAGAATGGATAATTAAATAGTCATTGTAATATAACCTAGTAGTGCTCTTTGGATAACTTTCAAACTTTATATTTAAAGAACCACACTTTGAAACTAAACAAAATCTGTACTTAATTATTGTTCTGTAGACATATTAATTTTTGTCTTTTTCAAAGAAAATTGGCCACTATTTTTTCCTTGAGGTAGAAGACCCAGTGACATTCTGAGTAAAATGGATGCCAATTGAGCCAATATTAATACAATTTGAATAGAATTCATCAATAATTTAAATCCTTTGTGACAAACTACAGGAAAAATCTTGTTGTCATCTTGCCAAATTTCAAATAATTTCAAAGGCAGAACTGCAGGATAGATTGTGAATTTAAAAAAAAATATTAAAATGGGAAGAAGTTTGCCTAACAAAGTAAAAACATTTCATTGAAGATTAAGAGCAGTTCAGGTTTTGTGAAGAAACTACAAATTCATAAGTATGACAGGGCATGCTCATGCCTGGGCATGCTCATGACTGGGCATGCTCAGTTGGACATTGTCATGGTAGTGATGAAATAATTTATTTTGTGATTCCATCCACTGTCTGCCAATGTCCTCAGAAGACCTTTTCGCTATCATGTTGTTTGAGAATGTTTAGCCTACTCAGATGAGATGAAGTAGAAATAAGGTGATTATTAGAACAGCTGTAACAGATATTAGGTGAGTTAGGGCAGCTGCCACAGTCCATAATTTGTAGGATCCCTTATTTTGTGGAAAGTTTAAGTGGTTCTAGATAGGAGTACTTTCATGTAGATATATGTAGATATGTACATCAAATGTCTTAGCTCATCTACTGTTAATATGATCAAACAATGACATGGAGTGACCTCACTCACTTTCAAGAAGATATGGTTGCCCAGCTGTGTCTAGTAGATGGAGATGCTCTAGGGTACTACCATGGTTTAATCTCAGTCTGCAGCTAAACCCCACACAACCTGTGGTGTGATGGTGAAAATACGGTGGGATGGGGAAGAGAATCAGAAGGAGAAATGGGAGAAAACTCATAGATCAAGATAAAGACAGTTTAAGAACTGAAGCAAATGTTGCTCATCCAAGTAAATCAAACAAGGAGTTCATTCATCATTTCCCAGGGCAGAGAGTTGTTCAGTTGTGCCCAGGAGAGCAGGGTTTCATCACATTTAATGGTAAATTGGGAAGACAAATGCCATCACTATGAATGCCCTCCCACCACCCACCTCCTTTGTCCTCCAGATTTCTATGCTGACCATGACCTCACTGAGTGGCCAAGTGCCTGCCCTTCCACTTCCCCTCATGAGGATGTTGAAAACGGCAATGAGGTCTCCCCTCAGTCAATGACTGGAAAACACATTGAACAGTTATGCAAAATTCCCTCCTTTATTAACACTTGATTCTATAAGATGGACAAAGTATTTCATTATAAACTTTTTATAGGTGTTTCTTATTTTTCTTGTGAAGTGACCATTTTTTTCTTGAATTTATGTCCCTTACAGCAGTTCTTAATAATATGGTGAAAGGGAACATTAATGCTAATATCATATAAATTTCATAAGCTTTCTTTTTTATTATTTTTTTCTTCATAGTACAATTCAATTTGAGAAATATTGTCAAAATTAAAAATCATAGAAACTGCATTTAATCTTTGCATCTGGAATTACATCTGTTTATGAGAGCTTATGGCTTAACCATGAGCTATCCCAGACCTTGTAACTCAGATAAAACTGTGCAAATATGCAAAGGAAAACATCCTGCATACCAAAATCAGCTGCTTGTACAGAGCATCTCCTTCCTGCAGATGAACTGAGAGAAATGGACATTTCTGAGACAGACCCTACCCATTTGAGGAGGTTCATTTATCTTTTAATTTATAACAAAAAGAAGCCTAGAAAACTAATTCAGAATTGTTGCTGAAGTTTATAGACTTAAATTCTGTATGGCAGCAGTTAGGTAAAGTGACTGTTAATGAGAATTGCAGACATGCAATTTTGAAGTTCTTAATGAAGATGAGGATGAAGAAGTCAGAGATTTTCAGTGGCTTTTCTCAAAGCACTGAAATCTTTTATGTCAGCTTGTGACTGAATCCCTACATTAGAAAAATCAGGTTCTCTGTTTTGAACATTCTGACCTAATTTATTTTATTAAAGGCTAAATTGCATCAGAGCAAATTATGACATATAAATACAATTTTATAAAAGAAATATGCAATGATAAAAAAAATCAGACATATTTACATTTGGTAATATATCTGGTCTGAAATGCCTGACTACTTCCTAGGATTTGAGCAATCAAAATTATTTTAACTTGATTTTGTCATTTTATCTTTCTTCTTAATTTTTAGTGGAAGACAATCAATAGGGAAAGGCTAAGACTTGACAAAACGCTGCATAGGAATTCTGTGTTCTGAGAAGAATGATAATATATGTATGTAATTTCAGAAATCCTTTAAGAGACAGTCAGAAAGTCCATCTTCTAATACTCATTTTGGTAATCTCCTAGAGTGCTGAGAGTTTGTTATGGCTAGTTCTTCTCTTGCTGTGAGACACTGGAATATTAATGGCTAATGACTCAAAACAATCAGCCATTTGCAGAAGTAGTAAGAAGCAGATCCTGCAAGGTGAGATAATGTTTTTTATCAGGCCAAAGTCCTTCCTTACACAATGGATTCAGGTGTGAAAACTCCCCTTGTGGGAGATATTGGGATGTTCACACATTCACATGTAGGCCTGAAGATATTTATCCCTTCCCATGGGAAATCCCTTTCCTGCTCAACTGCGCTGACTTGAGAGGCAGTTGTGTCCTAGAAGGTGCAGCAGACAGCGCAGAACTCCCCATTCCCAGAGAGGAACCTGAGCTTTCCCACCTAGGCTGAGCATGTACAAACCCACTGAGCTTTGTATTTCATTGGCTACCATACCACCATTCCTAATGGATCAAGACTGTGGCAACCACTTCAATAAATGTACATCAAAACTGTATTCAAGTCTTATGAAAAATTACAACTGGTAAAAAGCTGTATTTAAATATTGTGAAATAGATTTATTTAAATTAAAATATTATTATTTAAAATAATTAATGTTTATGCAAATTGGATTGTAACTCTTAGGGCAAGAGTACTGTCTCCTATCTAGAAAGTATGATCACAGATTCACAGAATCATGGAATCATAGAATGAGTAAGGTTGGAAAGGACCATAGCAAGTTATTCAGTCCAATCTCTCTGCTCAGGCAAGGTCCTCCTTAAACACATTACACAGCTTTGCATTCAGATGGTTCTTGAATATCTCTAGAGGGAGATTTCACAGCCTCTCTGGGCAACCTGTTTCAGTGTGTAGTCCCCTGCACAATAAAAAAAGTTCTTCCTCATATTCAGGATCTTCATGAAAAGACAGTTTTTTCTCTGTTATGTATCCGTTAGATACTGCACCCCAAGGTTCACAAGACTATAATATCTTTTTGTCTAAAATAAAACTCACTTATGGAGAAGCTTAGGATATATCAGGGAACTTACATGGCTGACAGCTCACTAGCAACTTGGCATTAGTTGTAATGTACACAAGCATTTAAAACAGCAAAGCAAAGTAAGAATGTAGATGTGAGATTTTAATGTATAAAGAATAATAGGTAGCAAGGAATTCCACTATTTCTAGTAGACAAAAGAATTTGGAAGATTTTAATCAGGATAAATGTTTATGAGTTTGACTCAAAGCTTTCAGAAAAACACACTGGGGGCAGATATTTTGTTACATTTCTTTTCTGAGGAGGGGAAGGACCGAACAGTTACCAGACAAAATTAATGATTCTCGTAATAGCTGCTGTGAGCTTAAAGCTACAGCCACATCCCACTTCAGTTTAGTTTTATTGATGACTTGAAGAAAATATTCTGAGCTTGACCCTGGAAAATTATACAGGAAAATGAATGTGAGATGTCATAGATCAGGAAGCATTCAGAAAATGTGAGAATAGCAGATATACAGAAGTAGGAGAAGCACCATTCCTAATGAAAAAGGATAATTCACTTTGTTAGGTTTTGGGGTTTTTTTAATATGTTTGTAATAGTTATTTTCTGCAGATAACCTATTTCACTTCAAGTTTTTGATATATTTTACAGATGCTAATGAGTTGAGCTTCAGAGCTGCAGCCCCCTGATGTTAAGTGGATCGTATTAGTCACATATCACAGAGGAGAAAACTCATGCTAAGCCCTTGTAAAAGCAGTGCATTTTGCCCTGTGTGATTCTGGAAAGTCAATGTGTCTCCACACTAACGTGGGAATGCAGTGCTGAACAGATTAGTGATGGGCTGTGTATAAACTTGCTGTGATTGCTCCTCTGAGCACAAATGCATTGTACATGTAAATCAAGCCTGAGTGCTACTTGGCATGTATATTGTAAAGGATATTAAGAAACAAGGCACATACAAAGAAGATAGAAGGAAACAAGCAATGCACAGGTAGCAGGATCTGTCTGAATAGAGCTGATTACACTCTCAAATTTTGGTTATATTTCAGCCAATCAGCCAGAATGCAAATGTGAGTACTTGTAGAAAAAAAAGGAAAAATATATATCAGCAGGGGGAAATTACCTAAGAAGAGCTTGGTGCAGATCACAAATTAATATTCTGTCTTTTTCTCCCATCCCAAGCCAATAAAACTGCTCACTGTCCTCTACATTCAGCTTTGAAGACAAAATTCATCCTTGAGGGAAGCAGCAAAGCAGAAGTGGCAACAATGATCCTTGTCATTTATCCCTTTCTTAAAATGGAATCCTCCTCACAGTTGTTCAGAAATCTCTTTCTTATATAAGGTTCACTTCCTTGCTCTTAGGAGAGAAAAAAAAAAAGAAAAACAGACAAAAAAGCATGAGTCCTTTTTAACTTTCTCTGAGGAAAAAAAAAAAAAAAAGTGCTTCAGGAGATATTTTTTCCTCTCTTCATTTCTTACTCAACCCATAAACAATATGCTATCACTGAGAGGAATAAAAGGGTCATTTTATAAGGGCAGTGATGCCTTGATGAAAGTGTGCTTTGCGACTTGTTTTATTAACAACATTTCCAGCTTTCCAACAATATCTAGGACCTTTCCAGAAGTTTGGAATCATCAGCCATTACTTAAAGCAAGAAAAAACTGAATTACATCTAAATGTTTTTCTCCTGAGCAAAAATTTGATTTCATCTAAAAAAAAAAGTAAAAATTGGAGAATTTTTTTGTAATTGTTGAGAGTAAAATCTGTTTTGAGATACACCTGAAAGCATACACATTTGGTCAGAGACCGCTTACAAAGTGAACTGCACTGTCATATTTTCAAGGCTCAATTTTAATACTTTTATGAGTTAGAGAGCTAAATGATACAGTAACAAGGTACAAGAAAGAGCTTTTCTTGGATAACCAGATTTTAAATGGGATGGAGTGGATCTTTATCAGTCTTTTTAGTAAGGCTAAATTAGTAGAAAGGCACTAGTATCAATAAATCAAAAGATGGAAAGATATTTTTCACTAAGTAATTTTGAATGGAAGGAAAGGTAATCTGTAACTAATATTTGCAATGACATTTCTAGTTTATTGGAAATTATTGTAAGATTAAGAAACATTGAGGAATGTAGCTGCACCTACTCTCCAGTACTCTGAAAGAGTCTCCAAGATTCTTGGCAAGCAGAAAATAGATAGTGCCTTCCATGAAAAGCCCCCAAACATGGTGATATCTTTAAAAACCACAGTTGGTGGATAAGGCCCAAAGCTGAAGCTGTCTTCTGGTTCATGCTTGACAGATAATTTTAAAATTTTATTCCATAGTTGTTTCATGCAAAATACTTTCAAGTTCTTGCTTCACAGAAAGATGTCATAGACCATCCTGGATAATTTTACCAATCTTTTAGAAAGGAATTGAATAACCTCTTGAGTGTGCTAAAGGTCCCTCATCACAGACATTTGATAGATATGTTTCACAGAAACAAATGTTGAAAAAAATCAGATAAAGATTTCAGACTGGAAAATGAGCCCAAATCTGAACAAATCTCTTGGGTTAAACAGTTTGTGCCCTTCACTTTAGAAACTGTATCACTGACACTTTCAGTGACTGCAGTAAAAGATAATCTACAAAATTCACCTCGTTTGGATCCCTCTCTGTACAGTACCACTACTGTATTTTTCAGTTCCTCAAGATCCTGAAGACCACAGGGTCAGGGCATGCAGGCTCCAGCACAGCATCTGTGCTCTCTCTTCAGCACCCCCTCTCACCAGCAGGCTCAGGCTTGGCAAAGTCTTGAGAGGGGACACAGCCAGGACAGCTGACCCCAACTGACCAAAGGGGATATTCCACACCATAAGCCATCTGCCCAGCAATAAGGAGAAAGGAGGGAGCAAGTGCAGGGAACAGGGTGTAGGCAGGGCAATTTTTATGATGATGCTTCTCTTCCAGAGTAACCAGTATGCATGCTGAAACTCTGCTCCCTGGGAAGTGACAAGACATTCCCTGTAGATGGGAAGTAGAGAATAAAAATCTTTTGTTTTCCTTTGTTTTTACATTTTCGACCTTTGCTTTTCCTTTATTATCATCTCCCATGAGGTTTTTTCCATCTTATTTTCTCCTTGCCTTTTCCCTGTGAGGAGTTACAGAGAGGCTCAGTGGGCAACTGGTGTCTGGCCAAGGTTAACCCCTTACAAAGAAATGTTAAGCTTTTTCACTATCAATCTTATTTCTCGTGCTACTCCTTAACCCTGTCCAATTCCTTTTGCATTTTTTAACTTGCTATTGTTTAGCAAAATAAATTTGCATGTAGTGGCTGTAGAACAATAACATAGAAATGTAGAAGAAAGTTTTGGCAGGACTATCTCATCAGTATCAGTAACTGAGTTTTCTTCAATGTCATTAATATTGTGTGTAAGGATAGCAAAAAGAATTTCACATTCAGCTTTCCAATTCAGCTCATTTATTTTTCAATTCTTTTTTATTCATATGGAAGGAACTTAACAGATTTTGAATGTACCATCAAAATGTTTTTTTTTTCATGTTGAACACAAGGTCTGTCTAAACCAGCTGTTTTCCAAAAAATCATGTAAAAAAGACCACACTGTAGAAAAGGAGAAAAGGGAAAAAAAAATCAACAAATTTAAAAACAGGTTTTCTTCCTATTTTAGCTTGTGTATAAGAATATTTCTCTTAACTTTCAAAAATATTTTGAATCAAAAACTTCACCAAACTGAAAAAAAAATCTGCAATAAGTTTAGTTACGTTGTTTTCAGGTTCATTTTGAAGCAAAAACTTCATCAAACTGAAAAAAAAAATCTGCAATAAGTTTAGTTACGTTGTTTTCAGGTTACTGATCACCACAACATTCAAAAGATTTCAGCTATCTCTACAGATGATAAAATTCACACCTATTGAGTATGACACATTAAATTTCTCATGCCTCTAAAGAGGCAATTTTCCTCTTTAGAAAAAAAAATAAATGGAAAAAAAATACATGGACCTTTTTCCTGACTTTTGTAGTTACATGTGATGAAATTTGTTTTTAAATATGCACCCTGCAATTGACAAACCTCAATGAGAGTATTTTAGGCTCTAGTTCAGAAACTGGTGATGGATGTAATTTCTTGAGGGAGTTCTTCTTAGATAATATTTTGCACTTAAATTTTCTGTCTTTTTCCTGAGGCTCCCAAGCTACTTTGTAATGTTGAAAGATTCTTCATTGTTATATATTGGATAGATGGGTAGATGTAAAAGCTATTTCACTCTTGACCAGAGACAATGGGATTCTCCTAGGAAAACATATTAACTCAATGTCAAAACTGGTCTTAGAAAACTAGAATGGTTGCAAAGTGCTCCAACTGACTAATTAGACTTCCTATTGAGGTCTTCTTATTTAGGTAGAGAGCTTCAAGGTCAGAAAGTATGTACTGAAAATACACCTGAGGTCTATTTAGTTACTGAGGCAGATGAAAAATTATGCACTAGCTTTGTGTACAGGACAGTGAAAGAACTGTGTTCTATGTGTGCAGATGCACCACTGCATACACTGGTTGAAATTGTATTCTTTTATTGTGTGTTCAGAGAAGGACGAACTTTGTCTGAGCTCTGTGTCCAGAGACAATTACATGAAAGGCATTGTTTCAGCATGACAACTATAGAAATTAATTCCTTGATGCTAGTACTTGTTTGATAATAACTAAGTACATAGAAATTTCTCAGAGCTTTATAACTGTTTGATTTTTTGCAATTATTATTTTAGGATTAAAAATGTCATATTAGCAATATAAATTCACCACAAATTAAAGGCAGCAATAGCAGACTGACAGTTGCCAAAAGCTGGGAGATTGTCATCTACAGATCACATATCTGCAGTGATATTGTACTGATCAGAATCAGGGACTTGTTAAAATCTTTTATCAAACTGCAGAAGTTGATAAAAGGTGTGGATTGAGAAAAGACTTTTGAAAACATAGTTAATTATAAAGAAAAGAGAAAAAGACATATTGAGCTAGGCTAATTAAAATAACCTCTTTAAAACAGCCAGGCTTAGATCTCTACACAAAGAAAGGCTGTACATTAAGAAAGAAGTTATGGCTTGAAAACCTGTAACCTGGAAAACATTTTAGTATTTTAGGAGGCATTTCTGCTTATCTCAGAAGACATTTATAGGTAAAAAAATTTTGCTGTTTCATCTGATTTTTGAGCAAAGAAGTAACACATATTTTGTAGATTAATTTAAATATGGATATAAAAATAATGAAAATTATGGGAGAATTCTGCATAATATTCTGATATCTGACTCTTGGAAATAATGTAAAATAACAGGAGTTACCAAAGGAAATAGCCATCAGGTAGCTCCTGAATTCTTCCTCTGAGACCATAGATGATTTTAATCTCTTCAGCTGTAAGCTTTTTAAAGTGCAATACTGTCTTCATTAGTGGAAAATTTTGGACACTAATCAACCCTTTAACAAAAAAATTCATTATAAAAGCAGTGACCAGGAAACAAAACTTTACAAATTGAAATAGCTAATAGACTTACTTTTTAATTGTTGGACTGTTTAATAAATTGAACAAATGATTAATTGATAAAAAGGGATCTGTCTTTTCATGTTGAACTGAAAAGACAATTTAGTAAAATGAAGTTTTAGGATGTTAGGAAGCTTAGGAATGTAAAATAAGCATGAAAATATTCAGAAGATGATCAGATAAACTATTGTTCCTTTTGATCAAACATCTGAAAGTAGAAAATAAAAATAATCTGTAAATTGCATACCCCGGTATTTCTTTGTCATTCTGTTGCCCAGACTCTGATCTCAATGACCTTCTGCAAGTCTCAATAGCATACAGGCAATGAGTAAGTTACAATGTGGGTTTTTCCAGATTAAATACAACAGGATTTTATCCAAATTTCAAACTACGGGACAAGTTACAATAGTATCTATGACACATTTCAATCTAAATTTTTCTGTCAGAAAAGACTACAAAGATCTTTGCATGAACCAAGAAAGATCTCCAGAGCCCAGATGAATTTTAGTTCTTCTCTGTTGTAATTTTCTATCATTAACTGGTGGCCAAGAAGAATGTATTCCCAAACACATATATTTTTTAATTATATAAACTAGTGAAATCACCAGGTTGGCATATAGATAAATACTTATCTCAATGTGCAAACTGTTTACACATGAGCAGAACACAAAAATTACTGATATGCCTTATAGGTAGGTACAAGAGAACCAGATTGACTTCATCTCACTGATATATTTTAAGGCAACAATCCAAAACACTTACCTGCTCTTCAGTGGCACTGGCTAGAAGACAAAAGATTGCATTGCACAGATGGGTAGAATATGAGTTCCTGTGAGATCAGGGGAGGATAAAATCTCTCCCAATAATTTAAGGTCATTTCAACCTACAGTTTCTTTTAATTTACTCCCTGAACAAAGCTGTTTGTCACTAACACGAATCTGAGCAGAGAAAGTTGAGACAGACTGAATGGGGACCTAACTCAGCACTTTGTTGCCAGTTGCAAAATTAACTTTAGCAGATCATCAGAAGCAGGAGTTGCCTCTGGCTCATAATGCAAGCTTCCATCCCCAAGCTAAAGCTCTAGCAGGTCCTTGAGGAATAAGTGACACCTTTACAAAGAGAGAGAGTGCTGAGTACAAACCTCTACAAACCTTTCCCTAACCCTCAGGACTCTGGCATTGCTCCCACTGTCACAGCTCATGCCAAGAATTTTTTTAGCTAGTAGTGGCCCTGGAAAGCACATATGCTGAATGATTTGCACAACCAGCTCCTAAACTAGTCTGTGCAGCTGTGTGTTTCTTGTTGCCTTCGCCTTTCTAGGAGAATCACATTAGGTTGGAGAGCCATTCAAGAAGCTTTCAATAACCTATCTTTGAGATTCCCAAGATGTCAGGAAAACTAGATGTCAGGAAAATCAAAGAATAAAAAATTTTAATTAAAAAAAAAATCAATAAAACATGAAAAATAGCCATGAAGATTCCAAAGGCTTGTTGGAATTATATAAAAAAATCATTTAAAAAATATATATTCAATATCTTATTGATACTGAGATTAAGTCTATTAGGCATTTCCTTCCACCATTCAGCAGACAAGTTGAAGAGGTTTATTAGCCTACATAGTAAGGGTCTTTGCGCTTTTTTTTTTTATATTCCACATTTGCAATCAGATTTTATAGAAGAAAATAAAGGAGGCATGCTGGATTTTATACTTCCACTACTACTTAAAATCTGTTCAGAGGTTCACAACTGCTTAAACTCTCTCCTCCTTTTTCCTGCTTTCTAGAACTGATTTATTCTTAAGGAGACAGATTCAATCTTTGTCACCTGAACTTCATCCCTTTGCAGTGAAACCGCTAATGTTATTTAAATAGTTCAGTTGTTTCCTCTGCTTGACTAAACTACTGATAGCTTGTTAAATAACTGAGCTAAAGGCAAAAGGTACATTTCACAGTGAAGCTTTGCTAGAGACTTTCTGAGAGGATATTGACTTTGCTTTAATTGTCCATGACAAGCTAACTTTAAAGTTCCCAGCCCAGAAGTCGACTCTATACAAGGGCACTGTAGGTTTGAACAAGAAGTACCTTCTTGTGGAAGTGCCAAACTCATTTGCAAAGAAATTGAAAGGACCAAAATACTAAGCCCACCTGGGAAGAATGCGAATAAGTGTCTTGAACCTGTGTGTGGAAGAGACTTCTTCAGTAGTGATGAGGGTAGGCAGGGAAGGTGCTGACGCTTTTTGTTTGTGAGACAATAGCTAGAAAATGGACTTGCAAAAATTGACAAAATTAAAAAAAGAGAGGTACCCTGAGACCTAAGGCCTGCCCAGATCTTTCTGTAGCCCCTTCCTACCCTTCAGCAGATTGACACTCCTCCCCAATTTGGTAGCATCTGCAAAATGAGGGCATACTTGATTTCCTCATTCAGATTATTGATATTAAGATATTAAACAGAACTGGCCCAAATACTGAGTCCTGATAAACCACTTGTGAGCAACTACCCACTTGTGACTGGCTTCCAGTTGGATGTGGCAACATTCATCACCTCTCTCTGGGCCATCCAGCCTCATGCTGTCTGGGCCTCCTGCCCTGGTTGTCCTGCACCTGCTGCGTGATGGTACTCAAAATTTTCTATTCCATCATTTTCTCTAGAACCAAGGTCAGGCTGACAGGCTTGGAGTTCCCCAGATCCTCCTTCCAGCCCTTCTTGTAGATGGGTGTCCTATTTCCAACTGCCAGTCAAGTGGGACCACACCAGTGAGCTGTAGCTGTTGGTAAATGATATAGAGTGTCTTAGCAAGCTCTTCCACCATCTCATTCAGTAGTCTTGGGTGAATTCCATCTGGCTCCACAGACTTGTCCGTGTGTGTGTGCTGTAGCAGGGTCACTGATCATTTCCCTTTGGATTATGGGGGGTTTCATTCTGCTCACTTTCCCTGCATTCCATCTCAAGTTGCTGGGTACCTGGAGAACAAGGAGTCTGCTAATTAAAGACTGAAGCAAGAAGTCATTAAGTACCTTATTCTTTTCCTCATCCTTTGCTACTATATTTCCCCCCACATTATATAAAGGATGGAGATTCTCCTCAGCCCTCTTTTTGTTGCTAATATGTTTATAGAAGTATTCTTTTATTGTCATTTTCAGCAGTAGACAGATTAATTTCTAGCTGGGCTTTCATCTAATTGTCTCCCTTCAAACCCTCACCATATCAATCACAATGTCTCCTGAGCTTCTTGCCCCTTCTTTGAAAGGTGATACACTTTCCTTTTTTCCTGAGTTCAAGCCAAAGTTCAGCCAGGCTGATCTTCCTCTCTTCCAGAACATCTTTTGGCAATGGGGATGGCCTGCTCCTGAGCCTTTAGAATTTCCTTGTTGAAGAAAGTCCAGACTTCCTGCAATTCTTTTCCCTTGAGGACTGCTTCACAAGGTACTTTGTCGTGAGCATGCTTTTCTGACTACAGTCCAGCTATCAAAGTGGCACACAGGCAAAGAGCTCTCTCCTGCTGTGTCATAGACTTCTCATACTTGAACTATCACATATCAAGGGTTGTACACACTATCTTTACAATAGGTTCATGCAGGCCAGACACACACACTTTCAACAGCAATTGAGAACAGACTTACTCCTCTGCTAGGTAGATGTAAAATGGCGTGTACAAAGAAGGCTTACAGGTTGGTCTGGACAGAGAGTTGTGAATTATTTGTGTGATTAAAACTGTGTATTTGCAAAGAGAATATAAATTACCCAAAATGCTTAAAAACAAAACTCATTCATTTCATTTAGCTAGGCAGAATGACAATTAAGAAAGGAAAAGAAAAAGGAAAATTTTGTCCAGCACATTGTCCATAGATAAGATACAAAGCATATTAAAGAAAAAGAAGGGGCTCAGTCCTCCTCCAAAGCAGACACTGTTGATTTGTCACTAGATTTGCCACAGAAGTGTCATCAAGGCAAAATTTTCATGACACTGAATGTAAACCAGAGTTATGCCCAGTGCCTACAATGTGATAAAGACAAAGTCATTCCTGCCTCTTGCACAAGCCACGGGACCATCTCTAGGACACTGTGCATCTGCTTGTGTCATCTTCACTGTGGAAGCCAGCCCAGTCCTCTGTTGAAATGCACAAAATGAAGAGTTAAAGTGCTCAGGATGGTTTGGATATTAAACACTCACATTCTTTCTCTTTAAATCACCTCCAACAAGAATGTCACCTACTCACTGGAACAGTTGTAACTTTTCAGCTCCATTACATGCTTATTGTTGTGATGTGCCCTCCCATCAATCATGCCTTTGTATCTGACAGTTTTTCAGGACAAGCAGAGTTACCTGTTTACACATCCTCATCTGGGTGCCCATTATCTGCTCAAATGAGCCTGTGTCCAGATTTTGACACAGTGCTCCTTTTACTGCCAACACCATTGGCACTACCTCTCTCCTCATTGAATGTGCCTCATCTGCTAATACCTTCCACTCCTACAATAGATATGGGACAAATCTACCACAAATTAGCTAGGGCCAGTTACGCAAAAAATATTACACGTAGTCACAGGTCCAGCACAGCACACTGGGGGATGTGTTTATATTCTGCACACATTTCCTAACTCAGGCTTAACACAGGGCATCTGATGCTTGCAGGAACAAAATGTTCATTTATACTAAGTGTAACAGTACACAGCTCTGTGCTCTCATTACCACAACTTTATTTTCTGGAAGCTTACTAACCTAATTGTAATTTATAGACCAAACATTTCAACTTAACAAAAATAACATTTCTTTGTTTTTCTCTGATAAAATATAAAGTTAATTTAGACTTCTGAGTAATAAGGTATCTCCAATATCAGCATATTTCTAGATCATTTACTTACACATAATATACTTTTTAGACTTAAATTTTCTCCCACTTGATTTTTCTACAAGGTAAAAATCTCAGCACGATAACTGCATTGTGTTCATGCTGCAACATCAAAGCTAAATGCTTTTGGGCTAGGTACTCAGAAATGACAAATGTAATTAAAGCTTTGCTTTAAAATACTTCTCAGAGCTTATTGGTAGTGAGAAGTACTTCCCCTGATGTCTCAGTGTTCCAACAGCTGTGCTTAGTGAAATCAGATTAGTTTCCTCTTACCAAGTGCAAAAATTAAGATTTCCACTTCTGTGGGAGTTGTAACAACCTAGTAAATATAATACTATTCACCAAAGCAAACTATTTTCAAAGAATATACAACGTAATAACTTAGTGTCACAAAAAAGACATTTGAGTTGCATTTACAATATTTTGCTTTCTGTGGTACATATCCATTCTTACTATAATTTTGAAGCTTTGCATGTTGCAATTTCATATTGTATACCTTTGATATAAGGAACTGGTCTAGGGGAAAAAAAAGATGTGCAATATGCTGAACATATCTAGGCTGCATCAAAATCCTTGAGAAATGACACATGAAAAGTTCCTAATGAATATGAATGGACAGAATGAAAGAAGACACAAAAATAAATAAAGAAGGTTTTGCGACAACCATGTTTTAAAGCAGGAGTTACTGAACAAAGAGTGCCAGTGCTGAAATGATCTTGCCACTTAATGAGTATTTTTGCTAATGACCTTTGCCACCAAAGTAGGACTATGCTAATGAATATTGTCACTGAAGAAAATTTGAGAGGCATTATCAATAACAAAGATCAAGGTAAACACAGAGGAAGCAATGGATGACCTTGAGATCTTGAGACTACAATTTGAATGACATTCTGCAATAGAAAAAGAAAGAAAAACAAGACGCTAAGCCCAAGGACTCCTGCTATAAATTCAGTTTGAAATACAAAAGAAGGACAAAATACAGAGAATACAGGAGAGAAGGAGAGCGGCTTTGCCACAGATGAACCTGCAATAATCAGGCCAATAGATATTCCATTAATTTTGGAGTAAATGGACTGGTTTAGTGGAGCCATAAGTGTTGCCTACAAAATACCAGACTAACAGAAAAGAAACCCCAGCCTCCAGAAGAGGAGGATGTTTTATAAAGGACAATTTTGTAATGTCCCATTTGGTTGAATATTTTAAAATTTTAGCTTTAAGAAGATTATTGAAAAACCCTCCTAAGGATTAGGAGAAGAAATATAAAATTATCCAAAAGAACCAGGGTAAATTTAGATGTGTGATCACCTTTTGTATATCCCTGACATGACAGAAAACTACATCCAGTGACCATAGTCTCTCTGTCAGAAGCTGGTGGGATGAGGACAAAATCTCATCTGCTCTTTCTTTCAACATATTCTTGGTCAGTCTTCTTCCTAAGAAACCATTAGTCACTGAAAAATATCTCTACAGATACAGCTAGTGATAACAATAGTCATAACTAAAAAAAAAAAATATATATTAATAGGCATATTTTTATACTTGTGATTTTTAGTTTTAAGTCTCCAGAGCTAAGAAGACATGTTCTAAGTGTAGTAAGGACAAACATCTGTGTTATCGAACCACCACACTATTCAATTTTATTTTGACAAATAATTCAAATGTTAAACTCAGAGCAGCTCCTACATATAAGCGTTCACAAAAAATGAGATTTTTTCCATCACATAAAGGGGACTTTGAATGGCTCTGCAGGCCATTTAAAGCCTTCATCCCGTGAACTAGAAGGCATTTATGACTTTGTGATACAATGTCCTAAGGAGTTCGTTGACATTTACAAGATGTGAATTTCTGTCAGGCAAACATAAGTTGCTTCATAAAGGATAGTCCAACTTATGGTTATTAGTTTATTCTCAATGGACATGTAAGAATTCCTTTAAATAATAGTCACTGTAATTTGAAATCTCAGTACAAACTTGCTCAAAAAAAAAAAAATAGAAAAAGGTATTCAGAGAAATGAGCTTCTCTTTTGAAACGAGAAAGTGCAAATCAAACAGAAAGTGTTTGGTCTGACTGGTGAAATCAAAATATGAAAGAAGAGCAGTGGATAAAGGAGATAAAGGAGAGGTTAACAACTCTTACATGTCGTCTCCAGGCACCCTTTGAAGGAGTAAAGTTCTGCAGAGTCATTTCCACTCTAAAATCTGAGAGTAGTATGAAAGAAAAAAAAACAAACCTGACTTGAAAAAATTGGAATAAATGTCAAATCTCAACAGTTAAGGAAGTATCATGCTCCTGTTATCACGGTCCTGTTATTCTTTAGAAAGGATGGCAAGAAGTAATCTAAGAATATTTTCTCCTGTGTCTTGAGCCTTGGAGACCTTTTTGTTTGATATGAACCCCTCCACATCTGACAAAGACCATCTTTACAGAATGGAATAAAGGATATTTTTTCATTCTACCCATTAGTCCCTAGAATGAAGCTACCACAGACTTCCACTTCTGAAGGAATTTTATGCCTTCTTAGGACAAGAACAAGAACCAAATTTAATTTCTTTTATTTGAAGGGTAATAGATGTTCAAGCAAAGGCATGATAAACCACTGCACAACTAAGCAGTGTAATAGTCATCTAGAAATTGGAATCTGATGTCTTGTGAAGGTGCAGTGGTTCATATGACATCTGGCCAAATCTGACACTGGGTTTCCAAATATCTTCCTGCTCTTAGTTCCTCTGTTAAGAGTGACACTTTATCTGAATTCACATATACCTCATTGATTTCCTGTTAATTTCTGTTGTTCCTTTGCAAATCCTAGAATTCAAATTTTGCAATTCCCTTGCTTCCTGCCCTTTTTCTGGTCATTGAATATTTTGCTCAGAAGCTCTTGGTCCTGAAAGTGAATAAGAATATATTCTGCAGCAGAAAAGAAGAGTGGCAGAAAGAGGAATTACGTTTGACCAACACACCTATAAATTTTGTCAATTTTCTCCCTACAGTGGCAAACAACATCTCTGTTTTCTTCCCATGCCCCCTGACCTTGCTTCCACTGGACATACACCTTCCTTTTTTGTCTTATTTCCAAGGGAAATGTTACATGCATAAGAATCTTCACATAATCATTGTTGTCATAATTTGGTTTTGTTGCCAGCTCTCCTGGTGATGTAAAAGAAATTTAAATATGGTGCTTAGGAACATTTATTTATGGTGGATGTGGCAGCACTGGGTTAATGGACTACATGATCTTAAAGGACTTCTACAAACTAAATTCTGTGATTCTACAATTCTAAGATAGTAATTGCAGCTGTCAATCACAGATTTGATGCAGCAGAAAGAACAAAAAATTCAAAATTCAAAAAAGTTTCAAAACGTGTTCATTAATGAATAAGGAAGACTCAGGCAGCTACAGGCCAGTCAGTCCTACTTCTGTGCACAGTAAGATCATGGAGTAGATCTTCCTGAAATCTAAGCTAAGGCACAGTGAAAATAAAGAAGTGGTTGGTGACAGCCAACAAGGCTTCACTAAGAGCAAATAATGCCTGACAAATTTGGTGGCTTTCTTGTGGCGTTACAGCGCTGATGGGTAAGGGAAGAGCAACTGACATAGTTACTCAAGCTACAGTTCAATATGACCATAGGTCATCACTCAATATAATGAAAATTATTCCTTTCTCTGCAACAAAGAATGGGTAGCTGCTAAGTGGCTACAAGTGTGGCTGGCAGCAGTCACAGTGGTGTTTGGGAGACACAGAATGCCCACAGGAAGTAATCTCAGTAATCCTGCACTGACAATGAAAACTTAAAGGTCTCTGAGGCAGAGTTTACTGACAAAACAAGCTTGCAGTCTGTGGGAGAAAAAAAGTGCTTATTGCGCAGTCAGTTTAAAAAAAAAAGGAATCTGAACCTTATTCTCCACTCCCTCCTTGCTCCAGTATTCAGGGAAAAAAAAAAATTGTATGCAAAAAAAACAGGATGGCATTTTTTAAATACTTGACTAATAACAATACATTTTCCCTCTTTGTAAACAGCCCAGAAAAAACCCAGGTTTCTTGAGTCAGTGGGTAGTGGTTTGTGGTTGCGCTTTTCCCCCACGAGTATGACTTTTTATTGAGGTGGTGATGATTTCAGCAGAGTTGCTGGGTTGGCTTTCCTTGTGGCCCATAAATTCTGCATCCTTTGTGTCCATTAGCAGTAGTACACCCTTCTTCCCCAGGCTTGTAAGCATTTGGACAATAGTGCCACCTTTATCTTGTCTCAAGTTCCCATTGCAGTGGCTTAGAACAGCTCAAGTTCCAGGTATCCACAGAGCTATATTGGGTGGCGGGGATGTGGTGGCATCAGTGGTCCCTCTATCCCATAACTTGGGGTGATCTTTCTTTGACTGTGATATGTGTATGAGCAGTTGCTTCCCTGCACATTTTGCCAGTGGGAATTTTTGTCTGGATCGTTGCCAGGATGTGCCAGCCAGACCTCACCTCTACCAGGCCTGGAGATAACACCATCCTGTGCCTTCATTGTGTGCTTATGTCATGGCAAAGTCCTTCCGTGGCCTAAACATTGTTTGAGACAGGCTGCTGTGCTCTGGAAGTCCTTACAACAGGCCAAAGGGTAATTAATGTTCCAGACACTGGTCCTGGGTGTTGAAATTTGCCATGAGTAAGGGTTGGTTCAAGTCCAGTGTTTTTGCAGAATGTTCCAGCTAGAAAAAATTCTATTTTTATCAAGGGAAAAGATATTGCTTCTGACCAAGTTAAAAACTAAAACCAGGTTTTTCTCTGAGCATCCTAAAACCTTTGTTCCAGCTAGAAAAATTTCATTTTTTCAGAGGGAAAAGATATTACCTGTGACCAAGTCAAAAAACCAAAACCAGATTTTTCTCTGAGCAGCCTAGAATCTCTGTTTTGGTATAGGGTCTGTTGTGAATTTTGATCAATGCTGTGCTTGTTGTACATCAGAATAATAGTCTTTGGCCTGATAAAATGGACTTGAGGAAAAGGAAGGAGAAAAAATATTCCATGTAAAAGGAAACTGAGAGCCACTGAGAGGGTTACAGAAAACCCTGCTTTTTATTGGTTTCAAAATTAGTGATCAAGGATCTGATTTGCAGAGATACTAATCATCCACAGCTGGATTGAAAGATGTTGGGAGCTGGTTTTGACCATGGTGGATACTGTGTAGAGCTAAATACTCTATCGTGGAGAAAAAAAATCTCAGAGCCTCTAGTTATTCAACATAAATTAGTGAAAACTTGGTGCTAGCTTATTTCATACAGCAGATAACAGTCAACTGTTCAATTGTGACACTGGGAAATAATTTACCTCCATGAAGGTACTATGGAAAAAAATTAATTCATATTTTGAAGTCCATGGATACCATTGCAATGAGTGCAGTAGCCAAGACAGTGAAAGGATTAATATTCTTGAATTCACAGAAGGTTTTGGCTGAAGCAGGACTCCTGTGGGTGAGGGGGAATGTTCATGAAAACCCATGTACAATCTTAATTCTATCATTTTCTAGCTTTCATGTTCTATGCTTTGTAGTCTTAAAAATATTCTCTTCTGTTCTTGGATTTTTTTTTTTTCTGCAATAAATGGAGAGAGGCAGAAGTTAAAATGTACATTGTTTAGCTAAAAGCAGTCTCTGTGTTCCCTCCCCTTTGTCTCTGGAGGGATGTCCCTAATGCCTATGTAAAGCTAATAAAAAGAGAGAAAACTTGGATCCTTTATTATTCACTGCAGAAAACACAATTACGTATTTATACAGCACAAAATATAAATTATTTATCTGATGGACTACAGAGGCCTCTGAAGAAAAATGTTATCTGTCTAACTAATACACTTTGAACATATACATGGGGAAAGAGCAATACAAAATCATACAGAGTCTTTACCCAATGCTTGCAAATTAATTGACTAAATCTTCAGAACAAACATATAAAACCCTTTTATTTTTCTTAAATTAAGCCAAACTAATTTGTTTTCTTAGATATAGGGCAACATTCCAAATAATCATTGACAATGAAATTTCAAATTTGCTTGAAATTTTTCCAGGTTATTTTTTCCCCACTAATAACTTCAGCACAAATATTTCTGTTTTTAAAGGGTGCTGTTTAACTTCTCTGATACACTGTAAATGCACTGTACTAACAACTTCCACCAGTTCCAATACTGTCCTAGGAAGAAAACGTGATTAAATCTAACAAAGTTTTAAAACCAATTCAAGTGTGAACCTGAATCCAGGTTTTGTGATATGAAGAAAATTCTTCTCCAAGAGGATTGCCAAGCACTGGAATAGGTTGCCCCGGGAAGTTGTCGAGCCAACATCTCTGGAGGTATTTTTAAAACATATAGATGTTGCACTTGGGAACATAGGCTAGTGGTGGACTTGGCAGTTAATGGTTGGACTTGATGATCTTTTCCAACCTTAATGGTTCTATGATTCTAAGGCATTAAACAGACCTTAGAATCAGTGTATAGCACTTATGTAGCTGGATAAAAGTGAAAAATTCAGTTTATTAATTAATTTAGATTTATTGATAGTACATAATAATATTTGAAAATTTAGACTATTAAAGCACTACTTGCTAATCATGTAATATTTTAAAAATATAGCTTCCCAATCCTGAAGAGAAACTTCATCTTTGTGTAAGCATTTTTAATGGTGCAAACAAGAAAGCAACAAAATCAGAATGTACAGTAGATTAGGGACTGGCAGGAAAAGTTCCAGAGTCTGGTTTTCTTTTATCCATAGTGGTTTTACAACGTTATTCCTTGAAACTTAAGTCTGAGCTTAATTTTTCAAATAAATCAAATTAATTATCAAGAAAGTAAAGAAGTAAATAAAAGTAACAGGGGCAATTATAACTTAGGAAAAACAAAAGAAAACTTTACCTGGAGAAAGTCATATGTAATTCCAGGACTCAGTGGCTGAAGTATTTTATTTCTTCCAATAAGTCTCATATTTTTAATATATCCTATGAAATACTGTTGTGGACACAAAAAAGAGACCTGGAAAACTTCAAGGAAATGATCATCAGAATGGCTAAATTGGAGAAGATAGGAAAATTGCAACAGAAAATACAATCTAAATATTAGAAAAACTTGTTCCTATCATAAAATGAAGCCAGGGTCAACCTTTTGGTAAAATTTTCTTAAATTACAGCAGATAAAAGTGGCCAGCTTCAGAGGAAATGTCAGCAAGATTTGAAAACTCAAGTACTCCCCAGATAGTCTCTCCAATATTTTTTGTGATCCATGGTCTTCATTCACATTTGTAAAATCTTGTTTTAATCACATTATATATTTTTAAAACAAAACAAAACAAAACAAAACAAAACAAAACAAAACAAAACAAAACAAAACAAAACAAAAAAAAAAAAAAAAAAAAACACAAATGAACACAAAAAAAAACCCACCCAGTCTGTGAGGGGAGAAAATCCTAAAAATGGCACCTACACTAAATTGAAATAGCATCTAAATAAAAGATAAAGAGTACATGACCACTGAAACACCCTGATGTTGTTACCTGATGAGAAATGCTCCCTACTGGCACTGCTTCATTGCCTCAGCTGCTATTTCTCTGTTGACTTACCACAGGAAAATCACTTCCATCCTTGTCACTTCAGCTTCCCCATCAGTAAACCAGGACTGGCACTTCATCTATTTTGTAAAGTGCTCTACCTTCTAATGGTAGAATTCTCAGTGTTGTGATAAATATGAGATTTTCAGCTTGCAAAAATGATTATGCTTTTAATGGGATTACAAAATATGATTAACCCTCAAACATGGTAATATGAGATAAAAGTAATCAAAATGTGTGACAAATTATCTGTTTTACTGTGTCTTATATCATAATTATGTATTCTTAAACTATGCTACAAAGCTCAAGGATGGTTTTCTTACCATTGAAAAGATATACCTCTAGTGATGATTTTGTTTTGTTTTGATCTAGGCCAAGAAAATGTATTCTACTGGGAAAATCCATGAGGGTCAGGACAGGTTATGTAGCACTATGGAACATTTTGAACTGTGAGCAAGAATAAACAATAAATTGTTAAATGCTGTTTAAGAGTACAACAAAAGTAACAACAATCAACTATGCTTTGGTGGCAGCAAACTGTAAATGCACAAATATTAATAATTGCTTTGGCGATAATTGGTTATGCAATCCTATGGTTTGAGTCATGTCATTTCTTTACAAAATCTTGGTTATGAAAAGTTAAAATTAAGAAAAATAATCACAAAATAGTCACTACTTTATGACTGCTCTGCTGAAGAGTGTTTATCATTAATGAAAGATGGAAAGCAAGACATGCATGACAAATACTGGTTATCCCACTTACAGTGTCTCATCCATTTTCTTCTAGACACAGTGCCTTAAAAGGGAACAGAATTTTAACCTCTGGACAAAGTGGCAAATTAAGCACACAATCTATATCACTTATAGACAAGAAGGTTCTTCTGGTGATATCTCATTTTGTTGTTTATAAGCTCTTCTTTACATATCAGCTTCTGATGTCTACATATAGTTTTGACCGCGCCTGTGCCATCAAGATAAATAGTTCTCATGTCTAAGCAGTAAATGTTTGGACAGCTGCCTGTTTGCTTCAGAGAAGGAACACAAGTAGATTTAAAACACAGAGTACATGCAGAATAGTGTAATGAAGAACCTGTGTTAGACAACACATCAGAGAACAATAGATTTGTTAAGGCTCATGGAGATTATGTAGATGTTAAAGTCAAGCCAACTGACCACAGTTTACTCACCAGTCCTCTTCAAATGTAGAAGGTAATACATTTATTCAGGCAAAATTTAACCATTATAAATCCATACTAATTCCTTCTGGTCGGCCTCTACTCCTTCATATGAGGATTGTCACCATAACCTTCCAAGTACCTGAGATAAGGCTGACCAGCCTGCAGTTCAGCAGGTCTTCTATGCTGGTCATCCTCAAGGTAGGCATGTTGCTTGCTTTTTCTTGTCATCAGGAATCTATCTCAACCATTACGATATCTGAAAGATTAAAAAAGAGTAGTCATGAAATGAGGGTGATAAAAACAGTAACAGGTTGCGCAGACACCAATATTTTATTGGTGGATTCTGCCTCTCCCCAGAAACCCTTATGATTTTTGAGACAATTCCAGTCATGATGCCAAACAGATCCTCTTGGCAACACCAGCCATGAAGGGCAAAGCTAACCTATTCCTGAGCTTCTATGCCTACACCCCAAAATCCTCTAGCAGTTCTTGACCTTGGGTCTTCATGAACTAGGGTCTTCATGGTACTACCATGGTGCTGATAGGGAAAATCAGGGAAAAGCAGAAGTTTGGGTGCCTTGATGCTGTGTCAGGTGTACCTTTCATCCAATCGAGTATAATCAGTGTTTTGTTCTTGCCATATGTCACTGAAGAGATGTTTGTATGGATTTCCACAAGCAGATGTTGCAATGTCAGCTCCAGCCAGCAGTTGTGGAGCCACACGGTCAGGTGTTGGGAACAAGATACCAAGCTTCACGGAGAGAGAGGTGATGTGTGAGCTTTAAGAAAAGGCAAGATGGCTTCGTAACTTCATTGGATAGAGCACATGTATTTAGTCTGGGCCCATGGTGGAAAATAATGACTAATTGTACTCCTTGACAAGGGCATCCCTGACTTTATATTAATGATCCATCAACACTTTCAAATGCATTATATTTTTCATCATTCAGACAAGTATGCACTATAAGACAGCAGACTACCTTCTGTCTGTCCTTACAGAAAGATTAATATGTTTTCCTACTCCTACTGTGCCAAAATATATGTTTAATCGGTTGTTCTGTCCCCTCACAAATTCCATAGGTAATTTCACGTGATGTTCATTGGTGAATATTTTTCTTTAATGTAAAAGGGATTACATTCATTTTGCACTGATTGAATCAAATAAACAATTATCCAGGAATTAAATATATTTTATAGGAACAACTGCCAGCCATCTGCCTTGATCTAGTATTTAAGGATAATCTTTTAAGTTGGGGCCAATCTAATGGCCACTTTCATCATTCAACTAAATTTAAATTCACATTCCTGGTTTTTTCTGAATTTTCTCTTAAGACTATCCTTTATCTTCAGTAAACAGGGGATAGAATCATAGCTAACCTTTGCTTGCAGCACTGTAACTTACTTTATTTATTTCTTTTTTATCTGAATTACAGTAACTCTCAGCAATAGCTAAGCAAATCCTGATTTCTCAGTTAATGTGTTTTACTTTAAAATGGGAATTATTAATCATTTAGTGTTCAATCCCACAAGGCTGAGGATGAACATCTGCTGATAACCATCACTGAGCTACTCAGCTGCTGATGATTGTGTTGCTATCACACTCAGAGCCTGATAAACTGCAGCAGATTATTTAGATCCTAAACTCTTTGCAGTGAGGATTATGTCTGCTTTCTCTCATGCCACATCTATTACAGCAGAGAGCTGACTGCTAGCATTTAACAAATGCTGAGAAATTAACCACTACAGGGCTTTGCAGCAACTGGCTATAAGTGATGCTGATCCATAAAGATCATCCCCATCTGGCCACAGGAGAATAACTGGTGATACCTGGCCCCTGGGAAGTGTGCACTGCAAAGTGTCCCTTCAGGTACCTACAGTAACTCCCCCATAAAACATTTAGATGTTTTTCTCCTTCTCACAAAATTACTATTAGCTCCCAACACTTGCAGTCAAAAGAAAAAGAACAAAAACAGACAAGCAGACCCCAAACCCAGCAACCAAACCAAGCTCTGCTTCCTCCCATGGGCAGTCTCAACCTTTTCAGGCACTGTAAAGTAATATCAAAATTGTATAAATTTCCTTTCTCTCCTTCCCATGCCCTGTTGCCATCTTGCTTCACCTCAACCCCAAATCACACTGCTCATTTCATCCATGACACATCTCCCTAAAAACCTGGGATGTGGGATTTGGCCTGCCTGTACAAATGCAGCAGCACAAGCTGGGAACTCCCAAGATTATGCTCAGCAGCTTATAGCCCCACTGTCCTGATCCCAAAGGTTATCTTGAGGTAAGCAACTCAGTGCCAATATGGCCGTGAAGCAAAGGCAGATTGAGTTTGCTTGTTCCCATCTGTGCACATATGTCCTGAGAGAGCCCTTGCCTGCGTCAGCCTCTCTTCTGGGAAAAACAGTAACAAGGCTGTGAAAGACCCCAGATTTTTATTCATGGAAAGGCTTGTGACAGTGAAAGCTGTATCCATTCATGTTCTTAATGAAACAAAGGTAATTTGGTATTTACCAGAAAAAGGAAAAAAGTACTTAAAAGAGGATGGTTAATCACTCAGAAGCCTGCACTCTGAGAAACTTGATTTTTTCTTTTTTAATTTCTGTGCTTAAAGTGTAATATTTTTAACACAAGTGCACATCTTCAAAGTCAATTCATTCTGGAAAGAAACAAACCAAAAAATCAACAGAAAAGCACACACACACACACCCACCCCAATATACTTTATTCCATTTTGAGACTGTTTTCTGGGTGTTAGCTCAGAATATCAGCTGGATGGACCAGTTCCTGGAAAAATAGTTGTGTTTGATCAAAAGGGAGTTTTCTGATGAAAAAAAAAAAAATCTGTTGGAAATCCCAGAGCAATTGTACTGAAATCCTTAAAATGGCTTCCCCCTTCATCAGCTGCATGCACCAGACCATGCTGGACATACTGGGTTTGATCTCGGCTAGTGTAAATTGATTCAGTTCTACTGGCCTCTGATGTATTTCTGATGGCTTCTATACAGCCTGCTTCTGAGTTCACATACTGAATTTCATCCTGTGATTAACAGAGCTCTGCTCCCACAGGGAATAAAAGTTCCTCCTCAATGTTTACTACAGGCAATGAAAAGAAAACCACATTTCCATTAGAATGGAAATTTTGGCTGGGCCTAATCACCCTGTAAAGGAGCTGGTACCCTCCTTTGAACGTAGGCAAGAAGATAGGGTGACCCTGCTTGGACAGGTGACAGTCTGAAGCTGCTTACAGTGCTCTTTGTATGTGAGGCAGAAATATCTCCACGCCAGCCTCTGGAGACATTTGTTTTTCCAGCTTTTGCAGCATAAAGTATGACAGTGACAAGAAAGGAGATGAAGAAAAATTATGTGGCTGAGTAATCCTTTCTGAGGACAGAGCTATCTCTTATGAACAGGTGCGGTTTTAACAAGAGGATGGGGAATAGAGCTCTATTAGGCACAGTTAGTGTGGCATTTGTGCCGCAAGTTATTACGTTACAAAGCCATGGCTGTGCAAGTCCCATTTTGTCCACAGTGTGGATTTCACTGCATTTGGCTTTTTTTATTAGGCAAATTCCATGGTTTTCAAATTTATTTATTAATAGTCCAAAGTATGAGATAGGCGTGTGAGTATACAAATGGAAAGATAAAAGATCATCCCCACAGAGGTTTTTGGGCTTGTTCTGAACAGAGAGAGTTCAATTCATCCCGGATCCAAAGTCTATTTCAAAGCATCCCATCAATTTAAATCCCCTAGGTGTGGAATTAATAAGGATTAGATAAATTTAATAAACTATATAATCTTCAGAAAGTGATAACATTGTTTAGCTTTCTATCACTTTATAGTAATAATCTCTTTATCCATACTAATAGAAAATGCCAAAGTTTCTATTATCACATATCTCAGTCAGAAGCTGTTACAAAGGCAGCAAGTCTCCTGAAAAGGATGTCAGAGAAGGGACTTTGTGACTAGACCAGTGGATTATGATTCGCTGTAAGCTAAATCTACACCATTTATATACCAAAGTTTTTTTAAATGGTGTTTTAATTTTCACAGACTTGCATTAACTTTCTGGAAGGGGAGAAAGGGAAAAATTCACTCACAGAATATCCAAAGACGACTACATAGAAGCCTCAAGAACCTTAAAAAGATGTCATATCTTTATTGGTTTTCATTTCATCCCTGGAGTAGAATTTGACAGCTTTCCCAAATAGTAAAGTCCTAAATTAATTTGCTTTAATCAACAGAACTAAAAAACTTAACATGTTCATTAAGAACACAACTAAAGATTTCATCTAAAGAGAGTTTCAAGAACTGTAGCAGAAAGTTAATTCTGTTGAAGTCTGAAGAAAACTTGCTACTGAACTAAAGTACATGTGGGTTTGTTCTTTTGGTTTTGTTTTTTTTCCACAAACACTGCTTAATTAGCCAAGATAAACAAAAACACCTATGTGTACATAAAATTTTACTTAATTGTTTTTAATACATTGAACATTCACCAAAAATATTTTTCTGGTTATGAACTTTCCTATTTTCTTCTATTTCATCATTATCTCAAATCTCCCATCAAGTGGTTAATTAACGTGAAAAGAGAGATGATAATTAGGATGATCATCTAGAGGTCAAGCAACTCAATGAGATATATTAAAGGCTAAGAGCAGAGTTCTAATCAAAGGAGTGTAATTTCAAATCAAACATTTGGAAGATAATTTTCTTGACATGAATTTGCAAATATTTAAGCAAGTATGTGAATAAACTTTGCTTATGCAAATGACCTTGTTGAGGGCAATAAAACTCCTCAGAGGTGAAAAGATACAGTCATAAGTGTAGGGAGGGTGCAGAGGTTTAAAGCACAAGGGAGTTCCCGAAGATCTGTCAAAGTCATTGGAGAGCAGAGAAACAAGAGGTAAATATATGAGTCTAAAGGGATGCTGGCTGCACATTTCTGTGTAATCCTGTAGTACCAGCTATTCAGAAACTGTCTCTAGAAGGTTTCTTCTTATTCTTCTGTTTACACATTAAGCAAAACCATTTGCAGGGTGAAACTTGTCCTTTGCTTCCTCCTCTTCCGCATTCAATCTACACATTTTGAAATAATAGCAAACCTTTTCCTCTGTTGCTTTAAGGACCATCAGAGGAAGACAAAGCAGATGTTCAAAAACTGAAGTATTTCGAGGGCAGGGGCACACACACATCAGTTTGCTGCTTTTTTTCCCAATGCTTCTTAAACCAGCCTTGTATCAACAGGGATTCTGCAATCAGGTTAAAGTCCCTTTGCCCAACCTTTTACCCCACAGGTAAAAGCTGTTGATCTTCCTTTCTAAACTGCACTACCACTGTACTGCAACCAGGAAGAGAAACTTAATTTAGATAGTAAGGTGAAGAAAAGTGCAAAAGAAGAAAGAAGATTCCATATTACACTTGCTTCTTTATGGACTGTGGCATTTATTAATACGTGTTTGACTTCGAAAAATACACAGAATTCTCTGTTTTCCTCTATTATTCACTGCAGCTCATATTATTCACACAGCTCATATTCATGTTTTCTTTCCTGATCTGCACATCTGTGGTTGAAAGCACCACCTTCTGGCCAGCGCACACTAAATTTGGGCAGCAAGCAGATGAAGTTTTTATAGCTATCAAATTAAAATCTTAATGCAATTTGACCTAATGTATACTACAGAAAATTATATATTCCTGTCAATACATGCTCAGTGCACACATATCTATATCACACTTATTACACAGAAATTAGTATGAAAGAGATTAGTATAGAAAGATAAAGACCTGTTTTTTCCTTATGTCATTATACTAGTGAAATTTATTCTTTAAAGGCATGAAAAATCCAGAGTTAATATTCTCAGTGAAATACCTTGAAAAATATTAACCTTTCCACTTTGCTTCCAGATATTGGGCGAAAAATGATCCTTCCCACAATGAAGGAATGAGTTTGCTTAACTTTATATAGGTATAATTGAAACTATTAAGATTATTTTCATGTCTAGAGCATACATATGTGAGTGGAGTTAGTAACAGACGTTACATTTGCAGTGGCTGCACTTACAGTAGCTGTATATCCTGCTGCATTTCCTATAGCTCTCTTAGAATCTGAAAAAAAAGAGATGAACAATTTAAGACCTGTCATGGTATTATAAAAGACAAAATAAGGAGTTATTTAGCAGAAACACACAGTGGAGATTAAGGAAATCATTCTACACTGCTCTGTGACTCATTCAGCTTCTTTCAATTGTTCTCCCTTTATAGTTTTTTTTTGTTTTTGATCTCTCTATGGACCCAATCAAACCCTCTTACTTATATTTCTACTATAAGAAGATGGATCCTACCTCTTTATTCATTTCCTAGGGAAAAGCAAGGCAAACCACACAATTTTTATCTTAGATTTAACAAATTTGTCTTTTCAAATTTTTTTTATTTATGCAGATATTAGTAACATACTTTTTAAATTTCTTAGCTGCAGAAAGGTGATTATCTATTCACTCAAACCACACTATCGTTATTTATCTGATTTGTCTCACAAAAGTTGGTAATAGGTACACTCACATCCTATTTTTCTAAGATGTTTTGTAAACATCCTATAAAGAATAGTATTCCACACTCAAGAAGTATGAAATCTACAGCTTGTATGTCAGACACTTGGATCAATACTTTGGGCATTGGACTCCACAGGAAAAAACTCTCAGTGCCTTTAATTGGGTCAGACTTCTATCTGCATGTTTCAAAATGCAGAAGCTGTCATTGCATGCAGAATTAAAACAGAAACCAGAAATTTTTTTCTCCTTTTGTGAGCTGTAAGCATTTGGGGAGTTCTGCGCAGCATTTCCCACTTTATGTTCCAGCTTGCTCGTTTTCTAAAGGCAAGCATAGAAAAATAAAAATCAAACCAGCAACGGGAGAGCATTAACAAGGAAATAAACAGGAGGTACATCCTGAGCAATAATTCTTTGTAACCACCTCTGTTAAATCAAGCCAGGAGTTCCAGGGAGTTGTATAGTTATACCTCCTTGCCACTAAGCACCTTGAGGCTTGTTAATATTTTTTGGTTTGCAGCCCTACTGCCCATTTTATGTCCACCTGGTGATATTTAAAGTAACATTACATTATTTTCACAACAGACAGAGACCAACAAATGATAATTACATATTATCTGACAGACCTAAGGGGCAATCCAGGTAAGTATCTTAAAGTACTGGAGGGTGAGGGCCATTTTGCTTAATTAAAGAGGCCCAAAAGAGGGCTGTTATAGTGAGGCAGACCTGAATTACATTGAATTGGAATGTACAAGGCATGCTTCATGCTCCCCCTTGGACATATCTCATTTGTCTCAGGTGAGGAAGGTGAGGGGTCCAGACTGTTGGTACAAGCTCTGAGTGGCCCAGGTACAGTTTATCACAACATCTGCATTACAATCCCAGACCTATTCCCATTCAACAGTATAGCTCAGACACACATTTCCTTCAAATTCACTCCTCCAAGCTCAACAATGTACTGTCAAGTATATACACTGGATGCCCATAATTTCTTCCATTTTCCCCACAATTTAATATCCCCCTTACTTTCTGAAGTACTGCAGGTCTCTCTATAATGATAATGTTCAAGTTTTGAAAATGGTAAACAAGAGCAGTTCAGTCACTGATATCTATCCCAGTGATTTCTTATGGGCAATACAAACCACCCATCTCCCAGAAACACCAAGCTTTCCTATAAAAGAGAAAGATACTGTAGAAGTGGACCCTAGAGAATTATTGTGCAATGTCTTCACTGAAGAGGTGATTAATTCACAGTAATTTACCTTGAGTTCTTTGAGTATACCTTGCATAGTGATGTGATAAAATCTTGATTTTATGTTGTTTGTTGGCTGTCTTTGTTACACTTGGTGCCTGGTTCTGGTTTATGTTACATTTTTTTGTCCTTTTGTTTCTAGGACAAAAATATGTGCATCTGTGGATGAGATGTTAGACTATGGGCTTTATCACTCCAGAAATTAATGAAAGATACATTCTTGGCACAACACCACCAAATTCTGTTTCTATTTCTGTTTCTGCCTGTTTCTGTTCCTTTACAGGTACCAGAAAAACTCACTTTAGTTTCCTCCAGCAAAACAATTTGTATAAGTCAAATGACTTCTAATTTTCACAAGAGGAATTTATAAAACCCAGCACAGCTCAGTTTTTGCTACAGCTGCCTCCTCCTTAGTTATTTATATGGCAATACAGTACAGCAAAGCAGGAATAGGAAAGCTGTGCTGACAGAAAATGAAGATAGCATAAACAATACAGATTACAGCAGTAAAAGCAAAGCTGGATATAAACCACTACAAGTGGAATCAAGAAGGGAGAAAACTGTATGAAATATCAGATTGTTGAGAGCAAGTTAAGCAACACAGTTGGAGCTGGGAAGTGAAGTACTAACATGATCTAGAGTCTGTTGCCTTCTGCTTTCTATTACCTCCCTTTAATGTTTAGGTTATGTTTTCTCTGGGATCAGAAAAGCATTTAGTTACTCATTTAAGCTGTGTTTAACCCACCAAGGCCCTGACTTTGTAAGAGTATTCTAAGTACTGCAACAACAAAATAAACTACCAACTAAAAAATACCAAAAAACCCAAACAAAAGAACCAACCAACCAAAAAAAAAATCATAAAAATTATTTCACATGCCTGTTCACTGTTCTTCCCCAGAGAATGAGAGACCATGACGTTCAATATTTTTAGTGACACACATTGCTGGAAAGCCCTTACACAAAGTAGGAAATACCAAAGGAAAAGCACAACATTTTTTTTCTTTTTTTTTTTCCTTTTTAAAAAGTATACTCAAGTCTTATTTGTTTAAAACTAAATACATTTTAGCCATTTAAGATATAAGATATGCTACTTCTATAGGCAATAGATTTTCCCAAAAATTTATATTTTGGTTGTCCTGTAATGTGCTTAAGTAACCAACCTCATCAGCAGATGTGCTGAGAAACTGCCCAGTGTAAAAGGAAAATCCTTTCTGTACACCCCATGTACCACTTCAGACCTGCTGCAATTGAAGACCCAGCTCCTTGGTGAAACTCTTGACCAAGGAGCATGTGGAAACATCCTTGCAACAGCAAAAAGAGATGGACATTCAATTGCTCCATGTTTTCGTAGACATTCATGCATCTTTATCGCCCAGAAGATACTCTTACAAACTGAGGTGCCTTTTAAGAGAGGTCACCTTGAAAAACTCTGTAAATTAATACTTGAAAGAACCCAAGGCTATTTTCACCTTGCTAGGAAAATGGTTTTCAGATATACACTAAAAGCAAAATCAGACCAGACGTTTACCTGTCACATCCTCAACTCTAGATGGTTTAAATAAACATCTTGGTGCTAGCTCAGTCTGACAGTTCTTCATGTGTTAAAGGTCAGGATACAAAGAGAGATGCTCAGCACCTTTTGCAGTCACCAACTTTTAGTCAAAGCAACAAGGACAAAAATGATTGGAGCTCAATGTTTTTTGCCATTTTTGATCATACCTAACTGAAATAAATTCTTGCTTTATTCCTCCTTCTTCTTAACTGATACCAATTGATACCAATCATTTTACATCTCTGGAGCTATTTACAGAATTCCTATTTAAAGAAATATCAGAGGATGAGATCCTGATGCTTGTGATCATAGCTAATAGACTTAATTAACTGGTCATGCTCTCCAGATTACTTTGCATTAATAAGCACAATGGATTCTATTTGGTTTCTGAGCAAACATGCTTTAGCCAAAGAAAAGGAGAAGAAGTCAGAATCCCAGCTATCATAAATACCAGTCTTTTGGAAAAAAAACACACCAGTGTCAGGGACTGCTGTTTTACAACTATTTAGCACAACTGTTCTGGCAAATAAAGCCACTGCAAGCTGAATAAAATAATATTGTTTATCATCAACATGCTTATTACTGATATGTTAAATAATCAGAACAATTATTTAGATGTAATCTCTCTCTGGTTTGGGACTGAATCTCTGTCAGAAGGTGAAACTATTTTTTTCCTGATTTAACTCTCTAGATAGGGGTTTTTCAAGCATTAGAAATGCCTTTGTCATGAGACTAGTAATGTCAGTTCATATTTGTGTCACAAAACTTTACGGAAATGGCTGCTTAACCAAACAGGTGTTGAGGGAGTACAGAGAGGGAGAGTTCAGAGAAGAAAAGGAAAAAAAAAAGATAAAGAAAAAAAACAGATGGTGACAAGAGAAATGGGGGAAATTTTTGTGTATATATGAGTCATGAATCAAAATAAAACAAATCAATGCTCAAAAAGCAAACAAGAAAGCAAAGCCCTTCACACAAAACACTCTTTTTACTCAGGACCAGGAATCATAAAGCTTTAGTATCCAGCACTGTAGCAACCATCCTTCCTCACCAGTTATTTGCTCCCACTTTAAGCTAATCATACATCAGGCAACGAGAGCTGGGTTGTGCAAAAGTCAAGGGACATAAAATAAGAGCAGCTTATATGCTGACCCTCCCTCAGCAAAAATGACAAGAAAATGAAGGAAACAATAGCTTGTGCCTACTTTTTTTATTTGTGTTGTTTAGCCTAGCTTTGGCTTCTTATTACTGGTAATTAAATTTGCCTCTGCTGAGCATATTGAAAGACAGAGAGGCTGTGCCTGCAGCACCCTAGCAATAGCTTCCTGCACTGCAGGAACAGAGGAGCATACACCAGCTCACCACTCCTTCACAGAATCATGGAATTATTGGGATTGGAGGGATCTTCCAAGAGCACCTAGTTCCAACACTCCTGCTGTGGCCAAAGACACCTTCCACTAGGCTTTCTTGCTCAAAGCCCCACTCAACCTGGCCTTCTCATCCACAACTTCCCTAGAAAATCTGCTCCTGTCTCGCTACCCTTGTTGTCAGACCTTATGATAAATCCCTATCTATCTAAAAGTGTCTGTCAAACCAGCCTATACCACTTCAGTTTAGTGGCAAGGATGCTCTGGGGGACCACATCAAGTGCCCTAGAGAAGTAGATTTAGATGAGACCTGTAGGTGTCTACTTGCTGGTACAATTGCTCTGTCATAGATCACTAAGTCAGGCAGGACTTGGTGAAGCCACAATGGATGTCTCCTAACTACCTCCCTGTCTCACATATGCTCCTACAAATCTTCCAGGAGGATCTGTTTCATGATCTCACTGGGAACAGCAGTGAGACTGACTGTTACTTCCCAGGGTGCCCCTTGGGACACTTTTTGCTGAAGAGAGAGATGACAAAGTGCTGAAGGGTCTCTTGCAGAGGACACAAACCCTACACAAAGGTGTCTCCACACAGCAAGGCAAGTGTAGGGCTCCTTCTGTTTCTAACAGTGGCAGGCTTTGTGTTACCTTAAGAAAAAAGACTTCATGACTTGTCAGACCTTGTCTTGGTCTGCCTCAAGCTTTGTATGAGCTTTTATAAACAGTAATGGCAACTGTCAGATGTTCAGGTGATGACTACCTTTATTTTACTTTTTTATGTTCAAGATTGTGCATTGAAATCCTTTTTTGAATTTTAAACTAGCAGAAAACAGCAACAAGCAATGACGGTGCAAAAAGGCTCACCTGTGGCTCTAGGACAAAACACAGCCCATAAGGAGGAAAAGAATGAGATGGGCTTGAAAGAACTGGCATGTGATGACACCAAGTATATAAATAGTACACCTTAGAATGTGGGCAGAAATAGGGGCAGCAAAAAGAACAAAGGAAACACACTCATGATACACAGCAAATACAGATGCAATGTGGGCTTACAGACAACTGAAGAAAGAGCTAGCTATATTATATTACTAAGCACACAAATGAACCCAAGAAGATTTTAAAGAGAGGAGGAAGAAACATTCATCAACAGTTTTGAGCTCTTCTCCATGAAGGATTCGTGAAGATGATGACTGCCTATACCCTTCACCTCTGACTGAAGGTCCCAGAGATGCAGTGGAGGAGGTGGGGACAACTTCATATAATGGGGTAAATACCAGAGAGTTTGTGTTCAGGTCACTTTAGCTGCATATAATTTGCATCATAAATGTTTTTATCAGTGTTACTGTAATAATAATTCTCTGATTATACTCTTAAATCTTTAATTAAACTAATAATAAACTCTTGACTATGCGTACAAAACATGTTATTTCTGCCCATAACAAGGTTTTGAATGTAATAAATGGGTGGGAGTTTAAGCAACCTGTTCTGTAACTTGATTGCAACAAATTAGTAACAAAAGGAGGTTGTAAAAGTGATTTCTCAGCATGTATTTTTTCTGGTATTATCTCCTCCTGCAAACTAACCATCATAGAAATCTGGAGAAAGAAGGGAGAACATCCCACATGCCACCTGTTCAGAGGAGGAAAGCAGCCCATCCATAGGGTTTTATGCCATAGTACCAATCTCTCCTCCTTGTAGGCCATAAAGAGATTGGTCAGTCCATTTTCCTTTTGAATATCCTCAGAACAGAGGACTGCTTCTCTGTTGATAGGTGACGTTATTATTTTTTTATTGATACTAATTTGGTAATTTAAAATATAAATCTTTTCTCATCTGAAAAAAACTGGAGAGAGTTATTTGCAACACAGAACAGCAAAATATGTGTAATTCAGAAGAAACGATGTATTTAGCTCAAGATGGTGCTTGAACATGGACTTGACTTGTGAAGTAAACAAAAATCAGTAAACAAGTGAAACAAAATCTTATTAAATCCCCCCAAACTGCTCCTATGTGGCTGAGCTTGCACACAGAATCTCTTTTCAGTTGTGCCCTCAATAATTTGCACTTCTTATTCCAAGATGGAGAGCATAACAGGATCATGTTTTCCTTGTTTTCACATGCACCTGTAAAGTTACTAGATTCAGGGAAGTTTTAACATGTGTGTAATGTAATATCGTTAGGGATATGACTTTTAATAAGAAGAATTCTCTATCAATAGTTGGTAAAAAAAATACTTCACATATGTATTCAAATCACTAAATAATGAAGAGCATGATTGTTTCAGCTTAACACTGAATAGCTGACTAATCTTCCAAGTTGCTGAATACTTGTCACTCTCTATGACATCAGTGTAAATCTGACCAGTAAAATTCCAATAATACATAGACAAATAAGAACAAATTATTTCAAGTGTGCTAAAATATTCATCTATTGCTTTGGCAACATATACAGTAGTAAATAAATAATTCCACATTTTGGTATTTATAAGTAAAAATATCCATACTGGCATGCTAGCCACAAAAGAAAAGCAGCAACTAGTCTTTTATAAAGAAAGCATTATTATTTTGTCAAATCAAGCAAGATCTCACTAATAAAATAAGGATTGTGCTCAAAAAGACTTTTCATCATTAAACTGTAAGCCAGTGAAAGAGATTACATTGAGGAAAGCACTGATAAAAATAACTTTAGAAGATGAGTCTTTGCTGCCAGTCAAATCCTGCATCAATTATACATTACATGTGAAAGACCTTGCTGGCTGCAGCCTCCTCCTGCATTAGCCAAATCTTACAACCAGGCAAGGGGAGAATCCTTTCATTAAAGAACAATCTGGATCACATCGAGCCTTTTATTATCTCAGAGTGAAGGCTGTGCCTGGGTACTGCTAAGATAAAAGCGATACAAAAGCAGGTCATCCCCATTGTATGGAATTGCTTTATGCAATCTGATGAAGTCTGTCTTATGCATCAATATTTTCTATTTCTCTTTTAGACAAGATGGTGCAGCACAGCTGTGCCTCCATAGACACAGCATAACATAAGTAACAAAAAAAATCCCAGCCATGTTCTGAAAAACACAGTACCACTTCAAGGAGAAGGTGGGACAGCATAGGCAAAAACCCATCAATTTATGCTTTTTCTCTTTTATAAAAAATAATATAGTCCATTTAATTTTTTAAAAATTCTTTTCTTCTTTTAATTGAAATAAAAATATGAACTTATTTCCTTTTTGGCCAAAGAAAATCCAGAGTCACTACAAGAATATAAATGCAATTTATCCAAATTTGTGCAGCAAGCAACGCGATTGTGATCTGGGTTTTCAAGTGTTACTATATGGAAAAAATAAATCACAATCTATCTGGAAGAAAATAAAGAAAAATGTAGAGCATTAAAACAGATAAACTGCATTCAACATTTCTGCTGTAAATGAGATATTTTGCTAGCAAAAAAAACAAAAAGGGAATCGTTCCAAAAAAGAGAACTTACATTAATTGCTATACTCATAATGCGTCAATTAATCTATCTATCTATCTATCTATCTATCTATCTATCTGTATATACATATTATATATATATTTTTATGGACAAATCTGCCTTACTACTGAGTCAGACTCTTTTATTATCTGCCTCCATCAGAAATATCAGTTCATTTTTGCATTCCCACTACACTGTTTCTATTTGTGTTTAAAAAAGACCACACCAGCTTGAGTCACTTCTAATAAATTAACTGAAGCAGAGGACTGAATTGCATTTTCCCACATTGTAACAGGATGTCACATCTGGAGGACCACAGAATCAGTAGCTTGTCATTTTTCCCCCTGGGTCAAGGAATATGCCAATTCTTTTATAAACCAGTATAGCTCCCAGATAGACCCACAGGCTTTTCACTCAGAATAGGCCAGTCAAATCCATGGCCTGAATTTGGTCTTGAGGGAATACAGTCAAAGCCTCCCTCTACCTGAAACAACTTGTAGTGTTTGGGTAAGGTTGAGTTCAAGAAGTTCAATTTGAATTCTGTCACATGTGTGGTACGCATGGGTTTGTCCACGTGCACCAGTTCTGAGTTCCTTACATAACGAATGAAGACCCAGACCACAGTTTGATTGCTTGCACTCAGGGGTCTAATTTTACTTCAGAGTCATGAAGACATCCCACCTGGCCTCCAGACACAAACAGAGACTTTGAGGCCTTCTGTGGGTCCTGCTTCATGTGCTGAAGCAGAGGAGCACCATTCATATAGAAACCTTCTTATACTAAGGCTTCCTTGTTTGTGTCAGCTCAGCAGCTGGTCCAAATCCTGCTCATATATTCTTACTAGCACCTCAAGTGATTAAAACAAACCATTCTTCTCTAAGTCTAAAATATCTGAGATAAAATGGGACTCTTGTTGACACCCAGCTGATGTCCTGAAATCAATTTCACAACACAAACAGTAAACTACTGTCCCTTAGAAGTAGGGGAACAGAACTGCAGCCTTTGAGATCTTGTGGAATGTAATGGTAGTGTTGCTGAATAATCAACCATGCCTGCAGAAAAAAAAAAAAAAAAAAAAAAAAAAAAAAAAAATCCCTTGTTTTTTTTTTTTTTTTCCCAGCAGAGAATTAAAACCAGGACATTGCATGTCTGTAATAAAACCCAGAAACTTCTTCCATTAAGATTGCAGGCTTCTCAAATGATCTTTAGTCTGCTAATTATTTAAATGTATTTTAAAACAAGGATTGCAATCCTAAATTGTTATTGCAACAAAATGTTTGTATGGGACCGTTACAATAAGCATAAAATCAGTAAACATCAGCTGCTAAGATGTTTAATTTGCAATTCTGTGATCTGCTTAAGGTGGAAGAGAAGTAAATATCAGTAGACAGAATAGGACACTGGACAATCACACTGTTCTGTCCTTGGCTTTTATTCTATTTTATATTGGTCTTATGGCACACCTGCTACCTACTAAACTTCAGTTCTTTATTTAAAAACTTAACCCTTTTATTTCACTGTATTCATATGAAAGGAGATTAACTAAGTGTTATTCAGTATGGGAAATGGGTGAATTCAGAGACTTTTGGAGTCCTTGCTCTACCTCTGTCAATGTTAGCTCTTAAAAGTGTTTAAAATTCAATCTCTGTTGATTTCAGCTTATGAAGGAAAATTCTTTTGACTAGAAAGCCATCGTGTCACAGAATGACTACAGGATTAACTGAGCCTCATTATGTGCAGTGCACGTTACACTGGTCACGCAAGTTTACATCAATCACAAAACATTGTAAAGCTCAGGGCAACCCAGGGGTGTGTTTACAGCATCTTCTTATAAACATGACAAGACATATCTACAGGCCAGTCTGCCACTGATTATACCAATTAATTTTTCACAGTTTTACCAGTCAGGCTTGATTCTAAATATCTCTGCAATGAAGAAAGAAAATATTTACCTCAAATATTTCTCCAGTGTTCAGTGCTAGAAAAAGCCATGAAATCATCTCATCACAGCATTTAATTTCCATCTGATACTACTCTGACTCCATCCTATTAGTTACTTGGTATCTTCATGGAAGCAGAAGGAATACAGAAGGATGACAGAAGACTGTTAATGTGGTTATACCTTACTTGAATGATCTGCTCAATTCTGAGGAGTTACAATGCCATTAATTACTAGACCTTCATTCTTTCAACAGCCAAAGCCAACATCTTCTAAAGAATTTTGTAGCACTTTCTGAGTCTAGCTTTGGTTATCTGCCAACACAATGTGATGCGGTTTCATAGACTCCCTAGATTTCCTTGTGTGAAACTATACCAAACTCAGTTTTTCATGTACTTGATGGAGTGTCTCAGTTCACTTCCTTCCTGCCCTTCTTCTTAAACATAATCAGGAAAAGAAGGTGAGAAAACACAGGTTGTACAACTGATGTTAGGGATAGGAGCAATCATACAAAGAAGAGGACTTCAGGTTTTTGGTATTTTTTCTCAATGCCATGCTCTTTCCTCAATATTCAGATGGATATGATGCTTCTTTGCTTTTAGAAGAGTATCTGTTCTGTTGTTTCTCACCTTATTCATCTTTGCAAGAGAGGAATTTGTACTCCTTTCAGTCTTAGCTGCATCCTGCTATCATGATCTATACTTATAATGGCTATCTTTGTATTTTCTTTGACTCTGCCACATTCAGAGAGATAGCTACATTTTTTTCTCAATAGAACAGAAAACCTCAGGTAGAATTTGATTCATCCAGTATAACCCCTAAAAATTATTCAGCTGACTTTCCTCTTGTTGTTCCTCTTCCTTAATATCACATTTTCTCTCTTGTTTCTTCATAAACTTATCTTTTTCTCTACTTCCTCTTTTGTTTTATTTTCTGTCTTAAAACACTACTGTTGTCACTGTTTAAAAAACAGTAGAATTGAAATAACCTTTTTTCCTAAACTGTTTTTCTGTCCTTTTTATTTACCTCAATGGTGGAAGACTGTAACGCAGACTAATAGGTAAGTATAATAGATTGTTCATGCTGTTTATAATGTAGAGTAGATTTTTCTAAATTAGACAGATTGTCTCTAAAATAGTTGAGCAATTTTGTAAAAATAAGGATCTTCCTAATTCAACCTCACTTACAGATGTTTCTGGTTTTGAATGTGTCCAGAGACAAAATGCAATATAAAAAAGCCCGTCATCATTAAATACTGTATTTTTAAGAACTGCCCCTGAGTCTGATTTTTAAATTGAGGTACAGATAATTTAAAAATATGGAGAATGATGGCACCTGTTTTGTTTGCACAGGGTTTTCTGCTATACAGAATCAAAGAATCATTAAGGTTGGAAAAGACCTCCAAGATCATCAAGTTCAACCTTCAACCAAGTACCACCATGTCAACTAAACCACACTGCTAAGTGCCACATCTACTCATTTCTGAACACTTCCAGAAATGGTGGCTCCGCCACATCCCTGAATCTGTTCCAACACTTGACCATTCTTTCAGTGAAGAAATTTTTTTAATATCCAACCTCTCTTTGCTCGTTTGAGGCCATTTCCCATTTCCTATCACACTGGGCTTTTTCTGCATGGAATAAAGTGTGCAAATCAGAGCTCCAATCCACATCTCTCACCTTTTATGCTTATTCCAGGTGGTGTAAGCCATAGGAAGGTGGATACAAGACACTGTAATGTATGTGCAAGCATATCAACAAAGTTAAAAAAGACAAACCAGAACCATACAACAGAAAATTGCCAGAAAAGTTCTGCTAAGATCTATAATCATTTAAAGGGAATGGCGAGGCACAGTCCTTACCTTTCCCATCAAATTTATATATGTATCTCTAAAACATCTTGAAAAACATTAGAGTCCTCCAATTCAGCTGAAGTCCTGCTGCCAGAAGCCAATAAGAACCCAAGTGAAAGGGATGGAACAAAAGCAGAAACTCAGAAGATCCTGGAGGGTTTTTCTAGCCTACATGGGGTAACTGAGGCAGCCCACCACTGAGGAGCAAACCCAGTTAATCTGGGGGATATGGAAGAAGCAGACATGCATGAGCACCAGATGAGATTTAACAATCTCTTCTTTCTTGCTGTCTGTCAATGTCCCAGTCCTTGGGAAACCTCTCTATAGATAAGTTTCCTAAAAGAAACCTCAGAGAAAGAGTCTGAAAAGTTTCCTCTAAATCATCATTGGGGAATTCCCCAATTTTTTCCTTTGGATAAAGCTGAAAACTTAGAGATATTGGCTAGCTAAGTTGGGTATCTGAATTTTGATACTGTTGTTATTCCTATTATTGACTGTGTTCTCAATTTCTCATCTGTGAAACAAGACTAGCCACTCTACATGGAAGTCAAAGGAATGTTGCAATGAAAAATGTGTCTAAATGGTTGCAGGGTTATAGTTAGACAATGGAAAAAGTATTAGTATATTTGTAGATAAATTGCCCTGTAATGCCATTACTGTTCTCTCAGATTTGGTTTTTTATTCATAGAAAATACTATGATGTGCCCTCAGCACATATGAAGAAACACTAGTGGAAAGGTTTTACTATCAAATAACAAAAAATATGTTTTCTCTGGAAGAGTTTGCCACCTGTCACATGGCAGTGAGAAATAAAACATGACAGTAGTAAGTTGCAGCTCAGAGAAACAAAGGGCAAAGCATCTTGCTATCTTGGATTGTCTAATAGAACACCATCCAATATGTTGATATGTCCCTGCCCCTCAACAAACCACGCAGCCAAAAATAAAAAAATTCCCTCTGTGTTACCTTCGTGTTCAAGTAGCATATTTTCTCTGCCCTGTGAGATGCAACACCTCATTTTATAAGGATTCTAAAGCACTATAAGCAGGGAAGCAAACTGTCCAGAGAAAAACGTGTGCACAAAATGCAGCTCCTGGTAAAGCAAGTCAAATAAACTTCAGTGGTAAATGGAAAATAAAGCTGGAAAGGTTAGATGCAAAGATAAACCTTACTCTCAATGCTCCACAAAACCTTATTTTCCTTTGAAGTCTTCAGAGTTACATGCAGAGTTCCATTGCAGATTTCTGACCTCTTACAAGGGAATGATCCAAAAGCAACCCATGGAATATTCCCTACTGATTCTAAATCCTTTTGAATCAGATGTTCATGGTTGGTTTCATTTCATCTAACATTACCCACCATAAACCTAAGCATGTAGTCTAAAACGGTCAGCATCATACTTTAGATTTTAAATGAAGAGAGAATGGCATCTCTGAAAGTAATGCATCTATCGCAAACACATAATTTTTTTGGACAAGGAAGGAGCCCTATCTAAATTCCTCTATGAACTTTAAAGGGATTCTAGAAGGTTGGTTAGATGTATTGAAATATATAGAAAAAATGTTATCATCCTCTGACATGAAAGACAGCATAGGATTACAATTCTGCAATGAAAATGTACATTTTAAATTTAAACTTACATTGAACTACATTCCACTGCCTTCTTGAAAATCCTGCCCTATGGCTTGAAAGCAGAAGTTCAGACAGCAAACTTGAAATCACAGCCAGAAAAAGTTGGGTAGTGATATTGATAGACAGCTTTAAGACTCTAGGATATGTGCATGGTTTTGAAGGAAACCCATTGCATGTTCAAACCTGCAAGAGTGCAATATCATCATTCACTACTGGCTGCATTAGTTTTCAGTACCTGGGTTATGTTGATTTGCACACAGTTGTAAGCCAGCATTTTTGTCTTTCACTAGAACAAACTCTTGAAGTTTGAGAACCCAACCTTTGTTTGTCATGTTTATTTGTTGTTTACCAGTGCCTCATTTTGCTATATGCTCAGTACAAGGGCATTTCTTGTCTGACCTCTCATCTGATGCTTTCTTTTAAAGATGAACATCACAGCACATGAAAAGAGCACATAGCAGGCCAGACTCCCATGTAAATTTCAGAGCAGGAATGATCAGTCAAAATAGCCTGTAGTTTCCTTTAGCCCTTTACTTCTACTCCCTGATAGAGGACAAAAAATTATATGCAAAATCTGGCTTATGGAGCTGGAGAACTGTTTTAAGTTTTTCCATGAGATAGATACACAGGGATTTTAGTGCTATTGTGTGACAGGAGTCTGCAAGATGCTGATGACCAGAGCAGTGTGCCAGCTTGAGCACGTGTGTGCTGCTGTGTGCCATCACTGACCCGGAGTGAGAGGAGTGCTTCCAGCATGCTGACCATGTACAGGAATCCAGGCATTGGATGAAATAGAAAGGACTTCCACAAATAAGAAGCAATTTCTTCAAAGCAAGTTGAGTCCCTTTTATTCATTTGAAACATTCCACAGACTGGTGCAAGTGAAGAATTGGAAAACTGTTCAGGAAGAGGTGGCTGGGGCAGGTGGAAGAAACATCCTAAATTCTCTCTCTCTCTCTCTCTCTCTCTCTCTCTCTGTCAGTGCTGTACAGCTCTCCACACAGATTATAAATTAATACTGCTGGCTGTGGTAGACCTTTCCTGCTTATCCCACCTTTTGGAGTTCTTGAAAGCACTGATGTAACTTTTTTGGCAGATTTTCAAATGAAAGTGGTGATATATACATTCATTCTTGCAATATTTTGATTGTTTTGTGCAATTCACTTTCAAAGTTTGTGAGAATAGATTATAAAGTTTTCTCAAGATCTTTACAATCACCCAAACACACCTTGCCAGTGTATGAGGTAAATAAGTGAGAGTAACAATTAATTTCCACACTTATATTTCATCAAACCACTTAAAACTTTTCAAAATAATGTAGAAGTAAATTTTCTGACCTGAGGGTCCCTTATACACACTCTGTCATGCTGTAAATAACTATCAGATGCAGAACAGGGAAATTGCAGCTGCTGCAGATAGCACAAACACAGATCTCAGCATTCGTGATGGTATCAGTCTCAGTCACAGGGATAAATCTGAATATTTTAATATTGCTCATGAAGTCACAATGCTTCATTGCCTTCTTGAGAGCTAGCAAGTAAGTAAGATGGATGTACTGCAATAGAAGAGCCAGAAAACTCAGCAGTCAAGGTTTGCCCCATTCATTTGTAAAGTTTGTAGTCTTGGATAACATAGATTGCAGAAAGTGTAAATGGTCTACTATCAGAATTTACTGACCTGGAAGGGAAAGGGTGGGAAATAAACATCTACAATGGTAATAAAACTGGGCAGCCTTGTCTGCCAGTTGCCTGAAATATCTTACTGTGATTCAGCACATCCTCACTAAGCAATTTATTGTCCAGGTGTTGGAAAATTAAAAGAATTGACAGCTAAAAGTTATATTCTTAGCAGCAAAGTCCATGAGTAGAGAAGGCATTTCAAAAGCACCCCGTAGTGGGCAGGTTAAATCTATCTGCTCATAGAGAGTGACAGAACAGGATGTAGAAAGGTCACAGAAGTAAAGAAACCTTCATGTTCATTTGGCCTACAGAGCCAAAACAGAGGCTCGCTATGATCAGAGGAACTCAACAGAAACTCTGTCTAGCTTAGAGAAATCATGCTTTTTTTTTCAGATATTAGTCCTGAAAATAGGTGTCCATGTTCAGTTGGGCATACAGAGCCAAAACAGAGGCTCGCTATGATCAGAGGAACTCAACAGAAACTCTGTCTAGCTTAGAGAAATCATGCTTTTTTTTTCAGATATTAGTCCTGAAAATAGGTGTTACAGTCCTTGAACAAGTTATTAACCTTGGGATCCAGAACAGACCACTTGGAAAACAGGAAAATACAATAAACCCTCTAAAAATGTCATCCAAAAATGTATTTCAAAAATATCATTAAAAAAGATGAAAGGCATCAGCAAACCCTGTATGTCAAGAATAGCATGAGATAGTAAGGTAATTGCTTAGGCAGCCCTGGGTAATTGATCATACCTTCTTGACTGTTGCATTAGAGGGAAGATAATAAAAATGTAATCAATGGTGCTTACCAATTTGCCTAAATCTGTCCATAGGTGTAACCGCTAACAAATGAGCAGACATCTTGGGGTTTTTGTTATTCAGATGGTTTACATCTCCTTTCAAATTCCTCTGTCCACAATTAAATCCTGTTTCCTCAGGAGCAGAGGAAAAGTTCCTAAACATGTCAATATTTTGTCTCTTAGGATCAGTAAAAAGTCTAGAATTATAATCTTTGGTCCTAAATATTCCTAGTCTGCCTTTCTGACTGTGGCACTTTCTGGCTATGGCACTTTCTGTCTGCACAACACTTCTTTTCCCTACTTCCTTTGTAACTTCTGAACTTACTGGCAAGTATTCTTGATACCAGGCCTTTCCCTTCATCAAAAATGATGGGAAGCTTGAGGACAAAGCAGGGTGAGAGGATTGCTCCTTGGACATGTGTTTTCAGTAATGAAGTGCTAAGCACTAGGCTGTGGAAGATGGACAAAATTGCAAAATGTATTTTATCTGCTTCTACATATGACCCACAAAAATATAAATAGATCTAATTTCATCCAGGTTTTTATTTACTAATTTTCCACAAATGTTTAAAACCAGATTTAAAAAATAAATAATAATTTCTCTTCCAAAAACAATGCCTTTCATCTCCATGGAAAAGTGGAGATGATAGAGTAAAAATATTTGCCTCCTGAAAAAACAAATCCTCAAATTCCATAAATGTGTTTTTTAATCACTTTTAGTAGCAATTGTTTATAATACAGAATTTATATTCTGTGAACATCTAGAGAATGGACATCAGAATTGCCTTTCTCTAGGAGCAATACATACATACAACTAAAATTCAAGGTAGGCTAAAAAAAAAAAAAACAGTTAACCTCTTCCTTGTGAGGAGGGATGACCCAGAGAGGTCAAACAAAAGGTCTGAAATAGCTATGGGGCTTGAACTTTTTTTTTTTTTTTTCTTACAGGGCATTTACTGCATCAGTAGCAAGACTACTTGGTTGAAAAATACTAAACAAAAATTAATCCAATTTTAAATCTAACTTTTCTAACCCCACCATTATGATATTTTAGTTTTGTTCTCTGTGAGCACATTTTTTGTTTATTCAACTGAAGGGCAAACAGTTAAAAATCTCTCCTAATTACCCACCTTTATAAAAACATTTTTAAAATTTACTAATTCAACTTTTCAAGTAAGGAAAAGACTTCTAATTAATTTTCAATTAAAATGTCACATTCTTCAGAATGTTTATGTCATTTGCATAAACTTCTCTTATTCCCTTCAACTTAAACAAACTTTCCACATATTGCTATTCATGCTGTGCTATGAATTATTTCTATGACTACTCTTCTGGAGAGGGAAAATTTTATATAATTGCCTTAAATATTTCTTTGCATGAGTAAGTACATCTTTGGTAGAGTAATGGAGTCTACAGGGCACAAATTATGCAGTTAAAGTGATGCAAACCAGTAAATTTAAGGCATTTGTTAACACCGATGAGATACCTTGGTATGTCTGAGACTGAACAGGAAAGCTTTTAGTTTGGTGAACCATATTTAATTGTGAAATATGACAGCCCTTCAGCAGCTGACCATACTGTCCTGCCAAAGTCATCTTTGTGCTTCAGATTAGCATAAAGATTTATCTCTGAAACAGGGTCATAGAAAAATTTAGTCAACTTGCCAACAAGGTCCCAAAAGAACCAAGTTCTCCATTTTAGAGAATACACAACATACAAACACATTCAGTGTTACCAGATGCCTGTTCCTCTAAGGTAATTTGTACATAGGTAGACTTCATAAATGATCACTACCACAAAGCAATAATGATGGCACATTCTCTAACACTGTCCAGTGCAGAAACTGCTGAGGAGATAAAGTGCATTACTGATGTTTGACTCAGATGTGCAGAAGAGAGGTTTCTGCTGGGTATTGTTAAAGTAGTTCAAGTGAACTTTCAATTCCATTTCAGAACTCTTTCCACAGTCCTTCGGATTTCTTGCCACACCTAGTTTAAAAGCATATTATTAAAAACAGAGGAGGAAAATTCATCTCTTCAGAATTGCTACACTGGAGCACCAAAATCCGTCAGGTCCCTCCCCAGGACTACTGTCTCAGTTGGTCAACTTTTATGTGGTGCATGCTCTGCCCATGATTAAACAGCTCTAGCAGCAAACTCAACATGATGGGCTCCTTAAAATCTGTTCTCACTTGTTTTATGCAAGGATGACACATCACTCATCCCTAGGGAATGGCATTACAGCTCTCCAGAATCAAAAACCCTGGCTGCTACAATCAGAATGGAAGTTTTACAGCTGATGAAAATTTCTGTTCATAAATTCAGTACAGCACTGTTGAAATCTCCTGACATATTCTTTCCAATCCACCAAGGGATTTAACTTTTGAGATGTGTAAGGATGGAGAAACATACCTTCATGTAAGTCTTCAAGAGAGGAGGAGATGCGAGTCTTAGGGAGCTGCTACACATTGTACCTAAAACCCAATTCCTTATACCCTTTCCTGTCACCTTTGAGACATATTTTCACACAAGGAAATTAAGTGTAAAATGCTGTCATTTTTAGATAACATTTTTGACAACTGTTTTGCACAGATGTAAGTTATTGCCTACTTGCAATGCTAAAAGCTAGAGATTAGGGCAGGTAGCGACTCTTCAAGGCTGCTTCTAGTTACTTAAAGCGTCAAAATCTTTCTACTTTTTAAGGACTGAAAGAATCCTGAAAGACAGAAAGGTGTCCCCTTCTTAAAGAAAAAATTATAGATGGTTGTACAAAATAAGTTAGTGAAGGTGAGGGCAGGTTTGCTAGGGAAGGATAGTAGTGAATCTGGGATATCAAGGAAATCAGCCTACATTTGTGCAACTCAGGCCCTGTATGAAATATTAATCTTGTTCACTTACAAATCCCACATTGTAGTATTTCTTTAATGTGTTTATAAACCCTGAGAACCCTCTCCTACACTCCCCAGCAAAATCAGGAGCTCTTGAAGTGAAACTCTGATTTTTCAAATTCTTTATGCCACTTTGAATGATATAAACTAGGCAATGTGGTGATTATTACACAGTTTTATGTCACAATGCACTGAAAATTTCAACAGGATGAAAGTGAGAAAGAGTTAGGGGGAAAAAAATCCCAACTGAACGATAAAACACCAGCACTCCAGATGGCAAAGGTAAAACAATAATTATAGAGAGGCTGATATCTAAAATCTCAAAGACTAAAGATTAAGAAAAAATTTAAAAATTAGTCTAATAGGCACATAAGGGTAGAGTATGATAACATGGAAGATGAAAAACTGCAGAGCTATTGTAAGCATAACAAATTCAAAGTGTTGATAGGAAAAACGTGACTAGCAAATCAGAGGCTGTAAAAGAGACAAACTGTAAAAAGAGCCAGAGAAAGGGAATCAGATGTGTGAAATGAGGTCAGTAGACAAGTGAGAAAAGAGGTGAGATCTCGACTGTACTCTTGCAGCCGCTAGCTTGTTCGACTGGGAGCAAGCTCGTACCAGCCTTGGAGGGATGCTGGGAGGATGTGCCTGGCAGCACAGCAGACCAGGGCTGGCAGGTGGGCAGGCTGCAGGCAGGGACTCTACACCCCACCAAGCTGGCAGCAGCAGGTTAAATGCTTTCTGCAGAGTGAGGAAAGAGGCCCCCACACAGCTGAGTGTTTAAGCTAACAGGTGGGGTGAGAAGATCTGACAGACGAAGCTTATTACAGTCTCCCAGCAGAGCATGAAGTGGTTAGATGCTTCTGATGACCGGATACAAGGTGACTGACTCACTCCTATCTGCTGAACAGCTTGAAAGGAGGATATTTTACCCTGAGGAAGACTGACCTGTCTTCTTCATACTTTTTTTTTTTTTTTCCTTTTAGCATTTAATAATGAAAGCTTCCTCTCATGCAGCAGATTGGCTGCTGCCACAATTTCCCCGTGGACATGAAGCCAACAGTGTCCAGAGAGCTCTAGATAAACTTTGCCCTGCAAGACAACAGAGAATGGCTCTGTGAAAAGCATTTGGAAGGGCATGAGCTGTCCAGGGAAAACCTGAGGGGTTATTACCAGTGCATTGATCTCTGGTGTAGCTGCCCAACTACATGGCTTTGAAGCTGCAGGACATTAAGTCTGTGCCATGATTTTTCTTCTTCTCAGTGTTATTCCTAATAGGACTGCTAGATAATATTTTCGTACATTTCTGCTTGTCTTGTCTCTCAACACTGTTGAAACTGATAATGCATTTCAAACTCCTCTTGCAGAAAAATAGACTAATGTTTAAGGAACAGATAAGCCACAGGGGTTAGGAATAGGGCTGTTTCAGAGAGAGAAAAAGAATGAAATTTTATACAGGTCACAGTGTGTGTAGAAGGGACACAGAAGTGTCTTCTCACTATTGCAAATACAATTTTCTGTGTTTATGACTCTGTCTGCAATGGAGATAGCAGTACTGAGTAAAAGCAAATTTCAGCTTGAGCATTTGAGGAGATTTGGGACATGATGAGTACAGATTGTTGTCTGACATTCCTAATGAAAATTCAGATTTGGCCCTTCCCACAATGGTTGTGTTGTGGTTTATTTCTCCCATATGTAAAATAGGCTTCAACCCAACTCATATGCCTACAGATATTTACTGTGAACAAACAAGCTATTTCTATTCTCTATGGACAATACATATTTATTATAATATACAGTATAGCCCAGGGATAGATTCTCTGTCAGGGAGCTGGGAAAAGTACCTCTGTGCAGAACAAATACTCTTGACTGACCACAGTATCGCCTCCGCATCCTTGTCACAGCTTTATCTGCCCTCATACAGCAAGGAGGCATTTATTAGAAAGAGTTGCCTACAGCAAGCCTTAGATAAGGACTGTGAAGAGAAAAATAGAGTTTTGGGGGAAAAAAGTGAGTAGTGAGAAGAGGTCCATGTATTTATGTTTTCCCACAGTGTCACAGCATTAGAAGTAGAGAGAAGGTGGAGATCCTGTAGAGGACTCAGCTTCCCTTCCCTTACAAACAAGCACTGGGATTTCCAAGGGTGCAGTGCCACAGGAAGGCCTCATACTGAGCCAAGCACAAGCCCTGCAGCTCTCAGGAGTCAGCAGCTGTGGGGGACCAGGTTTTCCAAAGGCATTTTTTAAATGCTGTTTCCAGTGAAGCAGAATGAACCACCTCAATGCAGCAGATTATGCTCAGACTTCTGAGCATTTTGTACAGCAGTGTAGAAAAGCTTGTCCATTTGGGGTATATATTAATAAGGATTTATCTCACCTGACTCCTCACGGATCAGCAGGTCCAGCCACAGCAAATGGAGAGAATGAAGCAGTTCCCTCACCTGCTTCAAATAAGATGGCTTCTGTCTGTGTCTGTTTTCCTCCACTGAGGGCAGATATGAGTATCTACTCTGTAGGTATCTAAAGTTGGCAAGATGAATCCTTTTCTATCTATCTATCTGAACCAAATCACAAACTGCAATTTGTTAATGAAAATTGCCCTCCCACTTCTACTTTAAACCTGTAACTTGGAAGGAGTTGTTGAAGATCAAACACTGGAGATCAACCAAGCGTCATTAATAAATGGAGAGTAGATGCAAGCAGCAGAAAAGATGTAAACAAAGAATAAATGGTATGGATAGGAAGGAAGGTACAGTTCTGCAGATAGCTATAGTATTCAAAGGACCAAATGTGGAAGGAGCCTGTGCTGACTAAGGTATCTTATGCTCCTGGACTGATTTATCAAAGGCAAAACGTCTCTCATAAATGTGACAGCAGTGAAGACCGAGTCTTATTTCTGAAATTTTGCACTCAGGTTAGCTGCAAGAAGAAATTCAGTAACTCACAGGCCATCAAGCAAGGAAGATATTGAGTATATTTTTTGTCTAGTCTGTGCCTGTGAGTTTATGGGTGAAAGGTGTGGTTTTTAATTACTTGTTTTGGAAAGCCATTTTGCTCTGCTTTTACTACCAGAACAATTTGAACATTCGCATTGTCTGGGAAAAGGTACATCTTAATTATGAAGAGTAATTCAGTTGGAAGTTTCAACCTAATTTGCAAAGTGGACAAGCAGAAAGTATAAACATGTGACTGTCTCTAAACACCTAACTCTGCTCAGCAGGCAAGTATTGAAGGACCACAAACTGAATCTGTATATCAGCCTGGGAGCATCCAGCTGTGGTAATCTCATTGGTTAGCAGTAATTACATTCACTGCCAGGCAGTTCAGCTTGGTTAAGTTGGACTGCTGTGTGCTCAGATCTGCAGGTAGTCAAATCAGAGAGCCTCATCCAGACTGACTCCAGTGACACTCCAAACATAGGAAACGATACTTCAATTCTATTGCATGCTACCAAGCAGGCCTTATGCTTCACCCTGGTCCTTTTACAGGTGAAAGAAAAAGCCATTCCCCACATATGGAGGTATGTTAGTCAAGGGTTTGTAAAGTCACCCAAACACAAAAAAGTGCAATATCTTTTCACAGTACTTCCTGCATATCTTATGGAAATTCATTATATGGCTTAGTAAATTCAAAGGTCAGGTTTTGCTGACCTTTCATTTATAGTTTTTTATAATGTGTGACTTTTTAATAAAGCATCCATTGAACACATCAAACATCATTTCATTATTATTAGACATTTTGTCAACTTCATTGCTAGACACTGTGATGCAACATGATATCTGATTAGAGATTTTATTTTGTGCCTGACAGTTTCACTACAAATAGAAAAGAAAAAAAATTATATACCACCCTCATCTTTTTCTTGCACATATTCCCACCCATTATCTGGAACAAAACAAAAGAGTTTGTTGGACTTCAAAAGATGAACTAAGTACTTTGGTTTCAGATCTCATGCAGGACTGGTTCATGGAACAAGTCTGGAATTCTTCACAAATAATAATCTGTAGCTCATTAACCATCGTAACTATTTCCTGGTCCATTTCCTTCTAATAATAAACATGTGGCTCATAATTTCCTAGGCAAGGAAAATATCTACTTATTCCAATTCATAAATCAAATCCTATTCTTTATTTAAGGCAGTTATAAGCACTCCAGGCTAGAATTTTGCATTTAGAAAATCCATCTCACAATTAAAATAACTGACAGGAATGAGCCACAATTCTCCTGGTTTTCAGGACATCCAACAGAGTAAGAAAAGCTCATCAATTTTTTTGTACATACTGGTAAGACATTTGTTGACAGCATAGTGGCTTTTATCTATCAATATAGTCCCCCTGGCGATATATGTCAGTGCATCCTGAGACTTTATGGATTTATCCTTGTAAGGATTTTGACATGAATTACAACAGCTTTACCCTCAGTGTACAGACAGCAGACATGAGGTATTTGTCCAGGACTAGAAAGAAACTATATCTTGAAACCTATTCTAAAGTTTTAAACACAATGCACCATTATCTCTATCTTATGTCTTTGGGACATCATCTAAAGACACTCAGGATCCATAGAGGTCATTTTTCAGCTCAAAACTGAGCTTTTTGAACAGAAGAAAAATAGTTTATGCCAGATGGGTTTTTTGGACTGTTGGAAAACACTGGGCCAGGGCATCTAATCACACAGAATAAAAAGAAAATATTTTCTGATGGTATAGGACATGTGGTGGGCTCCAAATTCCTTCTTCACTTCAATTTATTCTTCCTTCAGATTAGAAATCAAACTTCAGCAAACAGAAGTCCATGGCCAATGTAAGTAACATGCAAAGGCCTTATACTTACTGCCTTATACCTGGCACAGCCATAAGAACCTTCCTCCAGACTATGAGAAATGAGCACAGAGTAGTCTTTATGCCCACAAATGCACATGCATGAAGCAAGAGTCACAAGCAGGCTGGTATGAACACACCCCCACATGTGTGCACGCAAGCACGTGCTCCATGTCTGCCCAATTCCCACTTTCTAGAGTGTACTTGATGGATCCCGTCTCCTTTGTGCTCCATTCACCTGAGTGGTGAACAAATTAGATGGTAAAAGGGCAGAAGAACTATGCTGGAAAGAGGAGAGAAAGACTGATTATACCCACATTATGCTCAGTGGTGAAATCAAAGAATAAGTAACTGAAGGAATGATAAAAAAGTATGCAAGAGTATGGGCTTTGACACGGGCTGTCCAAAATTCTAGTCTTGAATTCTGTGTGTCTGCTTGGATCCTTGAAGCTATTTTTGCCATACCTTTCCTGTGACTTTGACCCACATGAAAATTCCCAAGTGAATTTATCCTACAGTGCAGATCAATTAGCAGCCTTCCACAACACCTTTTATTTCCTGGCAGCTGAACATGAGCATGGCTTTTCCTCCAAACCTTTGTCACCTTAAGAGCAAAATCATTTCCTACCAAGGTAACATAGACACACAGAATCAAAAGACCAGGAAAGTCTGATCTATGTTTATAATCCACTTCCATCCTTTGGGAATAACTGGATTCTTGTTTTCTATGATTTGTAGCCTCTCCTTCAATACTCTAAATCACAAACATGGTATATGACTTTTAGATAAGCCTATCGTTCTTTGCTTCATATTCAGAACTGTACCAGGACTGATGTTTCACCAAGTTGGTTTCCGGAGAGTACCCCATTGCTGAAAAATGTCTTTGTATTTTTTAACCAAGTTTGAGAAAACATGTTTCTGGAGCAAACACAGGTGTAGATCCCAGAAAACTCGCATTTTTTTCCCCCTACAGCATCAGTTTTTCACAACCTCCTGTATTGAGACTATTTATGGCTAGATCCTGATCAAAGGTTATGCCTTTTTCAACATGACTTTTTAGATTGTGTCAGTTTGATCTTGGTACTACATTTTGTAAAATAAAAGTGTTAAGAAACTTGTTCTGCTACACTATGAGAAAAAGAAGTAAATCTATTAAATAACATTAATAAATCACACATTTTGAGGATAAATATTTTGCTAATCAATAAATGTTTAACAATACTCACTTTAAAAATATCAATATATACAATTTGATCTCAAAGAGTTATTTACAGTTCTGCAGGTAATTCCTGCTCCTTTAGAGGACTAAAGTGCAAAGGGTGGTTGTGAACACTGACCTGTCTCCCACAGTGTGTAGATACCCACACCTATGACTGCAGTATGTGTGTTGAGCAAAGTGACCAATCTCTCTTCAATGTTTGCTTTCTTTTCTCCTTCCTGTGAGACGCAATATCAGAAGTATAACACTGTTGGAAATAATCTGTGGTGAATATTGCATTAAAAAGAGTACTGAATTAAGTGTGGACAATTTGATGTTAATTAAATATGCCTTGCACTCTAATCAGACAATGGAAATGTTTAATAACAAATTTTTCATACCCATTTGGGTTTATGTTGAGACCTCACAGCTGTGCTGTGAAAATGTTGTAAACTACCAAGAGATCCAAGGTTCAGACAACATCAGAGTCAGTCCAGAGAGTGGAATGGCATACACTGAATTTACTTATTAGATTATATAGAGTATTACATGTTATGTTCTTTTAGCAGAGAAAGCATTAGAAGGAAGGAAATGAGGCAATAAAATCCACTATATTCAATGCACAGTAACAAAGAGGAACTTCCAGATTACACTGAAGAAATCTCTGAAAATCTGTGTGAGAAAGACACTCCTAGAAGTTTGTAAGTAAAATCGAGGCAAGGGATGTAATTGTGGGTGGTGCAAATGAATTCCTAATAAGACTTTTGTATGTATTCTCTAATAAGCAACTACATTCTCTAACTATGATCATCAGAAAAACACTTTCAAATCATGCATTGTAAATAAGCAAATATATTAAGTAATCTATAGTTTGATTAAATCTTTCTTTCCAGCTCTTCTCACAGAGGTCTCTAGGGTATCTTATGTGAACGTTAATAATTCCCAAAAGAAAAAAATGTATCCCTAACTTGTGAGGATAAATGAAAAAAAGCCTCCATTTGATCTCAGTAGTATGCATCAATTAGAATTGCTGCTGACAGTTTTGTGCAGCTTCTCTCAAAAATTTTCTTCTTGTGACTTACAAAGTGACTAGAAATGTAATATCTCCATAAGAGTTAGAGGCCCTGCTGTGCAATATACCCAGTAAATCAGAAGATCCAGCTTTTAAAATATTCTCTCTAGATCCAAGTAATTCCCTGTTAACTGAAGATAGGACATCCAAAATGGATTTTAGGAGAAAATGGATGAACTGCAGTGGTTACATAACATCAGTGAACATGAAAACCACTGCAGAATTCAACAGCTTGGCACACATCTATATTAAGGAAGCTTTTTGCATATTATCTGCTCAGTGATACACTATTTTACAGAAAAGTCCCAATTAAATCATAAATGGTTCTAGTTACACATTTACATTTTGGACTCTGACAGATCTGTGACAGGGCTGAAAGCTGCAATTAGATAAGAAGTGGAATGGATTAACTTCATTAACTAGCTGTTGGCACAGAGTTTAAAGATTTAATTCTAATCTCAGCTATAGGGAAATAATGAGTATAAATCACATGTAACCTTCAAAAGTAATTTGTGTCACCTTTTGTCAAGAAACACTCAGGAGTATTTATTGGGGCTGATGAATCTCAGAACTTTTTTAATGCTACTTAAAGGTGTTGGGCCATATAGAAGTTTGAAGAAGGGGTATCTCCCAGGAAAATGCACTGTTTTGGTTCCCTTGAAGATATGAGTCACTTCATACATTACTAATGAAAAATACAAAGCACTTTATCAGAAGATATGAATGTCTACCTATATCAGGAATCACATAAATGCATTATAAGGGTAGCATTCCTCTCTTGACTCTTACAAAGATAGCAGAGCTCTATACATTTTCAGAAACTACCTTCCCATTACAGAGAGTAAATTTGGAGCTATATACACTGCTCCACGTTTATACCTATACACCTCACAGCAATATTCTGATTCTTTTTTCTAAGCATGAACTAGGTGTTAAAAGCAGTAAGTCATGCTGGACCAGGAAAATAAGTCATCCTGTCAAAGAATACAATTAAAAAGAGAAGATTTCAAGGATTAATTAGGGCTAGGTGATCAGAAAAATGTAATGTTTCATGGAAAATAAATCCCTAACATTATTAGTACTCCAATAGTGTGCAGTCAGAGCATGGATATATATTTCAGATTAATTCCTTTCTCAATTTAATAATTTTTCATCTAAGAGATACTAAATCAGATAAGGAGAAGCTTTGATAGAAGTTACTGGTAGGTAAATCTAATTGAACAGTAAGAAAAAGAGTATAATGGAACAAATAATTTTCCTTTGTAACAAAGAAGAAAGAAATAGAACTGAATGCGTTCCCTTTTTTCAGTACAAAAAATAATCAGATCAACTGCAGTATTGAAAACAACCGTATTAGAACATATCTGATTTCATTGGAGTAACAGATGCTTGGCTAATTCAAGATATCAACAAGGATGTGAAAACAGTGGGACATAAAGTCACTCCATGTTGTGTCAAAGCTGAGGAAATTCTAAAAGATGCAATTCACTGAGTCACTGGCTTAATTGTGTGAACTGCTGCTGCTTTCAAACTTTGTGTTAAAGCATCAGATTATGTCTGTGTCTGACCCTACACCCACTGCAACAGCAGTGACACTGTCACTCTGGTGCTCCTAGTGTCTTCATTACTGCAGTCTTTGAATGCCTAAAACTTCTGGAATTGTATCCAGAAAGAAAAATATGGTACTTTTTTATTATTCACCCCATTTACCTTTCCTGACTGTTGTGGACCTGATGTGGAAAAGGTTTCTTTTTCATGTTTATTATTCTTGCAATTACTATGTACTGTGTCATAGTTTTACTTTTCAAGTAAAAAAACAGAAGCAGAGGAAAGCAAAATGTCAACACGCAGATAAGATGTCAGGGGTAAAGGAAAGATTTATTATTCCTTTCCTGGTTTCTTCTTTAATTAGCTGAGTTATTTTGCTAATGGTATGATAGCATTATAAATGATAAATATTTGTTTTAAAAATTCATTTGTAAAATGAGCAGTGGCAAGATGGGGATTCACAAATATAAGGGTAGGTAATGTGAATTTTCTCTTAACCTTCTGCATTCAGAAGTCTAAATGTGTCTATCTCGATAGAGATTTCTGTTCATCATGGCATGATAGATTACAGCATGTAGCACAAAACCATGCATAGCCATTTTTCTGGTCCACTGCAGAGAGGATCTCTTCAAAATAGGGGTTTGAAATGCTCAAAACCACTTTTCAAGGACAGATTTGGAGGTGGAATATTGCAGGACACAGATGGTGTACAAGATTTTGGGCAAGTTTAGCCAGGATACAAAGGTAAAGGTCTGGGGAAACACCACGAAAATCCAAGCAAGGCCATAGTGCTGTGCAAGACCTGAAAATGTTTCTAACCTCTGCATGATAATGCATGCAAAAATAATTGGCCATTGCTTTTAAGAAAATCTACAAATATGAGGCAAACATGCATATTGCAGGTTAAGCACAGAGTTCCTCTTCAAATCTCTTTTTTTCCAGCAGCTGCTCACTTCTATGCTGCTTTCTGTATTCAGAATACACTTCATTAAATGGATAATATGGACAAAGAAGCAAAAAGATTTGGATATACAGAAAGCAGTCAAAGGTTTCACAACAATAGCCCATAGTACTGACTAGAATGTGACTACAGAAGAAACAGAGGAAAGTGGAAAAACATCACAGGCTAGGTAACATCACGGTCCATCTCCTTTGAAGACTCATGGCAAAAAATTGACTAGAGCCTCCAGCAAGTTCCCTGCTAGGCATCACACCCAGCTCCTACGGATGACTGCTCCCATTACTGGAATAAAATTGCAGGGAAGAAATAGATCTTGTAAACCCCTGCTTCAACTAATCCTCCAGAGTGTCTCTGCCTCTGTCCCAAAAACACTTTCAAGTATGTGTTAGGAGTAGTAGAAGCTAAAAGAGGTTTTCTTTCATGTATCCAGGGAAATCAGAAAGAAAGAGAACTTATGATGTTTCAGCAAAACAGGCCGAAACACATAGTGGGTATAAAACATGAAAGAAAGGCATAAAAACAACAATCCTTCTCACAATCTAGATGAGACCGTCTGATGAATGGGCCAAGGACATACACAAAAATAAATATTTACAGTCAAGGGGAAAAGACAAATTTACAAGGTTTCTTCATATCTATTTCAAGTATGATTACACTTCACTATTACATCATTTAAATATTTCATTTGTGTACCTTTGATGAGTACACAAATGAACTCCATTAACTCCAGATTCTTAGCCCTTATAAATTAATACTGCCTCCTTTGTCAGTCATGGTACAATCCTCAAGGATAACAAGACTGATGACAAGTAAATGCATGTGATCTATAGCCCTTACCACTCCCTGACATTCTCCACCTCCAATTTTAAATCCTGGCCTACACCCCTTTTCCTTTAACTAAACTCTGATAAGAAAATATCTTATTTCTGTTTTCCCATCATTTCTTAAAACTGTTACCAACTTCTTTACTTGTTAAATATAGCTGTCAAAAAACTGGGTGTGAATCCAGAAATTAAGTTTTCCTACATTTTTTATACTACTGATGTTGTTATCTCTTTTCAATTGTAGTTCACTGTTGTTAAGGACATTGTAAGCTGTTTAAACAAATTAGCATTTGAAGATACATTCAAAGCTACCTCTCCAGTCTCATGCAATGGCTTATATGCACACCATAGACAAATTAGATTACCATTTCAGATGAGAAAAATCTACCTTTGTATCTGATATAAAGGTGTGCAAGGACTATTTTGCAGAAAGGACACTGCTTTGTAAACTAATCATAATTATAGTAATACCAATACCACAACATAATACTTACAAATTTTTGGAAGCAAAACAAACTATGCTATGAAGCATAGCAGTAGGAGCTTTTGTTGAGACAGTTTTGGTTCAGAGTGCTGTACTTTACAATAACAGATGGAAAAGAGAGAAATAGTTAAAGAATCAGAAAAAAATAAAGGTGAATTAGTCCATAAGACTCACTCAGAGCCATGAAATAAATGGAAATATGAGACAGAAATTAATGAATGGGATAAAAATAACAGACATACAGAGCTAGTTTAAAGGTCTGTTTACTGCCATACCATGTCTTCAGGTGAAAACAGAACTAAAGGGTAAAGTGTACAAGAAAAAAATTTTGTACTAATTTGTCCTCCTAGTTTGCAAAACTCTGAATATCTTCAAACACTTGTAGATATATGCAAAGCAACATCCAGAGATGGGTGAATGCATCTCCCATTCATTTCTCTAGTTTGAAAAGCATAATATATGTACAGAAGGTAAGATGTGTTTCAGGGGCAAAATGCAGGTTTTAGGGATTGAAAAGAAAGTTCAAAAAACTGAAATGAAATTTAAAAAATCAAATCATTCAAGAGCTAAGTAAAAAGAGGAGATAAATTATGAAATCAATACAAAAAATAGCAGTAATGAATACCCTGTTATTATGAAACATTACACAGACATGTGGAGCAGGGCTCAGTAGCTATTAAATATTAACATTAAAGTGCATATCAGTTTTGATAAAAGACTGCAAAAAGTTGATGCCTTCTCTGTCAATAGATTTGAAATTATTCTCTATTCTGACTATACTGTAAAGCCACTTGGAGGTGGTGAACAGAAAATCCATGAGTTTTACATGCTTTATCTGGTTAAATGTGAAGTCATTTCCAAGCTGAAGTGGAGTTATGAACAAAAGAAATGCCTTGCATGTTGATTTACGTTTGGTTTACAATGTTGACACTGTCTGGAGCCACTCTAGCAAATCCATGAGACTGCACATGTTCTGAAATAATAACCTGAGTAAAGTGAACATTGGTGGTTTAAGATGGGCTTTTGGAAATATGAGTAGAGTTCCTATCTGATATTACAGATTCCGAATAAAAACACTTACCTATGTGCTTACAAGTGTTGGCATGTCATATAGGTCCATTTCTAAAGTTGTGCACCTCATTTATCCTAAATGTTTACTGTAAAGTGAATTCATCACATTATGTACATTCTGGAGGTACCTAACTCTTTCCATTTATAATTCAGACAAATCAAAGTGTCATTTTAGAATAAATATGGGGTTTTTTTTATGTGGGTGAAGGTAGATGAAATAAATTCCCTCTTTGTAAATGATGTTATAAAAGGCAACAGTAATTCAACTCAAAGGTGTGAGGTTTAATTCAAGAACTATCTGGGAATAAAAAACTCCAGCATTATTATTTACTTGAATATATTTCACTGGGGGAAAAAAAACTTCAGAAAAATAAATAATTCAGGCTTATATTTAGTACATTTATCATTTTTCTGTGAAGAAAGAAATAGCTTTATCTGAAAAAAAGGCAACATGTATCATTATAATTACAACATAAAGCTATTATAATATCACTGTGTGTTCGACAAAAGCCCAGAAGCATTTCTAGGGTAAAGGATTATTTCACTCCTCATTACACTATTACTTCTCCTAAGTAATGGATATTCCCATGGCATAATCTGGTATGCAGTACAGTGTTGGTGCAACTTTGTCCCAGCACTCCCTTTCTGAACCATTTTCCTTCCTGTAGCAAAGTGCTCCATACTGACCCCCTAAGTCCAATGGATCTGTTTTGTTCCAGTACAATGGAAAAGGGAAAAGGGGAGTAATGGCAAACACAGGATATGGTGCAGAGGTGAGTGTGACATCATAGTAGTGCCAGTTCCCCAGTCACTTTGGTGGCGTGTCCATCATTATACCATATTATAAGGATTTATGGGGAGAAGTATGCAAAAGAAAGTAGCAAATAGCAAAGAATTCAGTCCTACTGACAGGAAAATAAAAGCAGCAGAGAAGGTTTTCAGTAGGACACTGGCCTCCGTAATCCTGCAATTTGAAAAACATTAAGCATCTGACAATAGAAAATGCTTGACAAGTATTAGATTTGATGGACTGTATCTACTATCACTCCAGGGCTGGTATGGCAATTCATGACTGCTGGAACAGCACCTCTTCAAAAGAGACATTCCACTGGCTATGTGTTGAGATTCAAAGTTCAATTAATCCAGGAACCAGGAATCATTCTGTGACCATCTGCTTGGGTCAAGGTCACTTACTGTCTCTGATCCTCAAGGCAGAATGGCAGGCACTTCTCTTAGAGTGCAGCTTCAGCTGGGGTCTGCACAAACAGCAAGGTGAGGGGGTGTCAATAATGCAGGAAGGGCAGCTTTGCGCGAGTCTGGAAACATGCAATGGCAAGGAACAAAAGGAAGAAGAGATTTCCCCTGATACTGGAGGCACATTTGCAGAACCATGTCAGTGCTCTGCAGACTGAAAAAGAAAAACCCATCATATCAAAGGAGGTGCTGGAGCTGAGCAAGGCAGCCCCATCAGCTCCCCATGTTACCACCAACATAACCAAAAAAAAAGTGATGGGTGACAGTAGTGGGCAACTCTCCTCTCAGGAGTGTGGAGGAACCCACTTTTTGACCTGACATGGCCAGATGGACACACTCCAAGAGTTGTGGTAAAGGGCTCAGTGTCCAAGTAGGGACCAGTGATGGGTGGAGGTCCTCAGGGATCACTATGGAGACTGGCACTGTTTAACAACTTTGTTGGTGGTATGAACAATGCAATTGAGTACACCCACAGCAAGTTGCTGGTGAAACCAAGCTGTGTGGTTTGGGAATCCCTTCCTTCCAGTGGGAATCCCCTCCCACTGGAGGGAAGGGATTTCATCCGGGGATTTTAACAGTCTGGAGAGGTCGGTCTGTGTGAACTTCATGAGGTTCAACAAAGCCAAGTGCAAGGTCCTACACCTGGGTTGAGGCAATCCCAAATATAAATAAAAAGAATGGGTAGAGAATTAATTGACAGCAAATCTGAGGAGAAGGACTTAGGTGTTTTGGTTGACAAGAAGCTCAATGTGAACCCAGCAATGTACATTTACAGCTCAGAAATCCAACACCTTACAGGGCTGTATAAAAAGGACAGCGGCCAGAAGGTCAAAGGAGATGATCCTCCACCTCTGTTCTGCTCTCAGGAGATCCCACTTGGAGTGCTGTGTGCAGCTCTGGGGCCCACAGCTAAGGAATTACGTGGACCTGTTGGAATCCATCCAGAGGAAAGCAACAAAAATGTTTAGAGGGCTGGAGCACCTCTCCTATGAAGACAGGCTGAGAGAGCTTGAGTTGTTCGGCCTGGAGAAGAAAACACTCCAGGGTGACCTTGCAGCACCTTCCAGTACTTGAAGAGCAGCTGGAGAGGGACTATTGTCAAGGTCCTGTAGTGATAGGACAAGGGATAATGCCTTTAAGCTGAAAAAGAGTAAATTTACATTAGATATCATGAATAAATTCCTTACTGTGACGCTGGCGAGATGCTGGAACAGGTTGCCTAGAGAAGTTGTGATACCCCATCCATGGATGTTTTCAAGGTCAGATTGGATGAATTTTAAGAAACCTGATCTATTAACTGGCATCCCTGGCCATGGCAGGGGCACTGGAAATAGATGACCTTTAAGGTCTCTTCCAACACAAATTATTCTATGATCCTTGGATTCTATGATTCTATTTTATACAGAATACAATCAAGAGTTATAAACAGATTACATGATTAGAAGTAGAACCAGATGTTTGAAGGAAAATATTATTACAAGGAAAATATTCTGTTTGTGTTCAGGTCTAAGCACTTAGTAAAGTATTGTCTGGTCTGATTCAAAGCTTTGAGACCTCAGTGGTGATGGATCCTAAGGATCAGGGGGTTTTCTTAGCCTGAAACACTGCAGCAGCGTAACTAAGTAAATGTAATTTTGACCTAGTTATAAGAACGTGAGCATCTAATAGAGAGTTACTCACAGTAGTTAAAGCTACGCTTTTACCCAGTGAGCTGAAACTAACCCTTTCGAGTCGATACAAACATAGTTTTAAAGTGGTTTGATTGTCCAAGGATATGCACTGTGTAACCCAATTGCCTCAGTTACACTAGGACAACTTGTGTAATAAAGCCAGTGAGTGGATGTGCATCCAGACAAATCTCGCTTTACCCTGGGGGTGGAAGAATCATGGTGTTTCAGTGAGCAGCCTTCCTTCTGTAACTGTCAACATTTAGAAAGAAGGATGAAAAAGAGATTAAACTCCAGTGAGTCAGGGAATAACTTCAGATTTATATAATTAGCAGGAACCAAGAGCTTTTTGAAATGTGTTTTTCATGAAAGGAAAGGAAACTTCCCTCCAGCTGTCTTTCTCTAAAGACCACCGCTGTTCTCTGCTTGATTTTACACTGACCACAGGTCTCCCCACAGTCTGAGCCAGCCTGTGGGTCTTCTAGGCCTGAGCCTGGAAGAGGGTAATCCCTTTATTCTTCTTCAGTCTCTTGAAATTTTGCACCAACAAAAAAAATTGTGATTTTTTTTAGGATACAAGGCCCTAAGTTAGACTGAAGTAGACTTGGCAGAATATATTGTTCACACTTGAATTCATTTTTATCTAGTTTAAACTTCATAACTAAGAGGTGTGTATTTTAACCAACAAAATTGATAAATTAGTGCATATTTAATCAGAATGGCTGGATTATCTAGCGTCATCCTCAGAAGACAGCAGTGGCTTTCTGGAAACATTTAAGTGGTATGGCCTTGACATCTATGGAGGTGAGTAAAATGTTCAAGCCCATTCCAGATGCATTTTAAGATATTCTTTCCTACTCTTTCCTACATATGCAAAGTCAGTGAGAAGGAAGGAGGACATTTTTCCACCTCTACAAAACTTCTGTGCTGCCAAGAGCAGAGGTGATGAAGTTCACAGAGGCACCAGGGCTGCATGGCAAGCCACAAACAAGAAGAAGGGCAGCAGTATCAGCATTTTCCTTATATCTTTCAGCCACTAGCCTATTCCCTGTACATGGTTGTTTCATGGCTGACCAACCAATGCTGGTCAAAACATCTGTGGCAGAGCCCAAGCCTGAACTATGAGGTATTGTAGCACTGCCAGCATTGCTGACAACCACTTCCATGCCTACAAAACATCTCCAAGTGTCCTTCTTTTCAAAACAACACAGTGTCTCTGCCTCTTCAGGATGCCAGAGTATGGTCTAACCAAGGGCAATTGTTCTCCCACTTCACCACCCTCTGCTATCCACCATTGCTGGAGTATCAGAGGAGGCATCATCCACCACTGATCCCCTTTTGTTGTTCAGCAAGAGCACTGCTGAAACTATAATGAGATTGAGGGTGGGAGGGGAGTGGTGGTGAGGGGTTGTTTCAAGGACAACTGCAATGGTCAACATCAAGTGGGAAGAAAAATTACTGTCATCAGCATGCAAAGCCTGCCAGTGAGGTTTTCAAACCAGGGAAACATAATCAAGTTTTTAAGGCAGAACCACAAAGCAAGCTCAGCACTTTTGCCATTATTGGAGCTACTGATAACAATTACTCTTCTGGTGGCAGGGGCAGGGACAAGGGTCTTCTCTCCCTTTTGATTTTGACCTTTGTAAATCTTTTGGCATTGATGCAGCAATTACTGCTTAAACCCATTACAGGCATGGATATGGAGCTATCATCAATCATTGCTTTTTGAAGGCCCAGCATCCTGTTGTGCTATACACTGCATGAGCACCAAAAAAAAGGCTTGCCCAAAACAAATGCTCTTTTCTTGTTTAATAATCAAGGGGAAATCACATTCCTGGGAGCCAGGAAGATAGATGTTAAGTCTAAAGAAACATCATTTCTGATTCTACAATGACCTTCCAACATCTGCTCTGTTGTCTATTCACAGTTCATACCACTGCTGTAACTGCATGGGGTGAGTACAGGTTTTATTTTAATAGTCGCTTAGTAGGCAAGCAGTAGCTAATGAAGCAGACAAACTGCTTCCTTATACCTACTCCATGCAGTAAAAAAAGGCCAGAAACAATTTCATTTGTTTCAAATACAGATCATGTGCTTTTATAAAAAAGGTCCATACTCTAGTATGACCTGTATCCACTTGCTGCTGCATGGGGTACAGTGACTGCTGTCACAAAGGTGCAAAACAGATGCTGGAGTTCTTGCATGAGGCACAGCTAAAGCAGGTAAAGAACACACATAGCTAAACCTGTGAAAGCTGGGTAGGAACAACTGAATGGGCTTCCTGAAAACATAAGAAGAAAGGTAGGATGCCAGGAGAAGTCAGATAACTTTTCATCTAGTCATGAGGGCCACTTAGATGTAGGACCTTGTTTATTATTATATATAGAAGGAAATGCCTTTTATCTAATTTTTAAAGTCTTTGTGTGTGTGTGTGTGTATATATATATATATATACACATATGTAATAAAACTTTCACAAATATACACTTATAGATTTATACACACACATACAATGTATGTGCTCCTGTAAGTAAGCATCTTTAAAACTTATTATTTGTCAACTTTAAATTTCTTTTTTTTTTTTTAGAGGGTCTGTCTAAATTTCTAATATTGAGAAAAATAGAAATTGTATAAATGTTCATGAAGATGATCAGCTTCTTCCAGAAGTTACTTGTGATGGATACTGTTCCACAGTATGTTTCAGTTAATTATTGTACAGAAATTTGGCATGCAAGTTCAGAAGGAATAAACACTATTGTTTCCAGTGTCTTGGTTTCAAACTCTGTTATGCACTGAAATCCCTAAGCAAAAGGTCTTTCCTCCATGAAAGCAAGATGAGATTCAGAAGCAAAAAGAGAATCAGAAACATGTGAAAGATGAGTTCCCTACAAAGCAACATTTGAAAATTCCATGTCCAAAAGGAAGGTGGTTTTAACTAATGATACCTCTTAAGTTTTCAGGTTTTTTACAGAACTGTGAAAGTCTGAGATGTCTGTGGTCCTCAAAATCACAAAAACACAGAGAGGCAGAAGCCCTAAGGTTCAGATCATGTTCTGAATTGGCTGGAAATTAGGAGATTCAGTAGTGTCTGTGCTAATAAACCCAACACTGGCACTTAACTCCTGCAGCAGGGGCTAAGGCTGGCAGTGTGAGAAAGCTCACATGCAGACCTCTGCAGGAAGTCTCAGCTCCTGGAGTTTTAAGCTTGCAGGAGGAACACAGATTTATAGAAGCTTTTTGGAGAGGGAAGAATGAGCCATTTATTAGTTGAATTTTTGGGAGGCATCCAGGAAGACTGAATAAATGTATGGCATAGTAAAAATAGCTTTTTCATAGGATACTTGAAGCCAGAGAGTCATAAGGGGCAATCTGGGACAGAAAACAGTGACTGACTATCTGTTTATTAATAAGGAGATCTGACACTCTCTGACAGCAGTTTTGCAGACATTCAGCACTTCAAAAGACCTACCAAGTTAAAAATCTTCAGCCCCCTTATGTCTCTCAAACATGCACAATTCAGCTGTCACAGGGGAACACAGGTGCCCAGAGCTGAACAAAGGAAAAGACAATGATAAGAAGCTGCAGCAAAACTGCAACGAGTGACACATATCATGCCTTTCATCAAAGGTTCTGTCCAGAAGGCTCCCCTTCCAGGCCAGGGCCAAACCTCCAAACCTGGCTAGGGTCAATGTCCAGCTGTTCTACACATAGCTTTGTTACTAAATGTCTGATACAAAAGCATTGTGAAAATCTTCCATCTTGCTCTCTCGGCCTTCACATTCTCCATTTTTCCTACATGAGGATGCTTCTGACACTCTCAGGGAAGTTAGTTTTCTCTTGACAGCCTAATAATTAAATAGTTACTGTAAACTTCCTAACAGAAGGAAGTTGGAAAAATTGTCCAATTTGCTAAGAGGACTGCAGTTTCAATTTACGGTTTTTGTAACTACAGACCTGAGTTGGATTCTAATACAAGAACCTATTAAAATATCCAAAGGCAAAATAACTACTTTGGGAGAAGAGGTCTTCCAAACTACCTGTAGGCAGTGACAGCTCAATAATATTTGATTCATCCCCTAAAGCATATTTGTCAAGAAGAAATATCCCTGATGATATTTCCAAGAGAACTGGACATGAGGGATGACATTCATAAATAAAGGTAGTCAGACCCACAGCAGGTGCAATGTATACATATATTTGATGGCTCTGTCTGTCTCTTTCTGCCTTTTAAAAGAGAACAGAAGAAGAATGAGAAGAACCTTCTACTCATGGTGGTGGTGACTTTGAAACCTCAACCATTTTTGTTGATTCTGAATTTGCATCAGGAATACCAAAAAGTTTAAATTAAACCTTTTTTTTTTCTGTTTCTCAGTCCTTTATATAAACCAGATATAAGATAAAGCAACTGAAAAAGGTCTGAAAAAACTAGACCAATACACTAAAGGCAATCAATCCTTTCTGAGAGCAATGGTGTAATATGACAGAAATACTGTAAAAACCACTTGGGGCTGTATTCCATCCTTCCAGTCCTTAAAGTTAAAAACTGTTCAACTCTTAGTATAATTTAGAGCAGCTCCTCAAACTTTTAAAGCTCTCTGACATCGAGTAAAAGTCATAGCCACACCAGCAAGACCACTGACATTCTGTGATACTTATGTCCGTAGAGTGCTTCCAGCACATCTCCTCCCCTGGGCTATCTAGGAGGGATCACTCACCTTAACTCCTCACTGACCTTAGTCTTCATGGAAAAATGGAAATCCTCAGTTCTCCATTTAGAGAACACAAGAGTAAGAATGGCAGGACAAGATGTAGTTGTGGCACAGCTTATATACAACCAACACCAGAATAGAGGGGAATTACTTGGTGATCTTAATGTGCAGCCAAACACAGTTGATCCCATCAAGACGCAGTATAAAGTCAAGGCCTTCATGCATGAAAACTTAAGATATCCAGATTCTCCAGAAAGCCATTAGATCATCTCCATTTCTTACTTTTCAGACCAAACACTTAATTTGTAGGCATTAAATTAGTCCGGAGCTTATCACGGGTAATCCTTCATCACATTTCATTTTCAAGATAGCAGCTTTTTCTTTTTTTTTACACACTGAGTAAAAGAAATCTTATCAACAATAATACACAATATCAGAAATATTTCTAGCTTCTCTTACTCAGGAGTATGTGGCCAGACCTATTCATTCTATAACTAAATCAGTTGTTTGTACAGTATTACCCTAGCTGAAGCATGGTCCAGATACAGAAAGCAACAAAATACTGTTTGCTGTCAAATGTCCTCATTGTTTTTTCCCTCAAACTTTCTTCATCTCCCTTGTCACTAATTATTTTAAAGCACTCATGAGCACCATGATTACACTGTGGCTACAAAGGATGGCATTTTCCCTACTAAATTTTAAAGTGTTTACTGGGGTCTTAGGAATCTTCCTGTCTTTCTCTACTGTCAACAGCAAAGGACAAACAGGTTTACAGGATGACACATCAGCCCTTCCAAGAAGTGGACAAAATGCTGTAGCCTAGATACAGAACTATCCAGAAGACCCGGCACACAGAGAGATTATCAGTCATTCTGTGTTATCATGGAAAGAATAAGAAGGACCTCAGGTCCTACGAGTGTATGTTCTGGGTGTGGTTCTACTTGTCCATCGATTCATCTATAACCACAGGAGTGGAGCACAGAGTTTATTAAATGCACAGAGGATGATGACTTTTGAGTGTCAGGGCTTGAAGGACACCTTCATAATTTGAAAATACAAATTATAAAAATATATTAAAAAAAAGAAAAAAACAACACAGGCAAACACAAAATGTTTCAGGTAGCTAGAAATTATCAATTAGACTTAGTAAAAAGGATTGCAAGATGATAAAGAAGATACATTAGATGACACCTTGGCATCTTTTCATCTCTATGCACAGTGGTGTGGAGGAGCCTATCTCTACTTAATGGCATAGTAAAAAAATTCGACATCTATGTAAAGTATTTAGTATCCTAATGTCAGCACTTTATGTACATAATATGAAGAGAAAGAGAGAAATAAGAAATAATTCACTGTATTCACTCTGTTTTAAGAAACTCTTCTCATCACATACCTGATGACATACTAAAAGCAGAAGATCCTCAGTTTAGTACACCAGACACTCAAGGGTGTATAATTTTTTACTTTATAGAACAGAAGACAGGACAAATATTTCAGTAGTGTCAATATTCTTTCTTGAGCTAAATTAATTTCAGAATCTGCTCTAGAAACATAGGACTTATCTTGGTATCTGATGGCTACAAAGTGCCCCAGACAAAACACCAGAAACACAGAAGATGTGGGATAATGGTTACAATCCATACCAGGAAGAGGAAGGATCACATTACATCTGGGAAAGAGAGTGTCTAAGTAAACCTGCAAGGGACTTGAACTCTCCCAGGAATGAACTGTTCTGCACTGTCTGTGATAGTACTAAATTTCAATACAAGATTATGGTGAAGGATCAAGAAAAAAGAGTGCAATATACTGAAAATATTTCTTTGGTAAGTCATAACCAGTACATAAAATCATAAGATGATTTGCAAAAGTGATAAATTTTTTCTAAGGACAGATTAAAAGAATGAGGAAAGAAAAAATAAAAACTGTATCATATGTTGTCCTCAGCCTTTCTCTCCGCAGTTCTAAGCAGTATTTAGCTGTACTTAGTCAGAATTCTGTTTCCTGGACTTCACTCCTTCATGTACCAAACAATCAGAGGCAGTTTCTCTGCATTGACTGAATCCCTTCTGACACACTCTTCTCTCAAGTTAATCTAAAAGGCAAGATATGGAAAAATGTCTTATTATGCAGCAGCAGTCAGCTTTTTGTCCTAGGAGATTTTTCTCTAAATTAACAATCATTTTAGTGGCTGAAAATCACTATTTTTTTCTTCGAACTCACTTGTTAGCACACACTTTCTCCTAAATCAGAACGAAGACTAATGACAACTTAAATGCCAGGAACAGTCTGAGAGGCTAAATTAAGTTCCTACTTTCATCCAAACGCAAGAAAAATTTTGTGATTTCGGATGAAACTCATGGGTTGCATGCATATAAGTCCCTGGAAATATCATAGATTCTAGTTAATACCTACTGCCAAATTTTGCACTGATTTACACCATCTGCCACCATATTAGACTCACTCACTAAAATCTGTGGAAGATTTGGTTCATTACACAGTTTCATTTATTTGGTATATACTGCAAAGGAACTGAAAAAACTCCATGTTATAAAAACCTCTAATCCATTCTTATAACAGCAAAGCTTAAACATTTTCTTTCATTCTTGCCGATAGAATTGTCATTATGCAGACAGTAATTTAGAATTATTTGTTTCACCCATTATCTTTTGAATTGACTGTTTCCATTTGCACCTTAAACATTTAAGAACTTCTTAGTCACTTTTTTTTTCTAGTTTGAGTCACTATTGTCAGACACATAGAGGTACATAAAAGAGGTGTTAGAGACTTTGTCCTCATTTTTGATGCGAACACACTGTTGATTTTTCATTGCTGAAAAACACTTTGAAACATCATGATGATTCATAGTAGCAGACATTTATTGCAAAATTTTTTGTCCTTTCATGCCAACCAACTTGCAGTGGTAATGGCAGATAGCAGGTGCTGGAGTTGTGGTGGTTGTTTTGAGATGTGTGATTCAGTTTAACTGGGTACTTTATCCACTGGTATCCTACTCTTGCACTGCTCTGCTATTGTCCCTCCAGTGGCACCCTCCAAAACAATTTTGTCAACTGCAGAAATCCAACTATCTATTTCAATTCTCCCTAAGAAAACAGGTCAAATAAGCACCAATCTCTTTTCCTCCTGCTGTCTTTCCAGAAGACTCTGACTATGCAGCACTTTCTGCTAATGCACTGAATTGTTATCTTCTGTGTAATTTCAACATTATGTTGTCAGTTCTGAATGTTAATGTTGATCCTGAGCCAAGACCAACAGTTTCAGATTTTTAAAAGATTTTTAACTTTTCAACAGCTGTGAACTTCGTCTTCTGTTTTGTTGGTTTTTTTTTTTTTTTTTTGGGTTTTTTTTTTTTTTTTTTTTTTTTTTTTTTTTTTTGTAGGTTCTGGTTATATCATACTGAGTAATATTTAGACTGCTTACAAAGGTCTCTAAAATCAAGATTGTTAAGAGTAGTTCAGTCCCTTCTCTTCAGAATCACCAGATTCTGTCTTCACTCAGAAATAAAACAGTCAAAAGGTAGATTTTGTATCTAAACCTCCTAAACTACTAGTGTAGTTATGCACTGACTACAGTCAAGCAGTGTCAAAGTGCAGATTAACAGATGTCCTGGATCACATTCAGCTCTCATACATACAGCTTAGGAGACACCTAGTCCGAAGACAGATCTAGAGCTGATCAGAATATGGAAAATGATGCAATTTGGTCTGATGGAGATGACAGAATCTGTAACACATTACACGCTTAAATAGTAAGCCATAACAAAGGAAACCCTCTTCTTCCCCATTTCACACATGCAGGATCACAAGCTAGATGCTAGAGGAAGACAACCCAATCATTTGAAGACATTGTTTGATCTGTATCATTGGAATTGTTTAGGTGTACAAAATGTAAGCCAGAAGAGTCAGAAATGACTGTTTCCTATAAGAATGGTGATTTCAGGTAAGATGAGGAATGCTTAACAGCCATTTCACCTAGACATTTCAGATATAGGATTTCACTGAACATGCCTAAAAATAATGAGCATTCAAAAAAGAAAAGAAAATAATTCTAACTCAAAAAAAAAACAAAAGAACCCCCTGTTTTAGGTAAGTTCTCATAGGAGGCAAAGACCTGTGTTTCAAAGAAGATCCATCCCTTACAGAAGATGATTGAAGACCAAGGCTCGTGAACACCTGGGTACCTCCAAATGGAGGTACTTCCATTTGGAATTTTGGCATACCCATCTTGGAAAGCTAGTACATCTGATAATTTCTAAAACATTGTTACCAAAACAAGTGATTTGGGTAACATAACCATATCACCCTTCCTTTGGAAAGCACAGCTGTGTTTTAAATATTAATACTTTCAGCTTTATATTTTAATTTGTGGTGACTATGAGCCAAGGCACAGTTAGGGCAAAGAAGGACAAATACAAGTGAAAAGTTTAATGAACTATAAAAAGATATAAAACTCCATTTCTGTCATGGGTCAGAACAGATTTCAGAAGGAAAACTGAAGGATTTACTTACAACAGCTTCAGTTATTTTGAAAACAGTAATCATGAGAGAAGCCAACAAACATTGAGATGACAGGGGATGACCATTTTGGCTAGTCTTTGTAAAAGTGAAATCAAAAATAATTCAAAGATTTTTTGAATGTGTATATCCTAGAATGTCTTCCCATCCACTTAGTCCCATTAATATCCTTCTAGTCTCCAAGATTTCTGAAACTGTCAGCTATAAGCCAGTGTGCTGTAAAAGACCTTCATTTGTATCCTTGGCTTTGGCACAGTACCCTGTCTGCATCCCGTTCCTGTGATGAACACCTGCACTGACATTCCTTCTCAGCAAATAGATTTTGTTACAAATGATCCCATTATTGATTTTGTAGTAAGTTGAGTAAATCCTAAGTCTCAAATATGGTATGGTGGTTATGTTTCACAGCTCTCAGTACCTTATTGGCATTCAAGTTGTGCTAGCCTCCACTAAAATCATTCTGTTGTGACATGAAGCACAAATACATTTTACTGTTACAGTTGCTGCAGTGCTGCCAATTATTTTAATGCTGCCATATGAGAAATAAATGAATGCTTAGATGTTTGTTTCAGCAGCTGATTTTTAAGTAAAATCATTCTCTGCATTCTTTGCAGAATGTGCTTTGATCAGACAGATTCCAGGTCACAGAATTTAACCAAGTTCTTATGAGGCAAGCCTGCCATTTACAGAAAGACACAACATAGATGCCTCTTTTACTATTTTTGAATAAATGTGATCAATAGTTGCCTTTTATATATGAAAATCAGCAAAGCCTACAGCAGCAGATTGCAAAACCGATCTGATGACATTTTAACCACTACTGCCCTATTTGTCAACAAAGACTATTAGAAATAGGAGCAGGGTGTTTTTTTCAAATCACACACTAAAAAAATGAAGCATCCTTTCTCTGCCGCTCCCTGCTTCCACCAAATGAGTCCTTTATGGTCCCAAAAGGTGCTCACATTTGAATGACAGATCCTCAGTCGGTCACATGCCACTAATTCCTGTTCAATAGTAATGAGGCCTATCACATTACAGTCTGCTGATAAAATGCTAAACAAGATTGACAGGAAATCTAAGGAAATTTGGAGGTTAACAGGTTAGAAAATCTCCCCATGCACCTATTGAATCTCAGAGATCAATCTAACATTTTTTACGTCACTAAATAGAGTGAAATATATCTTAGTTTTCCTAAATACGTAGAAGGACACAGCTGCCAGACAGATAATCCAATGTGCTTTATTCCCTGCCTGTGTTGAAGGTGTTGGAACTAGATGACCTCTAAGGTCCCTTTCAACCCAAACCATCCTGTGTTTCCGTGATTTCAGAGCACCTATTTCTTCCCATTCCTGTAAGAGAGCCTGGGACCCAGAAAACATGCTGGATCAACTTGCTGGGCCAGACATCCTCTGCTGATGTGTGCCACCAACCCAAGATCAATGTCTGAGTGCTGCCCCTGCTAACTGCTCTCCATGCATTCTGTCAAGCAGAAAAGGATAATCATGAGGGAATTGACAGCAAATATGACATTAACCCTCAGTAGCTGAACCCTTGAATATCCACCCACAGTTCCTGATTGAACCTACATGGGATTTTAAGATACTATTTACTTATGCACAGATAACTCAACACCAAGGAGATTTTTATGTCAAGGTGGTGACTGGGAAGTAGCTAGGCAGCCAGAGGTAGAAGCAGCTTTGGAGCTTGAACTGTTTTCTCAGCAAATTACTGCTCACAGAGAAAAGGAGAGAAGGGGTGCAGACCTATATTTGATATGTTTATCTCATGAACGTTTTGTGAAGATGCTCACTGATAATTTGTGCAGGTATGTGACTAAAAAAGCAGAGACCAGGGACAGAACTCGTTCTCTCTCTTTTAGATATCTGCATGGTCTATATCCCAAATATTCATTTTGAGATCCTGGTATGACTAGCAGAAGAAAATAGACTTTCATGAGAGAACTTGACTTGACAATGGCATGGGTATTCAGGACTCAAACCTTTCAAAGAAAATCTCTAGGCCACCGGCATTTGATGACTGGCACAGGAACCACAGTGCATGAAAAAGTGGTTTGGTATCAGACACAATTTGTGTCTATTTCCTAACAGTGGAAGACACAATGGGTAGAAAGAAACCATCCCAAAGGTTTTCTTTACCCTGTATATTTCAATTCTTCCTAGGGCAGTGTCAACCAGAGCTGCACTTGCTGACAGCTGTTGCCATTCATTCATGTTTGTTACACACATCTGCTGTCTTCTTTAAATTCTTTCTTTGTAATATGGATTTTTGTCTAGGATTTAGATTGCATTTCTGGATAGCTGGATAAAGGGAGCAGAAGATTGTTTACAGCCTGCAGAAATGGAGAAAGGCTCTGTGCCGAAGTGAAATGAAGAATATTCTTGGCACAAAATCAACCTGCCACGGTGTGCTGTGCTTCCCTGCCTGCCCCAGAGCCCGACTGTCAGTGTGCACTGTGCAAGTGTATGTACTTCAAAGAGCTACTTCAGTTTACTCCTGGTGAGAATTTGCCCCCCAGGCTATGAAGTACTTACCAGGCACAAGATATGTGTCTTTACCCACAGTTTGCTTATACATTATGTATCATTCTTTATGATGTAGCATTGTTATTAAAAGGCACAATGAAAGTTTGAACAAGCAAACCCTACTATATTGTGATGTCCCACCCATATATTCATCAGCAATCCTTTCTGATATAATTGGAGATAGAGAAGCACTACATTATTTCTGATTTGCATCTGGTTTAAAAAAAAAAAAAAAGTAATCAGTTGGAATTATGTAAATCTTATTCAAAGGAAAAGGAGTCGACTTGTTGAGATTTGTTCTGGCAGAGTGCATGCTCTATGTTGACATGTTCTTGACACACGTTGGTGCTTATAAAACATATCAGAACCAAAGCAACACAGCACAACTCAATCTTTACCATAGGACTACAAAGTTAATCCACCTTTGACTCAAAGGGTAGGTACAATTAGCTAGACAGCTTATTTTTCCTTGAAATATTCCTTTTCTCCCATGCTTATTTTTCCTGGAATAGATTATAGATAATTTTATGTAGAAATAAAATGAAAAGATAAATGATAGTTTTCAAAGACACTCAGTCCACAGGTTACTAGCTTAAGGGGTCTCCAACACCCTCCAACACCCTTCAGATAAGCAGCTAAGATATGAACTATTTATCAAGGTAATGAAGTTTATGGTCAAGTAGGTATCAACCTACAAGGAACATTTACTGCTTACAAAGAGCTATTTGACACATGATTTAAAAATAAACTGTTTTGAAAAAAAAAACAAAAAACAAACAAAAAACAAAAATAGACTGTTACAGATGTAACTTTAAAGGTATCTGATTACATGCAGTGCTAAGGTGAAATGCATAGCTAAGCAGCTAAGGAAAGAGAGCTTTACTCTTCAAAGAGCTCTCTAGGGGTTAAGACTCTGAACTTCAGCTTCAACCCTACAAAGCTTTGGTGGCAATCACAGTTTAACTGTTGCATCCCCTCCCTTATGTCTTCCTACCACAGGACTCTCTCCTTTTGGCTGCCCTATAATAGCCATTCATGGCATTGTGTGGTCAAATTGCTATAGCTAAAAAAACAACATTGTCGCTTATTTAACCCGAAAAGTTTGCTGCACTATCACTTGAGCAAGAAAGTTGTGTTGGTTTGGGCTGGGGCAGAGTTAATTTTCTTCAGTGTTTTGGATTTGTCATGAGCACAGGGCTGATATTACAGAGGTGTTTTTGCTGTTGCTGAGCAGGCTTATACAGCCAAAGCTGTTTCTGATTTCCATACTGCCATGCTAGTGAGAAAGTTGGGAGTGCATTGGAGGTTGAGAGGAGACACAGCCAGAACAGGTGACCAAGTGCCCAGAAAGTTATTCCAGACCATATGGGATCATGCTCAGTATATAGAGCTGGGGGTAAGAAGGAGGAAGAGGAGGAAGTTTGAAGAGATGATGTTTTTCTACCAAAGTAGCCACTATGTGTGATGAAGCCCTGCTGTCCTGGAGAAGGCTGAACACCTGCCTGCCCTTGGGAAGCACTGAATTATTTGCCTGTTTGTGTGTGGGTTTTGCTTCCTCTTTTGAACTGTCTTTATGTCAACACATGAGTTCTCTCACTTCTACCCTTCCAATTCTCTCTCTGATGCAGTTGGTGGGGGAGTGAGCAGCTGTGTGGGGCTTGGCTGCTGGCTGTTGTTAAACCAGAACAACAGCACATCATCATAACCTAAAGCTAATCATCCAGGGTCCCTATCGAGCCCTTTTAAGTACGTGACCTGCACTCAGACTTGTCAAAATTGCTTACACAGGCGTTTTTGGAAGTGTATATATCTGACCCAAACTAGAAAAATTCAGTATAGGCATTCACATCTGAGCTCATTGGCCCAAGCTCTCTGTGTAGTCAGCAGAGAGACAGTTACATTCAAAATGAGATTCATATGACTTTTTATGGCTCCTTCAGGACTAGATGAATTGAACAGTAAAATGGACAATCTGTCTTCACTGCCTACAAAGACAGCCTGGGGTAATTAGCTCAGATAGACTGGAGATACCTGCTTTTGCTCAACTGAAAAACACCACTTTTGTTCTTCATACTCACTGCTGCCTTTGATTCAGCTCACAATCTGCTGACTGAATTCAGAAAATCAGATCACTAACTGTATACATTGCAGATATGTTTTTACATAGCAAGTCAGTAGAAAGAACAAAGTGTTTTTCTGCTTGCTAGAGGAGAGAGAAAGGTCTTGAACACTGAAAATCACATGGCAGCCACTGGGAATCAAGGCTAACCCTGAAGAAACCTGTGATGACCTGCAAACAAGACTTTCTCCAGACAGTCTATGTCTAGGCTTCCCTATCCCAACATGTGTGCAGGATACTCAGGCACAAAATAGGACTTTGTTATACCGACTCTGCTTTACGAACACCCAAAAGGACTCTCAGATCTTAAACATTGTGAATGATGAATGAAGTGTAGGTACAGCAGAGGCATAGGACCAGGAGTTACCATTCAGCATGAGTTTTTCTTAACCACTTCAGATACCCCAAACTGCAATTTGTAGAACTAGCCTCTCTCCATTAGTGAGTGAGATAGGACAGACTAACAGATTAGATTGAATGCTTAATTTTCAGACGAGAAAGTGAGATTAAGTGAAACCACCACTAAATGAGTCTCACAATTAATTTGCCTCATGTTATGAGAAAATCTGTTCAAGGAAGTTGCAAGATGGATTTTAGCTCTACCATGATGCATCCAGATAATTTGAAATCATGCACAGTCATTTCTTAAACCATCATCTTATTTTTAAAATTAAAAACTTTTGTGATGGAACTTAATAAAAGATATACACCCACACACTCACACCAAATATGAAATCAAATTAATAAATTCACATATTTCTGAAAAATTAATAAATTCAGGTATACACAAAACACTTTCTTTTTAGAAGAGCATGAATTAATTTCATTAGTGTTTCATTAATAAAATAGAGGAAAATAAGAAACTCTTTTCTTACTTTCTTTGTTCAACCAGTCACAAAAGGAACTAATAATTTTGTTGCTGTTTTTTTCCTGTAATTTCAAGATTGTTTTTAACTGCAAGACAAAGAAACATTACTAGAATGTTCTCATCATCAAAGAAAAGAAAAAAAATCCATTATTTATAGGAAAAATGAATCTGTTTCTTCTACACATTTCAAAACCCTGCCTCTTTTGTTCCTGATTGTTTCCACAAGAAAGGATTAGATAGGCTCCAGCATATTTCAAGACTACTTCATAAAGCTATTCTAATTTAGCTCTGAGTTTGTCAGCATTTTGGAAGAAAATGATCTTGCACTTTCTGAAAGACAATTGAAAAGTAAACTGGCCCAACATTGTGCTTATTTGCACTGTAGTTTATTAGAAAAATATTTATTTCTAATAGCACTTATTACTAACAATATCACATTTTTAAGACAAACTAGATGCTATTTTCAAATATTTCATAAATAAACCTGTCCACATTGAAGGAAGATGATGTGGAATAGGACTTAATCCTTATCTTCAGTTAGTAAATACTGTACTTATTCACTCCTTTCCAGACAGGATCAAGCTCCTGGACAGCCTTTCATCCAGCCATTCCCCAAGAATGCTGAATAAGGAAGACATGTGAGTAAAACTCCCCATCTGTGTGAGACAGACTTACTTTTAGCTCCTGTTTTCAGTGGAAAAGTAAGCAGAATGAAATGATGTTGGAATGAAATTTGTATAACTGTTGAGATCTAAAACTGAGCATCTAGTTTCAATTAATCTTCTGGTGTCCCTGTATATTTCATGGTTTGAGGCTAAACCAGGGTTTTCCAGGCCCAGGAAAAAAAGAGATCTAATCATGACTATACAAGTGAAACAGAGGGGAGCTTGACAGTGTTGAAAAAGTAGAAAATAAATGAGCAAAGCTGTAATCCATCAAATAAAAAGGTCTTCAAAGAGAATATTATCAGTTGCGCAACTTATCAAAACCATTCAGAGCATATATATAACATGAACTAAATGCAGTAAGAACCAAATGATAATTATGTAAAAGGTAAAATAAAACCATTACCATATATACAAAAGGGGAGTTTTGGCTCAGATTCTTTGGACATGGGCTGGTATCTTCTGGTTGCTCACTGGTGCCAACACCATGATGTTACACTTGTGACTTGCATGTTCTGTGTAAGAAACCTGTGCAAAAATCCAGCCTTCAGTTCTGGTTGGATGACACATGGTGAGGCAAAATCTGAAGCAGACAATATTGCTGCTGGGTAGCAAATTAATGACCAGTCCTGGAACAAAAGTAGGGCAATTTGTAGGGTGAGAGAAGAAAACTCCAAAAAAAAGAAAAAATCTATGAATTACAAGGTGGCTGAAGAGAGTGACATTGATGGCAAGAGGAAGCCTGCTCATAGAATGTCAGAGACATTAATTTTTACAGAGCTGCAGTTGCATGAGACAAATGCTATTTCAAATAAGTCTCCCTGGTAAGTTAATATAGGAGAGTTTTCCTCCATTTTTGTAGAATAAATAAGTAGATGTTATGCTTTTGGAAACAATGATTGCAGAAGCGGGCAATGCTTTTACAGCCAGTGTTGTATATTGGTATAGTATTTGCTTCCGAAAGAAACCTGCTATCAGGCAGAAATACAAAAAATAATCATTCTAAGGGCAACAGGATGCACTTTGTACCAAGTTACAACTCAAAATAAATATTTGCAGCAACAGGTAAGAAACTGATTCAAAAGCAGCCTTTCCTATAGCAATATGAATTTTGCTGCTTTAATTTTGTTAAGAATTTTGGCTGGAGGCAGTGGGAACATCATATTTTTAATGAAAACTTAAAGTGTCCATAGCAGTGTGAAAATTCTAGCATTGTTGTATTCCCATATCACTTTTTAACAGCTTGAAGGGAGAAAAACTTTAATTTTAAATGATTCTTGGTTAATTTTCAAAGAAATTAGTAGAAGAAAACTTCTAGAATGTAATAGAATAGCATTACTTGTGCATGTTACACAACATCAAGCCTAGAAAAGTTGCCATAAAGTACTTTTTCTTATACCAGACTTATCCTGCTCATTTCAGAGCACTTCTCAGAGGCTCATGAGTTAGGAACTGCTTCCAGGTGGACTAATATCTTCATGTGTCATGAGGTGGTGTATGTCCTTCAACTTTGCCTCCTGAGGACATGGCCCATATAAAAATTCCTAGAGGAAATATGTCTTATGAATTAATCACCTGCTTTAAGCTGAAGAATGTATTCAGTCATTCTAATCAGCAAGGCACGGATCTCCAGAACTCCCCACAGTTAAATAAAAGAGAGCAAGAATTATTGAGGTGTTTGTAAATATTTTGGAAGGTGAGGAAGATAAGGGAGAGAAATAACACTTTGTCTACCCTAAGAAGCAGGGTGAAGGAATTCCTAAACTTGAAGACTGCTGTGGTTTAACCCCCAGCTGGCAGCTCAGCTCTGTGCAGCCACTCTCTCACTTCCTTCCAGTAGGATGAGACAGAGAACCAGAAGAGTAAGAGGGAGAAATTTCATAGGCTGTGGTAAAGACAGTTTAATTGGTAAAGAAAAGCCACTCTCACAAGCAAAGAAAGATGAATACATTCACCCCTTCCTGTGGGCAGGTCGTTCCCAGGACAGCAAGGCTCCATCAGATCTCTGGCTTGGAAAGACAAATGTGTCCCAAATGTTGGGACACAACAACAGTTGTGTCCCATTTCCTCCTTCCTGCAGGTTGGATGCTGGGCATACCACCACATTGTCTTGCAAATTCCTTTGGTTAGTTCCTTGTGGTGAGCTGTCCTAGCTGTGTCCCCTCCCCAACACTGAACACAAACCCAAAACACAGCCTCATGACAGCTACTATGAAGAAATTTAACTCTGTTCTAGCCAAAATCAGCACAAAGAGTCAATAAATCCTAGTAAAAACTAGTGACAAGGGCAGTAAAGCTACATGTTCAGGGCTCATTCCTTTCTCTGAGAGGGAATCAATTGACAGAACTGCAGGGGGACAAGAGGATAGGGAATTAATTACTCACTATTCTCTTGATGCTTTTATTTTTTATATAAACAATCCAACATTCTCTGGGTCAGAACCTAAATGAAAGAATCTTGCTTCCAAAGTAATTCACTGCCATATTCCCACTTTAGAACTTGGCTGATGGTCCTGGCAGCCAGAACAGCTCTGAGATACCATGATCAAAGACAGAAGCACTGGAGAAAGCAATATATCCTTTAATGACTCTTTGTGGCTGATTTTCAAACCACAAAAATTCTGTCTTCCACCTGCGTTAAGATGATTTTACATCATTTTTAACTCAAACCTTCATGACCTTTTACTTGTTGTTGCATGAGAATGTAGTGCTATAGTGAGGCTTAATTTCCAAAAAATTTTTTTCAAGACCATTCACGGGTTTTCCTTCAACATATTTCCTCTACTTCCCTTTTTTGCCCACAAAAAAAGACATTCCACTACTCAAATTTCGAATGTGTTTGTGTTAATTTGCCAACCACAATGTTTAATCTCTGCCTTAAAGTGGCTAAAGAAGTGTGCATCTTCAGAGGTGTATTGTTCTGTGTAGCACAGACCTGTTCTTTTAAAGATAAACTAGCTCTACTTGGAAAAGAATGAAAAAAAAAATCACAGCTGTCCTCCCCCCACCTATTTCTTTCTTATTGTAAAGGTTTCTTATTCAATCATCTTCATGAAAGTGCCAAGAATTTCAGCCGTCCAGCCGCTCTTAAGACTTCCAAGGAGGATTGGAATGAGTCTCATGGGGAAGGTTCGAAGCAGGCTAGAATACTGAATTTTGGCAGCCTCGTAAAGGAGAGGAAGAAATATGTACCTACTTGAAGGTAATTTGGAGTTAAGAATAATTTGAGACCTTTGTAAACAATAGCATCTTAAATTGGTTTCCACAAAGTTCTTTCATTTTTCTCTTAAAGCTTTTCAAGATCAGATCATTTCAGCACTGAATGCACTACAATTTTCCTCCTTTACCCCTCCCCTGTGTCTCTTAGTGACTTTTGCTCAAATTATTTTTCTACTTTATTGTATATTTCAAAACCCATTGGTTTTAGTCTTCATTAGCCTTCATCTTCTCTGATTTTGCTTCTTTTGTCTAGATATGAGCAAGAGATTCAAGATATTATATGAAAAGATGCCCTTTAGTACTAAATTGCTCACCTAACCTGTTATTCAGAATAAAATTACACTTCTCACACATCATGTGTTTAATTAATCATACTACAAATTAGACTAATTCTGTTTTCTGGATGTAAAACAGTCTTGAACAGCGCAGAAGCAAGAAGCAAACACCAAAAGCACTGATTTGTCATAGTATTTTAAGACTGGTTTTATATCTCAAAAGCTTTTTTGAGTAGCATGCACCCACTACAATTTTGATGGAAGAGATGGCCAAAATAAGTTTCTCTTTCTTTTATTTAGATGCCAACTTCAACATTATCCCAATTATGATTAATATAGTAATGAAAAACTGACCTGTCATCAGGGATTGTTAGCCAACCTCCAATCATGAGAGAGATAATACTGTGACTGCCTTCTACAGATTATTAACCCAAGTTTCACAGCCAATTAGCTCAATAGCTGGAAAACAAGCCAGTGTCTATCAACCATTAAAAACCAAGTTCTTGTTTCAAATTATTTTCTCTTGAGTGGTACTGTTCACAGACCCAAGCATGTAATGCAGGAAATCTGTATGCAGCCCTGGACTCAGGTTCTCAAGGATGCAGTGGGAACTCAAGTCCACACAATTCAGCAGAATGCAAGGCTCCAAATACATTTATGGATTTGTGGTTACACATCTGAAAAAAAAGCTGATTCAGGGAAGCTGCTGAGATGCCTGCCACTGCTATGGGATCCTTTAAGCTTTGATGCCTGCTTTTACATGTACAATATAACTAGGGGCGAATGAAAAGCAAAATCTTGTGCAAAATAGATAAAGGGGCAGAACTGCCTCAGTCTTCAAGAATAAGACCAGTTATCCTCAGGACAACTGGCCTCCTGACCTGGTAGACAGGGACAGGGACAGAGAGCTGAATAAACCCCTGTAATCCAGGAGGAATCAGTGACCTGCTGAGACACTTAAATGTTAACAAGTTTATGGGGCTGGAGGGGATTCATCCAAGCGTACTGAGGGAGCTGGTGGAAAAGCTCACTAAGCTTCTCTCTCTCTCTCTCATGAAATGAATGATGATCATTTATCATCATTCATGGCTAACCAGGGAGGAGGTCCCAGATGACTGGAGGTTGGGCCATGTGAAACCCATCCACAAAAAGTTCTGGAAGAGGGATTGAGGGGCCTACAGGTCTGTCAGCCTGATCTCAGTGCTCAACATTATAGAGCAGATCATCTTGAGTCCAACCACACGACATATGTAGGACAATCAAGGGATCCCACCCAGCCAGCATGGTTTTAGGAACAGCAGGTCTTGCCTAACCAACCTGATCTTTCTTGAACTGGTGACCCTTTCAGTGGACAATGGAAAGGTTTTGGAGGTAGTTTATCTGGACTTCAGCAAAGTCTTTGACACAGAATCTCACGGCATCCTTCTGGAAAGCTGGCAGCCCATAGCTTGGACAGGTGCACTCTTTGCTGGGTTAAGAAGTGGTTCGGCCCAAAGGGTGGTGGTGAATGGTGCTGCATCTTGTTGGCAGCCAGTCACCAGTGGTGCACCCCAGGGTTCAGGGTTGAGCTCAGACCCATTCAATATCCTTATTGATGATCTGGGTGAGGGGATTGAGTCCACCATTAGCAAATTTACAGATGACACTTAGTTGGGTTGGAGTGTTGATCTTCTGGAGATCAGGAAGACTCTGCAGAGGGACCTGCACAGATTGGATCAATGGGCTGAGGTCAGCTGTGTGATGTTCAACAAGACCAAGTGCTGGGTCCCATGTTTTGGCCACAATAACCCCAGGTAGTTCTATAGGCTGGGGCAATAGTCTGGAAAGTGTCCCAGTGGAAAAGGACCTGGAGATGCTGGTCAACAGCCAGCTGAACATGATCCAGCAGTGTACCCACACAACAAAGAAGGCCAATGGCATCCTGACCTGTATCTGTGTGGCCAGAAGGATTAGGAAAGTGATTCTCCCTGCTACACTTGGCACTGGTGAGGCCACAACTTGAGTGCCATGTCCAGTTCAGGGTCTCTCAGTTCAGGAAGAATACTGAAGTGCTGGAGCTTGTCCAGGGAACATGAAGGGTCTGTAGCACAAGTCCTGTGAGGAGTGGCTGAGGGAGCGGGAGGTGTTTAACTCGGAGAAAAGGTGGCTCAGGGGTAACCTTATCGCTCCCTACAACTGCCTGAAAGGTGGCTGTAGCCAGGTGAGGGTCAGTCTCTTCTCCCAGGCAACCAGCACTAGGACAAGAGGGCATACTCTTAATCAGCGCCACTGGAGGGTCAGGTTGGACATTAGGAATAATTTCTTTACACAATGGGAATTAGATACTGGAATGTGCTGTCCATGGAGTTGGTCAAGTCACAGTCCTTGGAGGTATTTAAGGAAAGATTGGATGTGACACTCAGTACCATGGTGTGGTTGACATGTTGGCATTCAATGAGTTGGGCTTGATGATATTGGAGGCCTTTTCCAGGCTAGTTAACTCTGTAATCCTGTGATTCTGTGAAGTGAAGCAATCAAATCTGGTGTGAATTGCATAGTCATTGGATGAAATAACTACTCACAAAGGTATTGACTGTCCTCTTAACCCCTACAAAATGCAGTTCAGGCAGATCACAATGCTACATAGCACACTTAATCTGCAATAAGAAAAGAGAACAATTGAGAGAGCACTCAAACAAGGAGTGTCTGAAAGAGCCAGAGCAGTGTGGGAGAAAGCAAACGTTATTACACAGATCTTTCTTGGGCCACATCAGGAGCTGGATCTTGATGCAAGTGGCAGAAGATTTAAACATTTGAGCTGGTTGAGTTTGCAAATTGTCATATTCCCCCATGAGTCATACTTTCTCTCTTTACCTTTCTTTTTGTTTGTGTTTTAAAATTACTATATTTCCTCCCCTCTGTGTCTGAAATCAGCATTTTGTCACAGCTTTCAATCACACTTATAAGTGTGAATGTAAAGAAGAGCTTTGCACAGCCAAACTTGGAAAGGCAAACACTTTCAAAAGAAAAAGAAAAAACAAATTTAGCTGTTATATTCCTGTGTTCTTCACTGTTGACAATAATATTTGTCTTACCTCTGCTAGCAGAGCTTCCCCTGCAGTGAATTCATAATTGTAAATGCATTGGGTTTGTGTGGACAGATTTTGGTAATGGAGGACTACAGGGCTGGTTCATCTAAAAAGCTGCTAGAAATTTCTCTCACATCTGACAGAGCCAACGCTAGCCAAGACAGACCATGAGAGACTGGAAAGATTCATGTCTCAAGACATTTTTGGGTGCATGTTTGTAGGGAAAGGGGCAGATGGGTCTTGGTCTGGTGCATTAATGCCCTGCTCCACAGTCACTGGAACTCCAGAGGCAATGATCCAGAGCCTGCCTCTGGAGCCCCTAACCTAGCTCCTAACTGGCAGTGAAGTTGAGCCCAGGAAGAATGGAGAGGTGGGGCAAAAGAGTTTTTAAGGTTTAGTTTAGATTTCTCATCCAAATCTGATTCGATTTTTAATACAGAATCAAATCTGTTTCACCCATGACAGTAACTGGTGAGTGGTCTCACCCTTAAACCGCAAGCCTTTCATTATATTTTTTCTCCTCTGTTCAGCTGATGAGGATCATGATAGAATGGCTTTGATGGGCACCAGGCACCCAGACAGGGTCAGCCCTCTGCAGTGCATTATAGAGACAGAGATCTTGTAGATGGAGGAGTGCAAAACCAGGTAGTGCCTTTTCTTGTGAGTATTTTGTCATCTCTAGCATCAAATGACTCAAGTGGAAGGGCTTCAACTGCACCCCTTGGGACACAATTCCACAGTCCAATACATCTCCCTGTCAGGATATTTGCACAAAGACTCAGTGAAAAGAATTACTCTTGCAACTCCATCCCATTACTCCTAGTTACCACTCTGCCTTCTGCACTACAAAACTTCTCTCACCTGCATCATGTCATTGTTGTGGTGTGTCATCCTATCTCCTTTACCAAGACAAACTCATTTAGTTACTTAGATCTTTCTTCATAAGTCAATCCCTCCTGACTGCCTCGATCGTTTTTGCTGCTCTTCCCTGAACTGCCTCAAATTTATCAGGTTTTATTTTAAAGCACTGCTGCTTAGAAATGAATGAAGCAAAGACCAAAACCTCATGCTTCACCTGTCCCATGGATGTACATAGTGCTCATTACAATTGGCTAGACAGTTGAGGCAGAAAAGAACAAGTTAGTCAGAGAAAAAAACTTACTAATGCTGAGTTGGTTGAAAAAAAATGTATGGACGTTTTGTTTCAGTGGAACTTTTTACATTAGTGCTTGTACATAGAGGAAGCAATTGAATTTTCCCCAATTTTTGGTAAAACTACATTTGCTATCTACCATATCTCTGAAATTATCTATATCTTTTTAGTCTGTAAAGTAAGAAGATTCTGAAAATCCTCTTCATGGACAAATTTCAGATTTGTGGCTTTTATTTCTAATTGAAAAGTAGGAAATTCATATTACTTCTGTCCCAGAACAGTAAATTTGTAAAATAAACACATGAAAGTAAAAATACAGTTTGGTCTTTATCTAGTGAAGACTTTAAATAACACTCAAACACGAGTTAAATATATACAAAGACTCTTCTGGTCATGGATCCATGATTCTGAATCACCTTACATTAGACCTGATCCATTTGAGAATTAACTACCAACATGAAAGCCTTTTGTTAATTTTTCTACCATAACTACAAATTCCAATGCCTTGCAACCTGTGGTAAGTGGCAATTTCTTAGACTGGCAGCTCCTAATTTCCCATCTTAACTGGGCGAGCAGAAATACAGAAGAGCTACATGAAAAAGCTGAAACAGCATTAATGCTGTGTGGAAAAACCACACTCCTGTAATCCTTAGAAAATGGTAATTTGTGAATTCATGCAACCACAGATTAAGGAAAAACATTCGAGGCACTTTAGCTGAATTTGTAGCAATTTATATGAGCTTTTCCTGTAGAGAAAAGACTGTAGGAGGAAAGAAGTGGAGAGATAATAGGATGCTGGTCTTCATGCATGTGGCTAGGAGATGGAGACAGAAGGATAACTTGGTAAACATTTTTATGAGTAAAGATCAGAACTAAGAGTTTTGTGAAATTGTTGTTCAGCAATAACACTTGAAGCAGGATTTTTTAGCCTGTCAAGTACAAATTGCAGCTTTCCCTTCATCAGTCCATCACTGTCACTATTTATATTGCACCAAGCATAAAAGGTTCTTTATCTGTACAATAAATATTACAATACACCCTAAATTCTGAATGAAAATTCCTGACTTAAACTAGATATTGTATTTGGCTTTTTCAAAATACTTACACAAAACCATACAATAAACACTTAAAAAGTGAAGAACATAAAAAAAATTTTAAAAAAGAAAGATATATCATCTTGATTTAGAAAATGGTCAAAATGTACAGAGTGTGACAATTTTTTTATTCATGAGAGTAAGGCTAAACTGTATGTCTCACAAACTGCACATTTTGACCAACATTTTCCTTTAAAAAAAAAAAAACAACTACAAAAAAAACCCTAAGGACAATTAAAAATCCCTACAAAACAAAATAAAACCCCCTCTTTTTATCCAGGCTGGAAGTTTTCAAGTGTGATTTCACTGCGTTTCTGCAGGAAACAGTTTTCCCCTGACAGCTGGCTATAGACGAGGCGACATAGTCGGTTTCTCCCAGCTCTTATCTTTGATTCATTTGTCTTTCAGGCATGTCACGAGCTTTTCATCATCATTTCTGAATTATCCAGTGATCAGCATTAGTTCCAAGCAACCTCACATGGTCCCAGTAGTTTTTTGTGCAGGCTGGATTTCTGCTTCATGTCACTAACTGTCTTTATTGATTGAGGAAGACAGACACGGCACCAGCGCTTGCCCTCTCTGTTCAGAAGCACCAGTGAAGCCCCATGAAGACCCCCTGTAATTGGCAGACATGAAAACATTTGTCCCTCTCTCATGACAGGTACACCTCTGAGAAAAGGTGATGCTGCATACTTATTTGCCAGAGGTCAGCATGGAAGACATAAACAGAATGTATTTATATGCATAATGTCTCAGCTTTCTAAAGCATTATTTAATCTATTTCCTTCATGAGTGTGTGCTGTGTAGAATATGCATGAGTCTGTATAAAGCACTTCTGGAGTTTTCTCCTCTAAGAGGTCAGGGTAGTAACCTTGCATATACATAAAACAGTAATAGCAACAATCACATTTTATTATTGCACTTTCTAGCTTAAAAAGAGATGAAAGAAAAAGCCAGGCTGCTGTGGAGGAGATGGGAGAGCTGAAATGAGAGTGCTGGACCAAAATTACAGCTACAGTGTTACTCCAGGCTTCTTGGGACAGGTGACCTAATTGCAAATTTTTGCCTCCAGTTTTCAAATATTGGCAAGAGATAAAAACAGTCTGGCCCCTGTACTCAGAATCCCTGAGTCTAAAACATGTCTAAATCTTATGCACATGAAAAGAGATTTAAAAAATATCAGATGGACACTGCTGAAAATATGTGCATTCCTTTTTTGCATCCTTCCTTTCCCAGGAGTAAAAAGAATGACTACGCTTTACAGAAGACAATCCATAAAGTTCACTGATGGTAGAAAACAGATTTCTACACTGAAGGACTGTTCACAGAAGTGCAACTTAATTATAGTTTCCAAAGGGCCTACTGTCAGCATGCAGTTTTGGCTGTCAGTGTCTCCCCACCAGCCAGACTATGTCATATCATGGAAAGAGAGGTCAGCAGGAATCAGTAAAGCAGCAGAATTCATCTCAATCTCTCTCAGCCTCTGGAGTATCGAGGTACCTGAGACATGCCTGTTATGAGCAAGAGCCTAGCAGTGTCTGAAAGATCCTTGGGTGTGGAGGCAGCAGATTGATACTTTCTCATTTGGTAGACTTTCTTTAAAGAGGTCTAAGATAGTGACTGGCCTTTCAGAACAGGTGTGACAAAAGGTGTATGAGATGCTTGGTAGATATGAGGAAGAGTAAACTCTAGGTAAAAAGGAAACCATGAATGCAAGATTCTGAGGAGAAAAGTTTAATATGGAAGATCTGGACAGGATAATGAAAAGAGAAGTAGACATTACTGCTCTAAAAGCATATTGCACAAAAAGTCACTATTCTAGTTATAACCCAGCTGTCCTGGATGTCACATAAACACAAAAACCCTGTATCCCAGAGGGGGTACATTCTACAAGATGATAACTCATTGTTAGTGTATTACAAGCAGAAAGGAATGAAGTAGCTGCTGTCATTTTGGTTGCTCATTTTGCATTGTTGTGGTGCTTTATTTGGGGACTTGGAACGTTCACTCTTGTACAAATATTTTGTTTGTTTTGTGATGGTGTTGAAAACATGAGATAAAAAGAATTCTGATTCTTGTTTAAATTGAATGAAATTTTCCAGTCCCATCTTAATCTCTCTGACAGCAAGGAGGCAGAAATCTTAAAAGGAATGCTTGTCTTTTTCTCATTTGGATTTAACAAAACTGAGAATGTAAATAATATTGTGGCATGACTTTTTCTCAAAAGGATTGAAGATGACCGAATTTATTTATTTTCAAGTTGAAGCTGGCATTGGAAGATATTTGCACCATTTTCCAGCAGGCTCAAATCCTACATGATGGCCAAGAGACTGTCCATTAGCATTCTGAATGGACCTGGGGAGACTGACATGATGGTATTGGAGGTCACCCTGATGGTCACTTCAAGCAACAATAAGAGACATTGGAGGTGATGGAGTTGCAAAAGCTGACAAAACAGAAAGCAATCAAGAAAACCGATGAAATCAAGACGGCAGTAATGATCAGGGGTGTTAAAGCACCTGATAGGTCACAGGCCACAAAACAGGACTATGCTCTTTGATGCAGGCAGGAAGAAGTCATTAGAAATGTCAGCAATGTCACAGAAATGTCAGAAATGTCACCATTAGTTGTGTGAAATATCGTACAATGGAAGTGGAAAAGAGAAAATTCACATGACAGAAACAGGCAATATATTCAAGTTGTCTGGAGGTGAGTAGAGGAAAAATGGTGAACTGTTTGAGTACAAACCAAGGATCAGTGATCCATAGTAGATGCAAGTTAAATGGGGACACATCCATAAAGGTAATGAGGACAAAACTCCCTTCAAAGCATGTAAAATTAAAGGTTCTTGGTGGAGAAAGGCACACAGAACAGCCCCTCAGATTGTAGGGCACAGATGTCTTGTCCTACAGTATATTTTCTATGGATTCAAGCATGCTGGTGTGCAGAAAATAACATAAGTAATGTGTGATTTATGTAAAACATTAGTGCCTATGGAACTCCAAAACTTAATTGAAAATACTGCAATATATGTTTGCATATGTGGCAGTGAAACTGGTCACATCTATCCTAATATTTTATTTAACTCAAATTAAAAATAAGTAAATTAGAACCAGTTTTCTGTCAGCCCCAGTCTAAATACTTGGACACATTTCCTTTAGTTATTGTTCACAGTTGCCATTTGGTCTGGTCATGAAAATTATAGAAAGAAGGGGATGATGGGAGCAGAAGAGGAAGAAAATGAAGGACACTCCACCAGCTGGAGGAATGAGTAAGTACATAGAATCTCCTGTACAAGTAACTAACTCTAACTTAGTTTCACTTAAGCAAAATAGGATAAGAGGAGATGGATCCAGAGTCTGGTATGTATCTCCTTTCCTGTCCAAAGACTTTGTATACCCCTTTCTCATGAAGCTATAATCCATTATAAAAAATACACTTTGAAAGACAATTTGAAAATTACTTTTGTAAAACCTCTATATTTCTTTGCCACAAAATGCAGCATTTCTTTCATTCACAGTAAAACCAGTAAATAAACTGCACATATATTTCCTCCTCTGTATCACTATTTTGAATTGGCTGTTCCTAAGTAGGAGAAGTTATTTTAAAGCTCAGCTTGCTCAGAAAGATATCTTATCTTGATGGCATGCAGAGTAGCTGGCGCTGATTTAGAAAATCACGCTGTAAAGACAAACAGCACTTTTAACCTGATTATAGCACCATGTGTTCTAGATTAGGTTTATCTTTAACAGCGATTTATGTATAAATGTTTTTGTCTTACTGGAATGTAGGATTTCTAGGATCCTGCAACAAAAACTATATAATCCATGTAAAAGGCAATAAAAACCAGACAACTATGGATAGATTAGATAGATAGACAGCTAGATAGATGGATAGATAGATAGATAGATAGATGATAGATAGATAGATAGATAGATAGATAGATAGATAGATAGATAGATATACACAGAAGTTGTAGGAATATACAGCAAGCATGATGGATGGAAACATTAACAAAACAGCTTTAGCAGCATAGGAAAGATGTTTTGTGTGGAGGGGTGTGATGCAGAGGAACAAAATGCTCTGTACAATTTTACAGGTAGTTTCTCCCAAATACAAAAAAAAGTATAGGAAATAGTCACAAAACCTTTTTAGCTGTAATTAATGAATCAACATTATGAATCAGTGACAGTAGATACCAGCAAGTGGTAGCAGTCAAAAATTTAATAGAAAAAAAAGAAAAGACTGGCCATAAAATTTCTTTAAGATAGAGACAGCAAGAGTAAGCAACCATCAAGGGAACTGAGAGAGACATGATAGCTTCAAGACACAAACCAAAGCAATTACTTTTATGGGAGGAGAATTCAGCATCGGCATGGCTGAGGCAAGGTCATATCTCTCAGTCAGCAAAAGCATCCCACTGTAATTAATGCACAAGAGCCTGGAAGACAGTGTCAGTCATATGCTTGAAGGCCATGGGGGAAAAAGTCTGAAATATCTTGCCATATCCCAGGTGGAAGAACTTACACATCTGAGTTGAAGCTAATGCCCAAGTTACACACCTGACTGAAAGGCCTCACGATGATGTAGTCCTGAGATGCCAAAACAACAGATGGAGCAGAAGAACTCTGGGACAAAATTAAATGCTCTCTTTTGACCACACAAAACTTGGGGTTAGAGATCCATAAGGAGTGTCGAAAAGATAGGTGGATCTGCTAGCTTTGACATGCTGGATAAGCCCAAGATAGGTTGGCCATTCTACACAGAGACCACTGATGCTGACAGATGCCCAGACACTAAATGCATAAGGGGAAAAACTGAAATTGAGAGCAGGGTATTTGTTAAAGGAGATGGCAGATCCATACAGCTGAAGTTAGATACGCTTTTGATTTTTACCATGAATGATATTCATTTAACCCTGAAACATGTTTAAAAGTTCTGCAGTGAAGAGAGCCCAGACATTTTGTTATCTCTCAGGATGAAGACACTGTTTAAAACACTAAGTTTCAAAATAAATAACAAAATAGCAATAGAGTGACAAAGAAATATGTCCTTGGAAACAAACTCTAATTGTTACAGCCTATATAAATATAGCATACAGTAAAGTTCCTAGGAACTGCAGGCTGTAAAGAACATTTTCTTGCTATGTGAATCTTGAACTATGATCAGGAGCTGATAGGGCAGAAGCTGACATTTAAGCCCCTAACATTTTCTTTTCCTCATGCCTCTTTTTTTCCTTGTGTTGATTTTACTTATATTCTCAAATGAAATTGTTACTTTCCTTAATTTTTTTTTTTATTTAAGTTTTCTTTCAAAAGAAATCTTAGCTGATTGAGAATTATACTGCAGATTCATGTGCATTTTTTAACCTCCAGACCTGTTATTTTCATACCACTTTGGAGGTTTCTGAATTTTTAAGTGCAAAACTACATAAATTTCAAGTGTCCTTTTAAGGTATTTAGACAATTTTCTCATTATTGATGATGAGTAAAAATCCTTTTTGGAGGGTGCACTCTATGGGTTTATCTATCTCATTTATCCTGGATGTGAGTTTGTTGCTTTCATAATGGTATGAGCAATAATGCAGCTGTGCAAGACATTTACCAATCATTACTAATTTTTCCCTTGTCTTTTTGCAAACTGGTGTGCTGAAGGCTAGGGGGATTTAACCCTCCTACTACTCAAGGAAATGAGAGCACTATATCTAGGGAAGACCAGTTTCCAGAATATTACAGAAAGTTTACATCATCAAGTCAGTTCAGCTGCTTGTCTTGATAATTTGTTTTTATATCAAGATCTGAGATTGCCTTATGTATTTTTCCATCACACAATTACAATTAAGAAAGCTATTCTTTTATTGCCCCCCTAAAAATTCCCTTAGGATAAGAAAAACAAGCAAAGATGAAATTTATGGTCAAAATGAGGATGGTATGCAAAGAACTCTTGCTGACAGCAGGAACTTCAAAAAGGATTACCTACAGTTCAGATGAGTGCCTTAATCTCCAAGCTATAAAGGGAGCTCTTCTCACATTCCCTGGCTGGAGCACTCTCAATTTACATAAACAGTTCAGTAACTAACAGGACAGCAGGAAAAAATTAGGCAGTGCAGAAACACCCACCAGGGTCTAATTACTGAAGTTCATTTCCTTCCTTTTTTCATTACTACATTTTAAGGCTTTCACTTCATTGTAAAAAGAATGTATTTCACAAAAGATCTTAATTCTTGACTATTTGTGACTAACAAATATTATTCTTCAAGCTTTTTAATAAATATTAATATATTAATATTATTAATATAATAATATTATTCTTCTTTTTCTTCAAGCTTTTTAACTCCACCTAAAGGCATAAAAGAGGAAGTATTGACTATATTCAGAAGCATATTTAAATACTTAATCCCAAAATAGTCCTGTGTCACGCTGAAGACAAAGGAACATGTACACAAATGTTTTTCTAAATTATCATGTAATGGATGTTAAATCTGGAATGTTTCTGAGAAAAGAGAATAAGCACTACCCTGATACTCCCATTTATCCTTACTGAAGTCAAAGATATTGGAGATGTCAAATATTAGAGGCTGGGATCTCTGTGGCTTCCTTAAGTTGTAGCAGTAGGGCATAAAATCTTATATGGTTCTTTCCAAATTGGTACAGAGAAGCATTCATTGTAATCTTTACAGTCACATTATGGCTCTGGTAACATTCCAACTAATCATGTGCAATTCAAATCCCAATTTTTAGGAATGCACATTCACGTTAAGGCCAGTGAAGAGAGAGCATCTCTAGATAGTTCTTTGAACCTAAGATGTGAATTTCTTTGTGAGGATGCCTTCCCCTCCCCAGTGACTGCAAAGGGGTTGAGGCTTCTTGGTTAAATTGAAGACTTCCATTCAGGCACTGCTACACGGTGCCAACATTCAGATAGGAAAAGCCCTAAAAATAAAAATAAATAAACCAATAACATAAACAGATAAATAGTCATTTTACTATTAAAACAAATTAGAACTAGAAGTACATTTTTCCAAGGATAATAAATAAAATTAATTGAGAGACCACAGTGTTTTAGTTAAGGCTTGATTCTGTTCCTGAAGACTTAAATAAAGAAATCTTCAAATTACTCCAGTAGATATAGGATTGTGCCTCTAATGAGACATGTCTAGATTAACGAAGCATACAAAGGCAATTAATAGCAATTTATATCACTAGAAACTACAGATCTTCAGAGAAGCAAAACCAAAAAGAGCACTTTTTCGTGGAACATTCTGTGATCGGACTCGCTCTGCCAAATGCAGTTTTGTACAACTCTCCCTACAACCAATATAAAGTTTATAGTTAAGTCCACAGACTTCACACCTAGTGAAAATGCTTGTGTTAAAACCCTATAATCCAGACTGAACAAATTGATTATCTTTACCAAGGCAAAGCAAGAAGCTGCAAAGTTGTAAAGCCAAAGAAAAGACAGGTCAGCATGAGTCACTGGTTTTTGCATAATCAATTTTTTCAGCACTAGCAAGTTTCTCCGAATTTTAGACAATAACAGTAGGCTACCAAGCTGTGCTTTGTATCTACATGACTCAGAGTTGCACCAAGTTGCTGTTTTTCCTTTTGTTTTTCTTTTTTTTTTCCCCTTATATACAAAACAGGACTAAGGAAACAAAAAATATAGAAAAGTCATCGCTAGAAATTTGGGGGTTGTAAACAGAAATTATATTTTAATTTATATATTTTAAATATATAAATTATATTTATAAAGGCCAATTAAATGACAATGCAATTTCTATTTCTCAGCAAGATTAGAGATGCTCCCTCACTGACACATAAGAAAGCAGAAAGCAGATTTTTGGTTTTACTTCCAATAAGGACTGCAATACACCTGCATTTCAATAATTACAATTGGCTATAATATTTTATGCTTATTGTCCAGTGGTCCACTGGACAAAAAGACTCAGAATAAAAACCCCCACCTGTTTCAAATGCAGTAATTATATTTTGGTTTACATGTATTGACTAGCTTAATTTTCACTCAGTTGGAAGCTTTCCTTTTATTAGACACCCAGTGGAATTTCAATAGCTAAATTATCATGAATTATTGTGAATAGGCAATGGAAAAAAGCTTACAATTTTTGAGACCAGACAAAGTCACTAAACCAAAACAGAACTGTTTTTCAAGGTGCATATTTTAATAGTGAAGATTTGGTTTCCATAGCAAAAAATAATTTCTGGGTATATCGTCAAAGAGAACTGTCCTATTGATGTTGTTTGGTTCTGTTTTGCTTTTCTTTTGGAATTATTTATTTTTAAAAAAAAGCAGGATCTCTGCTACAGAGTGTGAGAGGTCATGGCCATCACCCTGGCCTCTGGACCCTGTCTTGAGGAATAAATATTTCAGGTCTCGAACTTTGTTATCTAGTCCAACTGAATCATCAAACCTCCAATCATCAACAAAAGAAAGAGGCAACCCTGAGAGGGATTTATCAAGGTTGCTCTATACAACACTATAAGGTGCTGGGAAGTATCAGCTAGAGAGAGTGACACACATCCTTTACTGTGGAAACAGTACAGACATCTCATAAAAAATATTTTGTGTTTAGCTAGCTAAAGGTAAGTATGATAAATCCCACCATAAAATTTTAAACTGCTAGGTTTTCTACTTGGTACAAAACTAGGTATTATTAAGATAAATATGATAGTTCAGAGTTTGATACTACACTCTAGATTTACACAGACTATAACCATCCCAAAACTTTGGAAGCTGATTAGGATCCCACCATAAAATTAGAGCCGACTTCTGCTTTAGGAATCTGCAGGAGCTTTCACTGGAGGTCATTTCTTGAATTCACACTTCTTCATACTTCACCAATCCTTCAGATTTGCACAGGTCAGCAGGTAGGGCAGCAGCTGTAATGCAATTTCTGACTTAAAACCATGTTTACTGTAAAACTTTGAGGCCATAACAACATTGTATGCCTGACTTTTAAAGCAAATACATGTTCAGATCTTCATAAATATTATAGTTCATTCAAGTGACTGCATAACAGAAAAGGTACTCAAATATGTTTCTGCCTCCATTTTCTCTGGAAAGATTTCTTTGTTTTTTCAGTTTGTTTTCACTATTCATTAAACTGTATCCTTATATTTCCTGGAGCTCAAAGGAAATCCATGAGTAAGCTTGAGAAAATCAAAATTGATTATCAGTTATCACCATCAGAAAATAAAACTTGTATTAGCTTTTGGGACAAAATTATAAAAATTATTAATAATTTTAGAATTATTAATAATATAATCAATAATTACTAATGATATATATAAATAATTATTAATGATTGATAATGCTTAATAATGCTTTAGAGGACACAGTCTCAAGCTACGTCAGGGAAGGTATAAGTTGAATATTAGGAAAAAATTTTTCACTGAAAGAATAATGACGTACTGGAATGCTCTTCCCAGAGAGGTGGTGGAATCACCATCTCTGGATGTGTTTAAAAAAAAGCTGGACATGGCACTTGGTGCTATAGTCTAGATTCTGAGTTGAGGTGTTGGGACATAGGTTGGACTCGATGATCTTAGAGGTCTCTTCCAACCTCATTATTCTGTGATTCTGTGATTCTGTGATAATAAATTGTTTTAACAATTAACAATATCAAGACTTGGTTTAGTTACAAAAGACTCTATCAAGCCCTAGAAGAAAATTCTGTGGCATTTCCCTCTCATGAAGCACTTCCAGAGAGAGTAAACCAGTTTTCAGCCTTTAAATGTTAACTCCCATTAATACCATGAGCTAAGCTGCAGGACTGACATCCATAAACCTTCTTGCATTTCCTTTTGGGATGGCAAATAATTGTACTGGAAAACACAGGTCAGAAGAAAGGGCAAATATTCTGAATTTATCAATTTCTTGTAACCTTTGTTTCTCCCTGAAACAGAGGGAGAAAATGCAAACAGGTATTTTCTGCCACATGTGTGTTTTGATAAGAAAAAGCTGTTATCTCAAAGATAGCATGTATGAAGTATAAAGTGGTTTCCAAGGAAACTATTTTTCAAATAGTTCTCTTGCCAGAGAGTCATTGTTTTTATTGGCATCCATCTTTCCCACATACACCCTCCTCCTTTAGCAGGATGATAAAATCCAAATGTTTCCTGATTCAGGGTTTTGGCTTTGGCTATCACACCATCTTTAATGACTGACTGCTCACAACAACATACAGAAAATTAAGTATCTACTCCAAATCCTTTCTTAATGAATATAACTCAACTGTCCTGATGCAAACCTTCAAATCTAAACATAAGTAACACTTTGAGTACTCAAGGAAAACCCACCTACAGACTGGGCACCAAATAATTTAGAAATGCAAAAAAAATCTGAAGTAGATATCTAATTCTAGCTAGGTTTTCTCTTGTTTCCAGTTGGTTAAAAAGAAAAGGAAAAATAGAGGAAAGATTTATAACAGTAATAATGGATATACGTTTCTAGTTAGGTAATGGCCAATTAGAGCTCTAATGACCTGAAGTAAAACAATGGCTTTTTACTTTTTCAGATCAGGTATAATCTGACTTGCAAAGGGAAGCAGTTAGAAAGCTGCTTGGCATCATTACATGGCTAAGTGTACTTCATGGCCATCCATGGAGAAAAAGCTCCAGAACTCAGCTCTGAAATTCAGAGGCACCTGCGTTCAAGTAGGAAATTACCTCTATACAGAAGTTTATGTCAAATACATTCCTGAATACTGTCAAGGCAATACCATCTCAATCATATGAGTAAACCCAGCTTCCAACGTAGCAGGCAATCCTCAGGCTTATGTTCTACAGGGTCTTGGTGATGCAATTCCATTCTGTGTCTGAAAAGACCCTGTAAACTTGCAAGTAAAACATTTAAGCACGTGCTTACCTTCATGAGCTGACTTATACACAGCTTTCAGTGATACAACATTTGACAGAAACCAAGCAGATGGTTCTGAGTTTTGTTGGATGATGGCCTAGATGCTTAGAAGGATGTTGGTGAAGTGTTTCACAACTAACTTTAAGCAATTTTTGGCTTTAATTCTAATTCAATATTTTTTCTTTAACCAAGTGTTTCCTTCTTCTACATTCTCAGACTCCATCAGCATATTTTCACTCTCACCAGAAGTACACTGCTTTGCAAATTGCAGTGAAAAATATACTATTTTTTAATTTTTTTCCTTACAATTCTTTAAATTATAAAATAATATGAAATTGTACATCAAAAATTTATTTTAGTTCTGGTAGTCATATCCATAGTTTGGCATAGGAGAGGGATAGATTGTATCTTTCTGCATGGCCGTTGTTCATTATTTCAACACAATTTTATTTGTGAATTGTAAATGGCAGATTACTTCATCTAGACATTAATGCCAGAGTGACATGCTATCAAGAGGTGTCCACTGAAAAGCTGGGAATTTGGTGCTTAGACATTAATAAGAGAACTCTAATTACAGATATTGTTGAACATTTTATCATCACTACATCCTTTTATTTTCAAAGGGAAAGTCATATGGAGTTGGGGAATAGGTAAACAAAGACACTAGGGATATGTTTGTGGTGGTATAGCCTCGGCTCACAGTCACACCCACACAACTACTCACACATTCCCCCACCTCACCCCAGTAGGATGGGGGAAGAAAATAGGAAGAATAGGAGCAAGAAGAGGAGTAGGCTCAGATAACAATGGAAAGATAATTCAACAGTTTCTATTACCAGCAAAACAGACTTGGAGAACTTAATTTGTTAACAATCTAAATAATTTGGTGCCAGTTTGGGTATTGTTAAACAGGAAAAAAAAAAAAAAAAACCCACAAATATGTAGACCCTTGGAAAGCACCTTTCTTCCTCTCCATGCATCTGTTTTACCACACACACCTCTCCACCCACCTTACTGCTGTTACGGGTTATATTCAACAGCTTCAGCAAGGCAACAGGAGGTGCAGGTGGTCAGGGTTAAGACATAGCATTTTCTCTTCGTTGCTTCTTTTTTCTCACACAATTTCCACACACCAACATGAAGCCTCTTTAGGTTGTAGTACAATCGGGGAAGTATCTGCTCCAGTGTGGGCTTATGTATGGGTCCTTTGTGGGATGATATTCATTCCATCGCAAAGAAAATCCTTTTCATCCTCTCAGCTTGGTGTTCCTTCTGATGTTTCTCATTGTTTCATTTTTTTCCCTTCTTCCTCTGCCTCTATGGTGTGCTCTGCTCTTTCACAAAGACATTTACAGAGAGGGGCCTTCAGCTTTGGTGGACTCAGCTGTGTCCTTGCAGCAGTCCACTGCAGAGCCAGCTGGAGCTGTATGTGTCTGGCATGAGACAGCCCCTGGCCTTTTCCCACAGAAGGTCACCTATGCAACCCCTAGTTGCCAAAGACTTGCCACATGAACCCAATTCTACATTATTTTTAGATTTCCTTGGCAAAGCCAACAAAAATCTCAGCCCTAGTGAAGTCAAAATAGTTTTTGTGTATATGTGTCTGTGAGTATCTCCTTGGCCCTAAGAGCGCTTCTAAAATCCTAGCTCAGGGCCATGAGGGGTTCACGTCTATCTTGACTTCCCATCAGGCAGTTCTCTGGCAGAAATAAGGTACAATTGCACTCCAGTTTCCCCACAAATGAAAATCAGGTATGGGCCCCTAGCACCCTCCTAGAAATATCCACTTTGGATGATATGGACCTAACTACAGCTGTGCGCTTCATGTAGACACATTGCATGCAGCCTGGAGACCAGGCTCAGAGCTCCTTTTTCAAAATTTCCCAAAATCTGCATCCAGGAACTCTTTGCATTTGGTTGCTGCTGATCTCTCTGACAGCTCTTCAGTATTCAAAGAACACTATTTGGAGACTACCCTGACAAGCTGAAGTTCCTATTTCAAGTGGAAAGGAAAATAAACATTGCAGATTCTCAATAGAATGAGGGAGAGTTGAGGAAGGAGCAGTTTCTTGGCTCAACTTTTCTGAGAACTACAAAGAGCCAGAAAGTCTCCTGTAGCTTCATGCAGGTGCTGAAGCCTATCCATAGAGGTAGTCCACTTCCAGATCAACATGTCTGCTTGTGTAAGTATTTATTGAATTTAACAGCCCACCTCAGTGGCATCTAAAAGGGGAAGCAGCATCTCTAGATCTTGGGTCTAGTATATAAGCTGGAGGAAAGATTGTGCAAAGTTCCCACATATTTGGACTTCAGGAAAACAGAATGAAACTCAGGTTCAATGTCATCATGGATTAAGAGAGGATGTTAGGAAAGAAATCTGCTTTTTAATCAGTCTGTTCTAATGAGTTGGAAGCATTTTTAAATTACCCCATAATTTATATGTTATTTCCTTAATGAAGTATTTCCTCATGAATTGCTAATGACTGTTGTCAGGAAGACATCTAAAATACAGACTCATCCTTATCTGACAGTATTTATATATATTCTTACCTCAGTGAAAAGATGCAGCCCTCCTCTTGCATCTCTAACCCCAAATCAGGTAAATATTTTGTAAAGTTCACATCTCTTTTGTTCTTTATAAATTAACATTTGGGAAAAAGATCAAAAACAACAACACCCATAAACAGCCTTAAAAGTTTTTTAAATATTATTTTCTAAATTCTGGGTAGCATATTGAAAAGGACATTATAAAGACCATATCTGTGTTATTTTATCTTTTTCTGGCAATTAAGACCAAAATACTTTTACAAAATTTGATCTTCAGATAAGATCTTCCTAGAATCTGAGAACACCACTGGAACACCAGCACATGTGAAACAAAAGAACTGATTGCATAATTACTTTGCCCTTTATGTCTCCTTTTTGAATTCCTCTGACAATAAGTATGCTGAATTTGGGTAGCTGCTCTGTCACTGCTTGGGGATTTCTATTCATTACTTGTTTTTTTAATGACAACTTCTTTTTCAATAAGTAGCTGTTTCTGCAGGTTCAACTCTCAGATCAGTAGGCTGAGCTGTAACAGGAAAGAGGTTTTCTGTTGTACCAGGCACTAGCAGGTGAGCTTTGAAATTAATTCTTTTTTTATGACTTTACTTTTTCTTTGACCATACTTTTTTCCTGTTGTTTTATTATCTTTGACAGTCTTTTTAGTGTTTAGTGTTTAGTCACCGTTAGTAACATACAAATCTTAACTGGAAAGGCTCCCCTCAAGTATGAGAAGAAAACGTTTCCCTTGGCAGTTCACTTTTTGTTTTTCTGCTGAAAAGACTTCAAACCACCTGGTTTGTGCTAGTTGTGTGCTTGTGCAGCACATTTATCTTGGAAAACAGAAGTACTACAGAGGAGTAAGCAAGAAAAAATATATGGGGATGAGCTGTTTTGCTTTTAGAGGATATATGTATTTTTTTTTATTTGTTTCACTTATTTCTCCCTTAGTTTCTTATAATCATGGAAATAAAAGGGTTATCTGCCCTTAAGAAAATTACTAGAAGCTGTCATAGAAACCTTTTGTGCTAGGATCAGCTGTGGTTCTGCACAAAATTTGAGTGGAATCCTCGGTCCTTACTTTCCATCATTTTTATTTTCTTTTTTACACTATATAGTTGTTGATCCTCTGGTGGGCTGTGTCACTTTTCATAAAGTCCATGTCTTCAAAGGAACTAAATATTACAAAATCTGTGGTGGTGTTCTTTACTCCAAGAAAGTAGGTTGTACCTCCAGACAAGGAATAGTATTCCCTCAGCCTTTCTGCAGTGCCTTGCCTACATACTTCAAGATTACAGAGGCACAAGGAAAACCAGTGGTCCATAAATAGCAGACAGAATACAACTGTGCTGAAATCCCACCAAATGCCCCCAAAGAAGTGGTGCATGCTTCAGCTGATTCTTGTCTGCGGAGCCAGTGCAGCTCTGTGCTGCACAGCTACGCAGGGTTCAGTGCTCCAGTCTCAGCAGCAGCCACACAGCAACCACCACAACCCTCCCCAAGGGCATGATCAGCTTGGTAATCTCTGTCTTAGACCAGACACCAAGTTAGTTAAACAAAAAACTTATGCATTTTTTTAATGAGGATTTCTTTCTGCCATAGCTGGATTCCCTGTAGGCTGTGCAAAACTCGTACATTGCTCTTTCCGGAGTGAAAATCTTCCTCTCCTCCCAAAGTGTCACAGCTACATATGAGGATTTGAGGGTTTATTGCAAGATGTGTGACAGACAAAAATGGACATGGTGCATATTGCTCCTGAGGATCCCATTTCCAGTAATTAATGACAGTTGTTAACAGCAGTTAGCTACAGACCAAGTCTATGGGAACATGCCCAAGTTTAAGCATTGGTGAAATTAAACATGCTATTAATCACATTCTCCTGCATTTGAAAAGAAAAAAAAAAAAGTAAAAAACCCCAACTAAACAATACAACAAACCAACCACAAAAATCCTACATAATATTATCAAAGCAACCTAAAGCTTCCATGAACAGCAGGATGTGATTCAAATATTTACAGTTTAGCAGTGGGTGTGGGTTTGCTCTAATACATTGTCTTGGGACTTAATGCAAATTATCTGTTTCCAGATGCAAATATTTTGCAAATCTTTAGAGAGACAGGCTTAAAATGTGGAACAGTTATTTCTGCATTTCATGCCTCCTTATATATCACTTATGTTTTATGGAATTTGTTTCAGTTACTTACCTTTACTTCTAACCTCACAAAAGAGCCAAAGAAATGTAAGAAAAGTTTTTACCTGAATCCAACAGTACTCCAGCTATATAAAAAAGGAGGATGTTTTATTGCACTATGGAGAAAAGAAAATGTTTTAAGGGGGTTGAGATATGACTTCTCTGAAATGTCCATAAAAAATTTCTGTTGCCTGCTGCTAAAATATTTCCACTCTCAAATAAAGCAGATACAGCAGACAGCGCAAGGACACAGGAGTTAGCTACCATATGTATATAGGCATGCAGTAGCAATCAAAAGGAGCTCGCAGAGCACTTGCATCTGACAACTGGCTGGCATTGTATTTACAACACACAGAAAATTTGAAATGAGCAAGGGGACCCAAACTTTAACAGAAAACTGACTTCTTCTGAAGTTTAGAAATTAGCAAATCACTTAGAAAAGAAAGGGCAATTGTGGTTTCTGCTGTATTTCTTATTGATAATTAGAACCAAAGCATAAGAAACAGACCATGAAAAAGCTGCTCTTACAATACAGTCACACAGATCTGAGACAGCCAGAGGAGAAAGCTGGCAAGCAAATGTGTGTATATCTTTCCCCCTATTACAGGGACAACAAAATGGAGATGGTTAGTGAGGATACATACTGCTCCGTTGTAGCCAAGGACCATAAACAGAAGAATGTCTCTAATGGGGCTGCAAAATAGATAGCAAAGGAAGGATACAAGAACAGGGTAGCTGTAGACTGATCATTTGCCAGAATTCTTTCCCAGCATAGAACAATTTATGGCTTGGGACTTCTACAGCTTCTTTGTGAGAGAGTGAGTGAGAGAAAGGCTGCTTTCTGCAGTGCTGTGCACAGGGTGTGGTGGGCAATGTCCTCACCTCCAGAGTGATTCTCTCTATGATAACCCACACTCTGCCTGTCTCCATGACCCAGCATCTTCCTGTAGCCTTTTCTCTGCCCTTGAGTACACTTCCACACACACTGCAGAAAGTCCTCTGACTGAGTAGTGCCTGAGAACTTGATAAGAAAATAGGCATTTATTTAGAGACTTCTGTGGGGGAAGGTAGAAAACAGACATAAGGTTAGAGACTTTGCCCTGTAGCTATCCAAGCACATTGAAAGGAACTCAGAGCAGCAGATACACATGCAGACCAGGGGTGGATGGCGCACAGAGCTTTCACACCTGGTTTTTGTAAGGGTCATTTCAGACAAAAGATCTACAGTAAGTCAGGAAAGGTGAGTCAGGGCAGGGGCTGTCATCCACAATACTATGCAAATATTGGTTCACACTGAAAGCAGTTCCAGAAGAATAGAAATTATAAGAAAAGGAACAGGGAACAAAAACCAAAATGTCCTGCCCGCTAACACACACACCTTGATACTTTTGGTTTCTATGGGTGAAAAAAATACAAACAATATGTATTTGCACTTAAAGAGACTCAGGGGAAGGCACCAAGGAAACTCAAGGTACAGAATCACTTCCAAGGATAAGCTGAACTTTTCAGCTGCCAAAGACACATCCTGAAAAGAGATATAGCTGAGGTTTTCAAAATTCAAAGAGCTTCTGGAAGGTCAAACAAGGATTGGATCCTCACTGTCTCATCCAGCACAAGAACTAGTGGCCGTAAGATGAAGTTAGTCAGAGACAGATAGAAGCAAAGATAAAGACTTTCTTCATGCAACATGGAAGAACTGGTTGGTGGAATTCCCTGCCAAAGTACATCAAGAATGCAAGAACTTGGAGGTGCACTTGGCCTACTAGATCAAAGTCAACAGGCTCAGGGAATCCTGGCAGGAGAGAATACCTGGAATCTGGGAACATATAAGGTGAAGGATGCTTGCCTAGTTTTTGTTTTTCCCTATACATCCATTATAGACAGTCTAGTGAGCTAAATAAAGCTTTATTCCAAAGAAGCAAGGCCATTACACGTTATTTTACGCTGTGACAATTTTTTTCTCCTGCGTGAGCCCATTGACAAGTAATAGGAAAGAGGAAAGGATCAAGAATGATGGACAGGAAAAAATATTTCCTTTCCTGGAATTCTGCTATGGGAAATGTTAATAGGAATACTTTGAAGGAAGGTAAAAGTATGTCCATGCTTTCCCATTTGGAATATCTTAGGAGGACTAAGACACAGAAAGGACTCTTTGAAATTTGAATTCTTAAGAGTACATCTGTTTCCAGGTGCTCAGGGGTGCAGAATCCTCCTTCTCCAATGTTGGAGGTGGCAGTTTTATCCCAGAGTAAAAAATAAGAAGAAGGAGGGTTTTTTTTTGGTTTTTTTTTTTTTTTCCATGAACAACCCTATAGCATGTTAGACCTCAGTCCCAGCAGCTCACAAATGCTGAAAGGGCAGCAGCACATTGCCTCTTGCTGCAGACAGGAGACCATTGCATGGTTGCCCCAGGACAGCCTGAATGCCTTCTACTTTTACAGAAACAGAGAGTGCCATATGCTATGGCCAACATTACTGACACCATTCTCAAAGATATGGTGCTAGCAAGACCCCCACTGATGATTTTTTTGTTCAAAATGCAATGAAAACTCTTGTGAGTGGTGCTGTTTAAGCAGCAGCTTTCATAATTTAGGAATGATGCTCAAAAGGAATGTCACTGAAGTATGGACCAGTTAGAGAGCTGTTCTGTGACAGTGCCCTGAAATAAAGTTAATGTGGAAGACAAAAGGCAATAGGTGTTCTACCCAGTGATCACGATGTCCATAAAATCAGAAAGAAAAGAAAAGAAAAAATCCCAGTGAAAAATGGGAGGAAGGAGGGGATGGAAGCTGGACAGGATTACAGCTGCATCACAGAGCAAGAAAATGTACAGTTGCAGTGTTAGACAGGAGGGTAAACACCCCTCAGCATACCTCCTCCCCATGCCTCTGTACTTGCTCCCAATAAGTGACCTACTGCCATCATCTAAACAAGAAGTGTTGATCCTTTCTTGGGAGAATCTTTCAGTAGAAAGGACATTTTTTAATAATCAGGATAAAAATCCCACTAGGCTCTCAAAAATATATGGCTATACATATAATATGAGGCATTGTTCCACTGCCCAGTGTAAAGAGGGTTGTGAATAACATTCTTCACTGACCTCACAGAAAACTCTGGCATTATTTAAAAGGCCTGTTGTGTGTCACCGTGTCCAAGTAGGAAAATGTCTGAAGCAGAATGAGATCCTCTGTCATTGCGTAGCAAGAAGAGAGATATTATCAACGAATCTGAGCAGAACAACTCAATCAAGAGCACAGCAAAATGAGAGAGTGGATTCCTAATCATATTTTTAACGAGCAAGTACAGCTCTAATTATATCAGAGGATTATTATTTTTAATAAAGAACCATACCCTGATAGATTTTTTTCCTTATCTGTGCACTTGTGAGATACAAAACTACTTCCCAGCTATAACACGAACTGCATAATGACATATTATCTAACCACTTACTTCTTCACTGACTGCCTGTTTAAAAACAGTCAGTTTTGAAATGTAACCAGCAAAGATAAGAAAAATATGTTTGGGTTCCTTCATGTTCCTTCATAATGCATAAAAGCAATTGAAATAAGGCTTGAAGTAATCTTCATTTTGGTATACTTTTCTCTTGAAAATATCAAATCATATATTGGCCATTGTTTAGGTTTCTCTGCTGTCAGTGGCTACTTACAGGACTTTTTTTAGTTTATGCCTTATTTTTTTACATGCTTCGAAGATTAAGTATAGAATCATTTATCTTAGCCACATTTAAAAATATAGGACTGGTGAACATTTAACAAAGAAAGTTTTTCTACCAACTGTTCCAGTCAAACAGATGTTAATCGCCTACATACTTTTTTATGTCTGGTTTTCAATCATTCCAACAGCCTTTAAAAAAGTAAGTATAAATTTCAAATGCATTTCTAATGCAGAAAATCAAAACAGTAAAAATTTGAAGTATAATTGTTAGCCATCTTCATTCATCATAAAGAAAATGGATAAAAAAGCCTTTATTCTTTCTGCCTTTTCTTTGTCAACATGAAAGAGTGCTGTTTTTCTCCAGTTCTAAAGACTGCCAGGGACTGCAGTGCAGCCAAAGATCTTACCAAGGAGAGAGAAAAAAAAATACAAGAAGTCTAAGAAAACTCTAAGACAGCTTAATGATTTCTCTTTCCCAGTGTTCCTGAAAATAGTCCAGCAGCTGAAACATTTCTTCATTAGAGAGCACCTTTCACCAGTCCCCCCTTGGGAGAGCTTCAGACTCTCCTGTCCTTTTGACATCCTCCATGCCCAAGCCTGAACTCCTAGGGCTGGTTAAATCTGCACTATATTGATTTTTATTCTTCTGGTAATGTGTCCTTTTCAAAGAGTCTCCCCAAAGCTACTGAGTTCAGTGTAAAGCACCTCTGAAATGGATGCAGCTTCACAGCAGAGTCAACCTAATTAACTGATACCCAAAAAAATGTAAAGAAATATGGAAAAAAATCCACAACTTTTATGTGTTTAAAAGCATTGACTGATAAATGCACAGCCTGGTATATATTACTTTTACCTGCTGTATGAGTCAGTCAGAGATAGCTAAATTTACTGTCTGCCATAAAACATTTAGAAAATTGCAAAAGTGGATCATAATGTTTTGCCTGTCCAGAAAAGTATTGCATGTTTTTCTGCTTCATCTGGAATCTCTGATTATCTGAAGATTTATTCAGAAAAGTGGAGATGGTCTTAAACCAGGTCAAATATTTAGAAATTATTCAACTATTAATTTTAATGTTGGCAAAGTTGAAGAGATAGCTCACAATTACAAAACAGATGGCTTCAAAATGGCAATAACTATATAGAGAAGAAAAACACCACACAAAATATCTAACTTTATTTGTATTTTCCAATTTTCTCTGATGTCTAATCCATTACACTCTCATTTGTCTGCCAGCTTCACCCCTGATGTAAGTCTAAAATGAGTAGTATGAAATACTGAAACCATAGTTGCAGTCATTGCAAATGACTGAGTTAAGGTGAAAATAGCTTTTCCCTTTCACTGCTGCGGACAACCAGCAAACACCACACCTTAAAAAAAATTTAAAAAGTAGTAATTGACAGCAATTTGCACACTTACATATCCTTATGCATATGTGTACACACATTTGTTGACATAAACTTCAGAAAGCTCTGTTTTCTTTAAAAACAGCTAGAATTTGGGCAAGGAGAAGGAAGCTGAGACTCCAGAGCGATGGCACATGGCTAACACAGATGGAAAATAGTTTTCTGCCTGTCAGTTTAAAAGATTCCTGGTTTGTTAATTTAGAAACACACTAGACACAGTAGAAGACTTTTTTTTTTTTTCTGTGAAAAATGATCTCTCGTTAGGAGACAGGAATATAAAGAACTCTAAAAGCAACTCCAAAAAATCACTCAGAAGCCCTAGGGAAATCTCACAAGCGCAAGATTATCTTTTCTGGTGGAAGAAGGTAGAATGTCACTACCTCATACATGGAATGGTCCTCATACACTAAAAAATTAAGGAGGCAGTGAAGAAAAATGCAAGGCAAATACAGACTTGTAATGTAGGCTTGTAATGTATATGAGTTTGCCATGTTTAAAAATTGAATATTTGCCTGCCTATATTTATTGATACTGCCTATATTTATTTACAGCCATTTGCTGCTTTGCACTTTCAAGGTTTTCATCCCCAGAGACTGCAGCAAAGATACCTACATTTGATAGCAAGAATGACACCATTTCCAGCTACTTCTAAGATGTGGTCAGGAAAGCAAGTCATCATGTCAGGCTTGATGAATACAGGACAAGATCTCCAGGGAGACTGCCAAACATTGTCCACTTGATGTTTAAGCCAAGAGAGACAAACCTCTTCTGGGAACACATTAGGAACAGCGAATCCCCTAAAGGAAGGGGAGGAATTTTAGCCACTAAAATGAGACTCTGCTCTATGATGCCAGGTCATCTGCAGAGGACAGATATTTACCAAGTGTCTGGCTCAAGACTATGGTAATTCCACACAGCAGGAAATGTTTCCAAGTAAAAGCAGGCCCTTTGCCACCTGCATATCTAATTCCAGCAGTGCACTCTTTCCATAAACACCACTTTGCTAACTTCGGCATGATCTCCAAGAAAGCACAGCTATCTATGAAAAATAAGTCTCTTTTATTTCACTTGTTCAGCACAGAGTGTGTGTGTAAGCCATCTATTGTGTGTTTTATTAGGTCACATTTCTTAGCAGCTTCTACACCAGTAAATTGATAGTTAACTCAAGGCAACAGGCACAGGAACAAGACAGGAACCTGGAAGAAATCTCCCTTTGCATCTCTCATGGCACCTCAGAAGCAATGTTTGTGTGTTGAAAGACAGACCTCTAAAACCAGGAGACAAATGGGAATGTGCCAAACTTGTTTGCAGTGCTGAGTCCACAAGACTACTTACCATGGAGATTTGGATACATCTCCAGCTAAATCCTACTCCAAATATACCATCTTCACCTGGTGTTTTCTAGCAGATCACAAGGGGTAAAAGAAGAGATAGATATATGGATGCATGTATATATAGCTTTAGATGCACTTATCTGGTTTTATTTTTTCCCCTTATGTTATGGTTGTTGCCACCTTCCTCCTGGGAACCACAAATTGCAATGAGTACTCACAAAAGAAAGCTCTTTGCTATCAGAAATTGTCCACAGTGGAAGTCTTTATGGTCTCAGCTATTTCAGCACAGAAATAACCTGTATTTTCTTCCACCCCCTTAATAAGAAAACAAAACAGATAAAACAAACCAGCACATAAAGTCTTATTGCAGCTTAGCTTGCTTTGCAATAAAAAAGATTATGTTTGTAGATATCACATACCTGGTTGTGTATCCACATGGGGCTTATACTTATCTTCATAATTTAAATGTGCAAGCATAATAAATCAGAGTTAATTAGGACTAATTAGTACACCTTCATAGTTAAGGTCCAAATGAACATTTTGTGATTTATTGAGGAGGAGAAGGGGATACTTAGAGTATCATTGCATCAGCATCACCTTGTGTATTGCATAGAGCCACAAGTCCAGCAGTGCTTCCTGCCTTGCTCTCCCTTATATTTTAAGGTACTGAGGACCTTGCTAGAAGTTAATAGCAAACTATGTTTATTAGAATTGTATCAATAAACCCTGCCCTCCACAGACCATCTGTGACTGCTCTACATATATATCTGGAAAACAGGGAGAGGGTAACTGAGATTTTCTTTTTGTAGAATTATCATCCCAGCTCACCCTACAGGTGTTTCTGCACTGTGACAAATGACATTTAGAATGAGCCAGTTCACCTCTGTCAAAAGACCCTGACTAATTGCCACCCTCCACCCCTTCTTCACCTTTCTTTAGAGGTCCTGTGCTTGGGGAGTCTGTTATTATTCCATTGCTTCAGGCAGTAAAGGGCTGTCTCCCAGGAAAAGTGAGGTCAAAGATAAGGTTAGGTGTACATAGGGCTGCCAGGTGAGGCAGCTCCCAGCACAGCCAGTGCCAGAATGTAATACAGGCAACAACTCTTAGGTTGTCCTTTTTTCTCTTTTTTTTGCCCAAATGGCAAGGGACAGCCTTACAGCTCAATAGACTGTAAATGGCCCAAGTCAACACAAGTCTAAAGTAAAGCCTGAACACAATTCTGACACTGCACCTCCAAAACACACAAAACAGTATCTACCCTCATCATAACAAACCATGCTTTGTTCCACAATTCTTTAGTCTGATAGATTACCTTATCAGCATGATCCTAAACAACCCTGTACTCCTGTGATACAGTACTCAACCTAATAGTGCTTACATCAGCTCCAATGCCATCATACTAATAATACCTCTTTTTCTCTTGTTTTTTGCTCTTGAGATGCAGGAAGTCTGAATGGGTCTGTTTTCATTTCCTACAGAAAAGAATTCTCCTTTGCCTCAGAATTTATTATAAAACCCCTTCACCAATTTCCTAGCCTAAAATCTCCATAGATTTTCTTTTTTCTTCTACAGCTCTTTTCTGTCCTTTGCAGATGCTGTAATTATGTCTTTTCCGGAGGTCCTTTTACAAACTGTTTTTGATCCAAGTGAATATAAAATCCCACATGCAAATTCTCCTAGAAGGTAGGGAGGAATGAGTTTTAGTTGCCATTTATATCCCCTGATACAAGAAATGCCATTCCTAGAAACAGTCACAAATGTCTCTCCAGAGATTGTATTTTTTCTTTGCCTTGGGAGAATCAGAAGGCTACACTTGACCTGTGGGTCCTACATGTCCAGCCCATAGTCCATTACCATTTAAAACAGAAATGTGTTAGCAAAAAAACTGAGGGCAGGATTTCTGTCCCTTCTCTCCTCTCAGCATATGAAGTGAAAAATGTCCCTCATAACACTATCAATATTTTCAAAATTTCCCAAATTCAGGTGTCCTAACTCTGGTTTAAATTAGAGCAGTGCAACTACAGCTTTAAGAAACTATCATGCTCCCCAAGGAAAATACCTTTGACAAACTGGTTGGGAGAAATTACTTCCTTTCAGTTTCATTTTTGTCACTGGAGAAAATTAAAACAAATAATCCATCTCCAAATATTATTTCCAGGTTCAGCATGAGTCAGGATTTGGAGAAAATGTTCTTCTCCTTAAGTGAAGCCACACTGGCAGTTGCATACTTAATGCCACTTTTCATTCTAACATTTAGTGGGCACGGGATTGTTTTCAGCTCTTTACTTTCTGTGTGATTGATTGAGAAACCTCCTGACTAGATGGCATCAATTCACCATAATCTCTACTGCCTATTAGGCAGTTTAATTGCAGCATCTCATTTTTTATTTTTGAGTCATGAATGTAATCAGTCCAGCCCAGATCCTGGATACTTGTGAGAAAAAACTGTCAAAGGCACCAGCCATTTTTCTTCATATTTGACAAGCTACCAATGGTGGCAGTACATAAAGACTTCCATCTTCTTCTGTTCTGAAGTACCTGACAAATGCACAGTGTTTCTAAGGACAGAGCAGAGAGGCTTTGTAGTCATTATAGTTTTGTTGGTTTGGGTTTTTTTCAACACACTAATCTTATTAGATCTTTGCTAGCATTGCCATACATGACTAAACCTTTGTCAGCCTAGCTCCTGTGAAGGATCTCCTGGGAATGGCTCTGGTTTTTATTCATCCCAGGACTGAGATAATTAGACAATCTATCAACTCTGAGCCTAGCTGGGTTGTGATGTTTTCTTGTTATCTTGACCTTAATGTTTTGGATGCTCTACTCTATGACAGATATGCCAACCATATCCATTTCCTCAAGGTTATAGACAGTTTTGTGCTCCCAAGACAAGAAAAACAGAAACATTTACACTCTTCAAATTACCCAGTCCTCTACTGTCTATCTGCAGTTCATCTACAGAATCCTGGTTTATAGTGCTACTTGACCGGCTGTGTTAAGTAGCAATGCAATAAGAGAAGAAATGTCTGTCTCAAAGTCAGCTGCTCTAGCTCCTTTGATTGATTTTACCCACTTCCCAGATTATCAGAATCAGTATTGAGATCTCAGTATTAAGAACGCAGACCTTGAGAAAAAATGCAGGATCTCTAATTGCTCAGTGATGGCTATGTGTTATGGAACTCTCACACTTACACTGCCTTTCTACCATGAAAAAGCCCTTTTAACTCCTCAGTGTGTGAACATGAAAGACAATAAAATGCATTTCAAAATGGAAGCAGACTTCAGAAGACTCAGTATCTTAGCTCAGAGCTAAGAGTAAAGGAGACAGGAGCTCTTCTTCAGCAGTGCAGCTCCTGCATCAATAGTAATTCTCAGTGCAGCTGGAAACTCACATTTTCATGGGAAGTGACTTTCCTTTCACAATGGAAGAGCAGAGATTGCTAATACAGCACAAAGATTGGTGCCACACGTTAGCATTAATGGTTTTCAGGCAGTAGGGGTGTGTATGTTTTTCTCTGCCCTAATAATAGCAAATGGGCAGACTGCAAGAAGTAATTAAGTTCTGTACAAGAAAAAACATCCCAGGATGTTCTGAAACTAATATGACCACATTGACAGCCCTAGGGATTAGGTTGAATGAGGAGAAATAACTATTAGAAATAAGAATATTCCTGGATGAAGGGATGGGATGTAGCCTCAGCAAGTTTGCTGATGACTCTAAACTGAGGGGAATAGCTGGTACACCTGAAGGCTGTGCTGCCATTCAGCAAGACCTTGATTGGCTGGAAAGTTGGGCAGAGAGAAACAAGGACAAGTGTAGGGTCCTGCACCTGCGGAGGAATAACCCTAAGTACCAACACAGGCTGGGGGCTGACCTTCTGGAGCTGTGAATGTGCCCTTGCAGCCAGGAAGGCCAGTAGGATCCTGGAGGGCATTAAGAAGAGTGTGGCCAGCAGGACAAGGGAGGTGATCCTTTCCCTGTACTTGGCTCGAGGGAGGCACATCTGGAGTGCTGCGTCCATGCTGGGCTATTCAGTACACGAGAGACAAGGAGCTCCTGGAGAGGGTCCAGCAGAGATCAACAAAGATTATGAGGAGGCTGGAGCATCTCTTATGAGGGGAGACAGAGGGAGCTAGGCCTAGAGAAGACTGAGAGGGGATCCCATCAATGCATATAAATATCTCCGAGGCGGGTGCCAAGAGGACGGTGCCAGGCTCTTTTCGCTGGTGCCCAGCGGTGGGACGGGGAGCCGTGGCCATAAACTAAAACAGGAGAAGTTTCATTTCCACAGGAGGAATAACTTATTTACACTGAGGGTGGCAGAGCACTGGAACAGGCTTCCAAGGAGGTGATGGGGTCTCCCTCTCTGGAGACACTCAGGACCTGCATGGACACATTCCTGTGTCACCCGCTCAAGGTGACTGCCTGTGGAGTAAGATTGGATAGTTTATCTGCAGAGGTCACTTCCAACCCAACTCTTCTGTGATTCAGTGAAGTTCTGCATACCAATAGATCTGTGGAAATGAATATCAAATGCAAGTGCTCTGTTGTGTGGGGAATCAGAGCCCAAGAGCCCGGTTCTCAAGTTTGGATTTTGTACCAGATCAACAGCACAAGTTCAGTTTAAAACAGAATGTTTTCTCCTTCAAACTGGGAGAAGACTCAAAAAGTAGTTGAATGCATCCCTGCTTCTCTCTATCAGTAGAATCTCATCAACAGCAAGAGTAGCACATGTTTTATTGCTGATGGAAACTAGACACATAAAAATGTACCAAAATAAGAAAGTGAAGTAAAAGCTGCTTTAAGCATGCTTAACAAGTTATTCCATCATGTTGTCTCTCTGAATTTAAGCCTCCCTCATATTTAAACTCATCAGTTTGAACATTTTGTTTGTGGAGTTTGTTCAAGACAGTCTGGTTTTTCCCATGCCCTTACATTCTGGGAAACTCACAATGGCTTTGTGAATTACTGCAGTCATGTAAGATATATTGTATATTTTATGAATTGCTTAGTACAGTCTGAGCATACTTAATATGGGTAATAAAAGCATATGCGGTCTTTTTTGTGTAACTTATCAAATAATTCATAAATAAATAAATCATGTAAAGGCAAATACAATTTTTCAAGCTATCATTAAATGCTCTATATTTAAAACAAATGCAGGGGAAAAATATTAAAATCTTAGCTCTAGAAATTAAAGAGGCACCATGAAAATGAAAATCTCATTTCTCCCTGAAAATCTAGTCTGTTATAGTTACAAGCAACTCCTAAAATTACTATTGGTGAAAGAAGAATGTCTCCTCTATTTTCTGCAGCTTGTTACATTGTGCATTTGACAGCATACTGTGTATAGTCATTTATTACATCAATTTCTACTCAGCTGAGAATATTCTTATCAATGCCAAGAAAAGAATAAAACAAAACAAAAAAATGTATGTTTTTGAAAGAAGTTTGTAAATAATTTCCAAGACTTGCTAACCACTGCTAATCAAGATAAACTATTGGATCTCTATTGATTATTCTCTCACAGTCTGGTCTACATTTTAATAAATGGTGTTATTAAAATCTTATTATATCTGAAGCTATATTTTCAATACTGTAACATCTCTTTAGTGTTGCTTTGCTATTTGGCAAGCTGGGTAGTAGAATAAAACTGGAGGAAGATGTAGAAGGTAATTACTGGCACATCTGTTGTATTTTCCTTTAGCCATTGTCTCTGGTCTCTGGAAAGTCCTTTGCAGATGGTGAAGGCAGGGACTAGGACAATGAAGAGCCACCTGCTGTAGGAGATGATCAGGACCACTGCCTTCTCTCTCTTGAAGACTTTGAGATATCATTCATGGTCTTTGATATTGAAGGTGGTATGTCCCACAGGGCACATGCCCTATCCACCATCCACACAGACATGTGTCAGATGCTGCAGAAGCATACTGAAACCCCCAAACTAAGGTGCCTCCATTCAGAGCCAGGTTTCAATTCTTGACACATGCTTGAAATGATAAAACCTTTAAAGGAGCCCATGAGAGCCACTGGTGGGTAGTACATTACCCACATTAGGGCACTACGTTCCTTTTTTCCTATTTTCCATGGAAAGAAAAATGAATTTATATTTACTCCCCTGCTTTGCCTCCTTCCTTTTAAAGTTTCCTATAACATTTTCCTATAACATGTTTCACCTTCCATGTGCTCTCATGTATCAATGCTTCCCACAGCTAGGTTGTGACATGAAAACTGTGTTATCATCCCCAAGAATTAATTTTACATGGTGCTCCCTCTAAATTTCAGCCATAACCATGATATTGCAGGAGACAGTCACTGCTCTAATTCTGATTTAGCAAAAAAAAAAACCCCACACCACTCAATAGTGAGCAAATAAACCTTATCAAGAGAACACTATTTCAGTGTGACACTGTAGCTGCAGGAACATATTTCCCAGCTCACTATTGAAATCCTATAATCTGAATAGGAGAGGTACAAATGAGTTGGAAGGGAAAACAAATCTTTTCAATTGCACTTCATTTTTCATTTCAAAAGTATAATGGTTGACTGTGATCTATGACAGACAGATCATTACCCCAAAGTGTAATATATCTTCAGCTCTCAAGTCAAAGTACTTACAGAGCAGAAGCTCATGTTGTGGCTTAACCTCAGCCAGAAACTCAGCACCACACAGCTTTTTGCTTATTCCCTGTCCCCTAGTGGGATAAAGGGAACAAAACAGGAAAGGTAAAAGCAAGTAAACTCATGGATTGAGACAAGAAGAATGTATTAACTGAAATGAATAACTCCCAAACAGTGGTCCCTGGCCAATCACCTCCCTAGCTTCTTGCTGAGCACGAGGCCTTAAGGTATTGAATATCCCTTGGGTCATTTGGGATCTTCTGTCTCATCTCTGTTCCCCACCACCCCAAGTCCTTGTGCACTCTCAACCCCTTCTCTGGGACAGGTATTAGTTAAAGGTTATTTCGTACAAATATCTTCAGTATGTGGGGCTTTTTCTGTATTATCATGAACCCTAAGCATCAATATCACTGTGATTAGTAGGACTGTTTTCTGAATTTTGATTATTCAGTTATGATATATATTAAAATAACAGTATTTTTTCCCATTTGTAGAGAATATGTTCCATATAGTTCCCAGTCCAAATTCTCATTAGAAAAGCAGGAATGGAAACAAAGTTTAGATGGACTAGAGGAATATCAAATATTGGTAGGATTTATGAACTGACCATAAAGCAGTTGCTGAGTCTGACTGACTGGAACATCCCAGCAGCCAAAGCTCAGCAGCATTTACTGTGCTGAGGAACTGCCTGCGGGCTCTGTGCTTCAATGGAGAGGCATGGTGGGTGCCACCCAGTCAGAGAAGCTCTCAGGAAGGCAGGTTTCTCCAGCAGTGGGTCAGAAAAAAAAACAAGACAGGAGAGAGTTTGGGTAGAGAACAAGCAGAGCACAAATTTTCTTTGCAGTGCCCTGTACAAGTCGCTGAGACCAGCAAAGCCCTGAAAAAGCCTTTCTGGGCATGAACTTTTCTATCACATCTGTGCAAAACCACTCCATTCCCTGGAGAGCCCTCCAACATAAATGCTTTGGCTGAAACTCTGCAAGAATTCTTCCTCCTTTTTCATCAGTATTTCCTTTAATAAAGTTTCAGTTACTGGTGTATAAATCAAACACATGGGGAATATTAGTCCCATCCTTATAAAGAACAATTTACTGTAATCTGTTTTTCTGAAAGTTTGGTTCATGGTGGTTTGTTGCCTCTTCCTGTGCAAATAATACAGTAAATCACCAGACTGAGCAGCAATTTCTCAGCACTGTCTTTATATTTTACCTGTGCTGGAGCTTTTTTACTCACAATATTTTTTTTCGTCCCTGAGAAGTGAGTCTGCAGAATGAATATTGGAGCCTGCATCCACAGTGAGTTCTTCTAGACCACTCTCTGCACTTCTTCTTCCTTCTAGAAAAGACAAGTGACTCTCCTTTATAAGAACACAAGCGTCCTCCCCATAGACAGAGACTTTCTAAACACTTATCAATTGTGGTGTGAAAATCTTCACAGGCTTATCCAGCAGCAATCTGCCTCTCTCTTAGCAACACAAAGCCACTGCTCTTTTCACTCACATTGGCAGGACTCTGCTCCATGCAACTCTGACAACCTTTGGAAGTAAGAGAAAACAGCCTGAAGGACCCCTGCAGCATGCTTAGTACCCTCAGCTCAGTGTTCCTCCAGTGGCTTCACAAAATAAATGAGATCTATGGGGTCCTGAGTCCAAGAGACATTTGTTTGCTTTAGGCTTGTACAGCTAATGCAGTGAAGAAGGTGAAGGACTACAGTAGAGTAATTTGGTTTGTTGAGAAAGAGGGAGATCCATGACTGTTCTATCCATTAATAAACAGGCAAATAACTTTAAAATACAGCTGGCCAATATTTTAAAGGTTTTTAGTAGGGCTGGTTGCCTTTTTTTTTCCTGCAACACTGGTAACATAAACAACACTATGAGAAAGATATCCTAGAAATATGCATTTGACTGATCTATTGGCTTAAACCAACACATAATTTACAGTTTACCAAATTACACAGAATCTTCAAACCAAACTACATTACTGCAGAGGAAAACGTAATGTTCCCATCCTTTCTTTTTGTTTTAAAACTCTATTCTTTCTGGAAAGTGCATACTGTATTTCACTGTAACCTCAACTCTATTCACCCTTACACCAAATGCTGTTTTCCATTTTATCATATAACTAATTCCATAGTGTGTTTTAGCTTTCTTGTACAAAGTTATTTCAAGGCCCCATGAAAAGCTTATGCATTCAAAAACTACATGATTGTGGTTTTGCATTGTGGATGTTATAAACTTTTTAAGTGCCTGCTCAAGACCAATGACAAAAAATAATGGTAAAGGGAAGGCGCTGTATAAAATATGTTATCTGGACTTACACTATGTGTCCATCTCACAGTTTCTGTTTGGTTCATAACACATCACCCCACTAAAAATTACTGGAAAAAGTCTTTTCAATATAGCTGCTTTCTAGATACCAACCTTTGGTTTAAATTACACTAACAAATACCTTTATATCTGCACCCTTCCTCTCCTTTATTTCCAATATTATATCACATAGATCTGTGGGAATAAGAAAAGTAGCAGAAGAAAAATATTTGGAAGAATAAACAAAGACAAGACACCTAGATAAACACACTATAGTGTCCTCAAATGTCCATCACTACAACCTCTTGCCTGGCAGCAAAGAAATAAAACATCTAACAGTTGGTGATGCAGTAAGCAGCACCAAAACCTGTGGTAAAAACTGAGAGAAATAATTTGGTGGTGTACTTTGAAAATGTTTGCTAAGGAGAAGGAACTGTCAACACCAGTCAGAAGACAGCTAGTAAGCAAGCCAACAGAAAGGAAATGAGGAATTCGGAACTTAGTGTCCTTCCATTGTCACTGAAATTCTTCAGAGCTTCTGTTGGAAAGCAGGTTGTTCCCTGCCTGGCTGTTACCAGACTATAAATAAATTTCAAGTCAATAAGGTGTAGAAATCAGAACCTAGAAAGAACTGCCTATCATCTTTTCTGTAGATAAAGTATCATGTCTGATCCTCTTAGTAGATTCTAATAACTTCAGTCAGAATCCAAGTTTTGCTGTTTCCTTACTAACATATACCTTTAACAGCCAGGGCAGCTGAAAACTGCTCTAAGTAACATTGTCAGTCAATTAAATCAGTGTCACAAATAATTCTGCTTAGTGATCTTCCAATGCCAACAGAAATTTTACATCTGTGATGTGTCATTGCTCCACAACCTAACAACATTGTGAGGAGCATCTGGCCAGTCAAAGTGACAAGACTGCACTGCTCTGCTCTGCACTGGGGTAGCCTCACCTCGAGTCCTGTGTGTAGTGTTGGGTGCCACAGTACAAGAAAGACATAAAGCTATTAGGGAGCATCCAAAGGAGTGCCATCAAGATGTTGAAGGGTCTACAGGGGAAGCCATAAAAGAAGCAGGTGAGCTCACTTGGCTTGTTTAGCCAGTACAAGAGAAGATGACACACCACAGTCTACAGCTTCCTCATGAGGGGAAGAGGAGGGGCAGACACTGACCTTTTCTCTGTGGTGACCTCTGGCAGGATCCAAGGGAATGGCCTGAAGTTGTGTCAAGGGAGGTTTAAGCTGGATCTTAGAAAAAGGTTCTTCACCCAGAGAGTGTTTAGGCATTGAACAGGCTCCCCAGGGAAGTGATCACGGCATCAAGCCTGACAGAGTTCAAGAAGCATTTGGACAATGCTCTCAGGCACAGGTCTGATTTTTGGGTTGGTCCAGGGAAAAGTCAGGAATTGGATTCAATGATCCTTGTGTGACCATTCCAACTCAGTATATCCTATGATTAAGAGATTCTATGGCTCTAAAGAGCAAACCACATTCTTAATGTGTCACACAAATGCAAAATTCAACACTGGCTTCTTTTCAGGAAACCTTAATCAAACAAGGTGCAGATGTTAAATGTAGATGTTACTTTCCACTGAGTCTTCAGCACTGATCCCCTTCTGAACATATGCTCAATTCTTCTTGACAACGACAGATCCAGGGTTGTTTGCTATGTGCTGGGCTTAATTTGTAATTATTTTTTGTCACAACATCTTTTACAGGATCATTGGTTCCAGATTCATTCACAGAGGGACATATTCAACTCGCAATTGAGAAAAAGCCTGCATTTCATCATACCGAACAAGGAACACAACACCTTGCCAGAAGAAGGCAATGCCATCAATGACAAGAAACAAGCTGCTGGTCACCAATCCTACCACTGCCTGGCTGGTTTTGACTTTTTACATTGCCACAAAATGCTCCAGGGTTGAACGATGACAGCATGCTGTCAACCTTCATGGGCTGTAACATGTTAACCCATGCTACAGTTCTGATACACAAATGCATCAACTCTTAGTTGGCAAGTCTTGCTGGGAAACCATAAAGGTATTTAGATAACAAATATCAAACTGAAACAGTGAGAACTGGAGGCCTGAATAATTTCATGGAATTAGACTTCAGTGCTTTCTCATGTTTATGTGTCTTATTAGACTTTCTTTCTGCTCTTGACCTGTCCATTTACTCTTCATTTTAGCTCACTCTTAACACTATTTGCTTTCAGTCCTTCAGATTTATACCTGCCCAACTTGAGCCTGGCAAAACTTCCCCTTGCTAGATGATACAACTGGAAACAACATGTTAGAAATGTCCTCAGTTCTCTAATAATTTTTGGTTTTCATTTGAAAACAAGCCCAAATTCATCAGGATCTATCTGGCAGTTATGCGTTCCAGACTGAACACAATGTGCTGGCTGAGGTTATACTACAGTGATAGAAAGGAGAAATATAACTACACTGCCCTGAAACATGCCACCTCTGAACATGAAACTGAATAGCTCTGGCCTTTTCTTCCTGGCTTATTATATTGTGAAATTACCTGCAAACACCTTCCAGCGTGATCAGTTTCTTCTGCTTAATCTTGCCAGTGAGCCAAGCTGTTTCAAACTATTCTTCCTGCAATATAGTCTTGCAAGTTTTCAAATTGTGGTTAATAATCTGACTTTTTGATCCTGCAGATGTGCAAAGAATCTCAGTATAGATATGCTCTCATAAACCTATTGGCTTAAGTGATACCATGACAATTCAAGTTGGCTGAGAATCTATTCTAAAATATAGCAGTGCATGCTTCTGATGTCAATCAAGATAAAGATTTCTGTGGGGATAAATAACTTTTCATGTGCTTTTCTGAAAATAAAACTTTACTCTAGCAGCAGAAGTTCCAAGCAACAAAGAATTTGTAGTGAGATTTCTCCTTAGTCATCATTTTTTTTCTCTAAGATAAAAGGAAAGTGTGTCTATTTATGTATTTATGTATATGTTTCTCTTTATATATATTTTATAGTAGTCATGTCATTCTGCAAGAAATCATTCCACAGATCTGAGAGTCATGTCAGAATTGCACCCTGTACTTTACAAGCACACATTGCTTACCAGTACATGTCCATGAACAAGCCACTAAGTGTGAGTGATTATGTCTAATCTTTGATATTAATATAATCATATTCCCAGAAAAACAAAACATGTGTAGAACTAATTGTGTTACGCTTTAACCCATACCCAGCTCATGTGTTCTCTCATGTGCCTGCATTTCTCCTACTGTGTACTATTTTTATAAGCTGGCTTTCCTGGCTATAAGAACAAATATTCAACAAATCTGGAACCACAGAAACCCCTTCTATTTTTCCTGTTCAGAACAGAGTTTATGAAACAGACTTAGATGTGATTGCATTTATCTTTCCTACAATCAGCCTTGGACATCTCCAGTTTTTCCCATGCCTGAGGCTTTGCCAATCAATAAGGCATCCCTTCTTTCAAGGCACTTGCAAAAATAATATATATAATCAGAGCAACATGTGCATTTGGGGAAACTGAAAGAAAGACATGCCCAAGATGATAAAAACTACTAGAACAGTTACAAAAAAAAAATTCTCTTTTTCTTGAAATGTGCTTGGTTTCTCAAGTACTCCACACTGGTAGGGAAACATCCTTAAGTGATTAGATCTAAGTGTGAGTTGCACTTCAACAGAGAGAGCTCAACTTTTGCTGAAAATCCAGTATGACTTATGAAACACCACCCTGGACTCCTTTGTAGCCATGTGTCATTTTCTTCAGCGTCTGCCTTGAGCTAGAGTATAAAATCACTTTTCTGCATCCCAGTTTTCCTTCTATAAAAACTGGGGCAATGGTCCACAAACTACCCACAAGAAGCACAATTTTGTCACTGTAGTTCCCAATGCCCTGTTTCACATTGATCTGACAGTACTGTGGGATTATAAGATGCTGTAAATATAGCCTTAAAACCCTGTCAAGCTACCTTAATGAGTAACAGACCAGCCGAGATTCTCTTCCTACAGGGCATTAAATGTTCCCAGGGGTAGGGCAGGAAAGAAGAGCAGTTGTATAGTCATTGAAGTCTAATTGCTATTAAAGTACTCTTTCTTTAAAGTTGTCACATTAAAACCAGCCCTCTTCTTCCTTTCTTTATTTAATGGCAGTAGTAAGACTGCATACTTTCACCCTAAGTGGAATAGTTCAGCCCAAGCAAAAGGAAAAATCAATTAATGACAACTAATTAGCATTCTGTACAGTCCATAGCATAGAACTCATGCCTCTTGTACTATATATCTTACAGCAGCTTAAGAAGAAATATAGGACATAAGATCAGCATCTGGGAAATGTCAGTGAGTAATTTTAAGAAACTCTGAAATTTATTCAGTGATAACTCATGTAAGGACACATCTAGCTATCTTTTATTGTTATGATTCACTTTACTGACTCTTAGAAGTACCTTAATCCTGTAGATAGAGCAGCTGATTTTGATGAGATGTTAATTAGTTTGTATAAAAGTGCTACAATCCAAGCCCTACTCTCATGTCACTGGGGTACACTTTAGTGTATATAATTTTGTTCTTTTCAGAAGCCTTATCCATTATGAAATCAATTCAATTTAAGCAGTGTCTGGCATATTGCATTTTAGAAAAAATAATATACAATTACTGTTTAAAGAATCTTAGTTCAAGAAGCTAAATTCTGAACAATTTTAACTTAAAAGAACAATCCATAAGCTCAAATTTCCAAAGTAGTCAGAGTAAAGATTAATGAAACATTAAAAATATTCAAAATATCTTGCATTTTGAAGCTATGACCATTTGATTCTAAGCCAGACACCCCACAATCGATACATTTTTGAATATATTAAACAACTACTCCAGTCCAATTTAATAAGCTTCCAAAACATTTTATTGCATAAATTGAAGGCATTTCAGCAATAACATCACAAGTATTTATCATATTTATTAGATATTAATTCAAAGTTTAGACACTATGTTTTAAATATGTGGACAATTAATGTTTTTCTAAACACAAACTACTGGAAATATAGCATAACCTTCATTCTTTATTGCTCAGAAACTGAATAGGGCTCTGAGCAAGCTGATCTAATTGTAGATGAACCTATTTATGACAGAGGGGTAGGGCTAGATGATCTTTAATGTCCCTTCCAACTCAAACTCTTCTATGACTCTATGACTTCAAAGCCAGCTTATATGCCATGCTGCATGCAGCCCTCTGCTTATTAAGAGTATCTTACCTTGCTTCTGCAACATGAGGCTGGTGCAGAAGATCCTGCAGGACTACCCCACACACTGTACTGCAGGAAGGAGGTAGTTTCTGGAATCAACCCGACCACACTTCTCTACCACAGAGCTACATTTATCCTTCAAGGCTGAGGCAGAAGGTTATCATCATCAACATCATTGTCATTGTCATCATCACCCTCATCATCATCATCATTATCATCATCATCATCATCTCACCACTGTGCTCTGCTCCTCACAGTCATCTCCCTTTGGTTCTGTCATGCTGTTGTGACCTTTTGTCTTTCACACCTGGCAACTTGCCTGTCTCATGGCCCAAGAAAGCCTTATTGTCTCTTCTAGGTGAATGAATGAGATGGCATATTGCAGTTGCATACAGATGCATTCCTGGATTTGTCTGTAAATTGCCTCAGATCATATAAGCAAAATTTGAGACTACTGGGGCAGGAAGAATTGATATGTCCCATAGCATGCTGACCGATATTGGCCCCTGTCTGTCATGTCCTGCAGTTGATTTCTGCCCTAAAACTTAATCTAACATAACCAATAATAATTCTTTATTATTCCATTTCCTACAGACTCTATGTTCCATCTACCCTCAGTCTGGCAGCAGACTGCATCCCAGTAAGATTGAGAATCTGGAAAAGCTCCCAGATATCTGTGGATCTTTATAAACCTAAGAGAAAAGTTGATGCAGGCAAGAAATTTTGTCTCTGAGATCTTGCCAGGCTCACTGCTATCATAAACTGTTCAATGTATCCTGACAATCAACTTAATATGGTTTATCTGGTACTTCTTCCATGTTTAGTAATAATATAAAGAATGTGACTGCTATAGCAGAAAGTTAATGCTATAGCTCTCTACCTATTTTTCTTCCTGTATGTTATTTTGCTTTAAGGGTGAGAGTATCACAGTGAACTAATGATAGATCTGTTTATCCCATAAGAGGTTCACATCTGATTACACTGAAGTATCAGACTGTTCCAGACCAAATATTTTGACCTCAAAATATAAAATAAAAACTCTAATATTAGATGAAAATACAGTTCTAATTAACCTGAAAACTTCTGTCACTGCACTGATCACTGATGGCACTTTGATTAAAGCATGGTAATATTTTTTAGAAGAAATAATTGTTTAGCAGTCTTTAAGAGAACACAATCACTAATCACCTTAGAAGTTTTTTTTAATCTTAGCCTGATGCTTTAAAAATATATGTATCTTTGATACATTATATGACTTTTATGTATAAGGTGGCAAATTGCCTGTCAAGCAATCCTATTGTGTACAGATTTATGTAACTCATTTTTATGATATATACATTAAACATTTGCTTGACTTTTGTATGTTGTTATTTTGCTTTATAGTAATAAAACCACAGGTCTTGAATTACTTTTAGTGAATTTCTATCATAAAGAAATATAGGAGCTCAAGGTTTGTGTTGATCAAGCTCTTCTTTCTACATGTATTTCTCTGTTGGATTTTCAAAATATTATTTTCAGGGCCGGACTTTTCTGCTAAAATCAAGTGCTACTCCAGTCATTTAGCCACAGAGATAAAGCTTTCCTTCCTTTGTAAAAACAAACCTGGGGACATGTGTCCAGATGATCTGACCCTTTAAGTTTTGAACAGTATTTTTTCTGACATCACTTACATTTAGCATGCTGTAGAAAGAGATACGTGGTGAAAGCACCAAATGTCCCTAGCAGTGAGATTCATAATAAGGAGAGCAGAGACATTTGTGACACAGTGGAGGGGCATGCCATGTTATCTGTTCCACCAAACCAATCCACCAGCAAGGGAAGGACTGGGAGCCGTAGTTCTCTTGTTTCCTGCCCCATTTTATTTTCCTTTAACTTGGAGATTCTGTGATTCTGCTGAGGAACCATCTCAGATTGCAAGTTTTTAATCCAGGTTTGTGCTTACCCAAGAGCTGAGAAGGAACTCTGAACGTTTCCTCTCTCCTCCAATGCAAGCCAATGAGAGCTTAGCTCTAAAGGGATGTCTTCTCCAGCAGAGCACTGCAGAACTAACACAGAACAGCTTTAAATAAGCTATCTTAGGCACCTGCAGCAGACTATTTCTACACAAAGTGCCTCCCAGTATGAATTAACCTATGCTTTGGACTGCTGCCAACCCTAAAATCTCTAATTTAAAGCAAATCTGAGTGTTTATCTACTTCACAATTTCTTTCATAGCTGTGAGGCGAAAATCCTTTAAGCAATAAGTATACCAAGGATCAAGAACTTTCACACCTTAAATAACACTGCACACAGTAAGTCATCTCTCACTGAAGAGAATTTATATGTCTGTACAACAGAAACCATCATTCTTACCTGTGTCAGTGAGCAGATGAAAACTAGCAATATTCAGAAAACAATATTTTTACTGGCTCATTTTAATACTTTCAAATCCCAATGTTTTAAATTGCGGATGGATAGCAAAAGCTTCATATACGTATCCATCATTATCACCAGCTTATTGAAAACCACCATGACTGCAATCTCCACTTTACATAGTGAAAACAACACTTATCAGTACTGAAGTTTTCTTTTTCTCTCTCATTCCTGTTCTGAATAAGAGTTCTCTGCACCATCATTTTTGCAAGCCTTAGTACAGTTCCTCAGACAGCAATTCTGGAGGGAGGCCGGGGAGCAAGGGGATGAAAATGTGGCACACAGAACTGAAAAGATAATCAGATTCATTTTTTGAAATCACAGGCAGCCATGGTGTGCAAATGCCTCACATGACAGGGTCATTCTGCAGCAATGTTCAGCCAACATGTACAGTATCTTGGTAAGGGGAAGGCCAAAGTCTTTAGATGACCTTTGACAGCCAAGGTGCAGCACCCTGTATTTTTTACATATAAAGGGTGAGTACAGGGTATGAAGAAGTGTGTAGCAAAAAAATTCACTTGCTTGCTTGAGTTAGACACAACTAATGACAATGTTTAGCACAAAGCCACAAACGTGAAATTGAATTAAAGAAAGTCAGGCCATGTCTTCCTTGACAAATAGCTGTAAATAATTTTCAGAAGATAATTATCTACTCTGTGGTGAGCCTACATATTCTGGGAGTGATGTTGGTCAAAAATGTCTCATATCTCAGGTTCTGAACCAGGATAAGTGCCTCTTCAAAGTTTATGTGTGGATCAACTGTGCAAGGTTCCTCAGCATCATTGCTGTCCTTCCAGCTCCATATATTTTTGCCACACAGCTGGAACACTAAGAGGTTAACACCAAGTCTGGGATGAACTCTGGTATTTACATTTCACAGTTTTATTATTCCTACTTAGAATAACTCCTGCTGATCTGCAACTCCTCCTAGCACAATTCTGTCAAAAACATGTAGGTGTAAATTACAGTTTTTGGTCTTGCATGATCCTGAGAGCACTCTGATGCCTCCAAGCTTGACATCACATTTATGCTTCTCTCATCAAGAGTCCTGGCTGAACATCACGGTGTTTATGCATCTTATCTGCCCATGTGATAGATGAGTCCATCCAGTTCCAGGAAAGATCTTGGGCCACCTTTCTGCCTGATGTCAGTGTTATATCATGGAGTAGGTGAAAAACTAAATGTAAACAACCACTGACCATCTCTACAACACCTACAACCTTCCACTTTTTTCCCAGAAGAATAGGTTACTGACTTGGCCTTGACCAGATTCATAGGCTGCCTTAAAATGGGCAGCCTGGATGCTGTTCCTATCTGACAACAGATCAGATGTTACTGAGAGAAGTTCCTGCTCAGGAGAGGTTGGTGAATTATCACAAGCTCAGGGAACCACACAACGCACTTCACTCTACCTCCAACACACTCCTCCAACAAACACTGACCAGTGGAGTGAATTCCCTAACTATTTCACAGTTCAATGACTGGGAGCAGCCATCTGCTGCAGGGAGTTCCTGAAGTGGCTAGGAGCTCTAAAGATGGGCAAAAGTAAAACATTGGATGTTTGCCCAAACCCTCATAATGCTTTGGGCAATCCCTGCTTAGTAGATAAATGCTCGGCTTGCTTGCCTCAGCCTTTTCAATTAATCGTTTTCACAGTTTGGGGAATCACTGCTATATCAGCAAAAAAACTTATCTCAGTCACTAAAAACATGCCAGCTCCTCAGGCAAATGCCTTTGAGACCAAATCTGTCTGCTCCCTATTGCACCCCCATGGGCACTTACGTCTTTTCTTAGGTGTGATGTTCAGTGTTGTTTATAGTGCTCCAGGTGCAGTCAAACTACTTTATCTACAATAATACTATCTTTTCTGATTTATATTGTACTCCTGGCAATTCTGGTTGCCTTCTCCAATACACAAGCACAGTGGGTTGAAGGCCATGGGGACTTTCTCCATAATAACTCCCCAGATTTATTACAAACTCCTAGTAACATGCTGCAGTGACATTCTGTTTGTTACCTCATTGGATTCTTTGCTATTTTACATCGTCCCTTAGAAAAAGGCATTTAAATGATTTAAGTCCTCTGTGTCGAGCTTCATTGTTCTTCGTTATTTGCTGTATTTCCTGCATTAGTATCATATCCACACCTGAAAATTCAATTCTCAATAGTATTAGGTAAACCATTAAAAATAACAGAAAGCTGAGGAGGATACATTGATTCTAGTGATCCTTTATGCTTTCCATTTGCAGTAAATCTGTCCCATACTTTACTACAGAGGACTTTTATTTTGTTGAGCAAATGTTCTTTCTTCTTCTGAGGCTTAGGCATTACAAGAATTTCTTCTGTTCTTGCCTGTAGCAATATTTTTTTTCTCCATGGCAGAAATTTTTATTCTACAGCAAGACAGAGGCAGTGGTTTAAGCAATGTTCATCAAAATATGTATTTGGAACATGCAAAAGCCACTCAGTGATACTGGAACAGTAGGGTTTTTAATCCATCTATTTAAAAAAAATATTTGAGACTTGCTATAGTGGCAGAATATTTTTCATAAGACTATGATTTATTTAAAATAATATATCCCCCTAAGTTGCTCCAGAATATTAGCCAGAGCTAAAAAATATTTCAAAAATTAAACCTCAAACTTAAAAGCTAAATGTAATAAAAATTTTGCAAGCAAATTAGTGAATCAGGGATATGTTTGGAGACACAGTGGTTCTCATGCAGGATGGTTTTCTCAACTAATGCCACTACTTGCCATGACCAATATATTAGAAAACTTAGGAGAGTTAAGCTGCAAGGAAGATGCAAGATGTCACAATGAAAGACCAACTTTTTTTGAAAAATAGAATGCTTTTTAAATGTGTCTTAACAGAAATATGAGCCAATAAATTGTCCATCTAGATATTAACTTTTTTAAATGTTACTGAAACTCTGAATATACTCTCCCCTGGTACAACAGTAAAAAATACAGGTGTTAACATATACATTGCTGTAGTCTCTTCCTTCCTGCCTGTATGTATGTGTGGGAGTCAGACTCTAATTCAGTATATTAGGGCTCAAATGAACAGGATCCTATTTGTGGATGTGGCTGTCCATCTTCCCTATGTGCAGTGCGCCAGTAACAAGTCAGGTTCCTCTCCAAGACATGCTACTTGTTTGCTACCAGTGTCAAAGACATTTGCCATGATGTTGAGAACAACTGAAAATCAAGCAGAATTACATTAACGATGAAATTAATACCTTAGAATCACTGCAATATTTGCACTGTGCAGGAAAATATTCAGATTTGTGTACCCAACAAGAATTATGCAAGTGCTAGCCAGATCAGACCCATGATAAGCTTTCAAGTAGAAAGAAATAAACCTGGTGATCCTTGGTTTAGTAATGGTCACAGAACATGAACCTTCAGGAGACCTGTTTTCACAAACATAACTTCTAGCAGAAAAAGGACAATGCTCTCTTCCCGTTCCACAACCAAAAGGAAATTGATAAAATCTAAACCAAAATTTCATTCCAAGTAGGTTATTAATTGAGAAAATAGGTAATAGGCTTTTGCACAACATTAATGCTGTATTATCCTTTAAAATATCTGAGACAAGTAGAGACCAAATTACCAGACCACATGTTCAGCATGTCAGGGATTGAATCTTGACTTCTTCAGGACAATACCAAAACCCTAACCATGAGCCAAATTTCTTCTGTTCTTCAAGTAATTTCAATTTATTCCCTTTAGATATGTAACTGGATCATATTATTGCCAAAGTAAGCACATAAAACTGTTACCTTGCCCACAAGACCCTTCTATCATAATGCATTCCCATAAATGCAACAGAGAATGAACAGAAAGATTTGCCATTTTATCTTCAAATTTCACAAAAAAACAATATTCCTGTTTCATACATTTAATATTCACAACTGCACACAAAAATGTTTTTAATCCTGAATCAAATCCTATTGACACCATGGAATGAAATACTTCATAATTTATTATTTTGATACAAAGTATTTTATTTGAATGTGCAACAAGGCCTTGATTCTGAGTCAGATTCAAACAGTAACATTTTAATTTATATTGGAACATGGAAAAAATTAAACATAATTTTAAGTGGAAATCAAACACAGAAAAATAAGAGATTGAAAATGATAAGCCATGGCACATCAAGCAGCATGTAAAGAAAGGCTGTAGTTAACCTGGAAAATGGACAGCTGTATTTTTTTTTTTTTCAAAAAAAAAAACAAAGGAAAAAAGCAAAAACCAAACCAAACCAAACCAAAACAAACAAACAAACAAAAAAAAACCACAAAAAAAAACCCCAAAAAACACAAAACCCCACACTTAAACAGGAGTCTGGAGTTTTACTATCTAGTGCATTAAAAGAGAAAAAGTGGAAAATTTATCAAAAGATAGCAACTATCTTTTATTTTAAGGGTTGTCCGATTCAATTAACCTCAACATGTCTAGCACAAACTCCCCCCCAGTGTGAGAGCAGCTGTTTTGGAGTGGTCACCTTGGACATTGCTGGATTTCTGGAAGTGTCTTTAGAAGCAGAGGTCCCTGTGACTTTGAATGAAGGCACGAACTGACTTTTGTGTATTTCTCCTACAAACCTGTAGGATTGCAAATTATAACAGGGAAAATATCTGGGACTTTTCTTTCCTTGCTTTTAAACAACGAATCTTTACAGACAGTTGTGTTGTTTGCTCTGAATTCACTTCTGAACAGAGATCAAGCCTGAGACCAAGGTTTCAATTTCAAAGGTTAAAGATTCAAAATTAATCAGGAATCTAAGTCAGGATTTCCTCTAACAAGGTCAAGGTACTGTTCTCTGTTTTGTTTTAAATGTTGCAAAGCACCACTGTGATATTTGGGCTCGGTTTCATTCAATACCAGATCTACACCCTCCCATCTGTCTCCAGAACTGCCCCACAACCACAACAGTAAGGAAATACAGAGTAAAGCCTCTCAGATGATGGTTAAGCCTGGTAAACCAGGATCAGTTTATTCTGAGATCCAAGATAGAATGATCATCCTACTATCTCTACTATTATAGGCTTTGCTGGTTGGGAAATGATCCCGGAAAAGAGACCAACCTGCTGTTTCATGTCTGCTATTCCTTTTTCCCTTTTGTGGAACTTGCTCATTCAGTCTATTCTGGAAAATGAATGTTATTAAGAATGAAAGGGAGACAGGTAGCTCTATTAATGACCAGGCAAATACTATATACAATGTCTGGAGAAAAAAACAACATAGAGAGTTGTCATTTATAAACACTAGGGAAATGATTCAGCATAGGAATAAAATTGGTGAAAAAGTGCATCCTGCCAAACTGAAAAGTAAGTTACAGCATGATATTAATTTGCAGAAGTATAGAAGGGAAAATGCTGTTTTCTGCTTTTTTCTTTTAAAATCATATTTCTTTTCACATTTATTCACACTCCTGCAGAGATGCCTATGTTCTTAGAGGCTGATTTTCAAAGATTTTGATAACACCTATTTAGCCCACAAGAGTTTTTCCTCTCAGTACCAATTTGACCCAGAGTCGAGATTTTAAGCCAAAAGTGACAGAATCTACTAGGAGGTCTCTGTTGGGATTAATGCAAAACTGCATCTCACAACCTGACTGGAGCATGGGAAGCAGCCAGCAAACTGCCTTCACTATCCTGAGAGGTAGATCTGCCACCTCTGATGACCAACACACATAGAAAATGAGACTCTAAGGCAGCAGAGGACAAGGGAGGCTGAGAAGAGATCACATCCTGCATCTCTGAGGAGAGCTAGACAGACGGTTCAATTTCAGTTTTACAGTAACAAATCAAAACAAAATTAATTGGCTTTTTTGTCTTTTTTTTCCTTCTCCAATCTTTTCAGAAGAGAGGAATACCAATATTTCCTTTCAAAGCATTGAGAAATATCTTTCCTTAAAATGCAGAATAGATTGACTTTAGCAAAGCAGTGGTGCTTAAAGGACCAAGTGCCATTGGTTGCAGTTTCACTGTTTCTTAACACTGATTCTGATTGAGGAACCCAGTGTGAACAGACTCACTCAACAGACACTAACAACTCATAAGCCTTGGCCAAAGCTGCCACGTAAGTAATAAATGGCCTGTCCATACTTGCAACTGGCTGCTGCAACCTTTCAGAGCACCTAGAAATCTAAATTTGGCTTTGCCACCACTTCAAACACTTTAGCCTGTATGATGCACATGTGGACATCCTAAATGACACGTGGAGGCACTGAAGGGAAGTCAATATTCATGAAGATCTGCAGAAGAAAATCCAATCCATCCAAGTTAAGTATCTAAATCCCTTCACTGATTTTGAGGCAAAAAGAGTTTTCAAAGTGTCTAAGGTCTTTTTGGTATTCAGGTGTTTCACCCTATTTAAAAATTAACTATTAGCAGTACAGGACCACCTATTTGCAAAAAGGATGGTGGTCTAAACTATTTGGTTTTTCCAAATAAAAAAGGAACCTAATAATCAGAGTACATAAAAAGAAAACAATCAGGGTCGAGTCTAGGAGATTTTGAACACCTCTCTTCAGTGAGAGCATGTGTGATGAGGAACTCCTGCCTCGTTTGATAAACTAATCTATCATGCAGCCAAGATAGGTGTTGGTACCAGAAAAAAAAAAAAAAAAAAAAATATGATAAACTTCTCATGTGACAGCTGGGAGAAAGGAATAGAACTGGGCTCTTGGCCCTGGATGCACCTGCAGTTCACATGAGAACTGGATTTCATTGTCTGTTAGCAGCATCCTGGGCTGCATTAGGCAGAGCATCTCAAACAGGTTGAGGGAGGTGATCCTTTCCATCAGCTTAACCAAGGGGAGACATTTCTGGAGTGCTGTGTTTAGTGTTGGGCTACCCCCAACATGAAAGATATGAACATACTGGAGTGAGTCCAGCAAAGGGCCCCAAAGGTAATTAGGGGCTGGAACATCCGTCGTACAAGTAGAGGTTGAGAGAACTAGGACTGTTCAGCCTGGAGAAGAGAAGTCTTAAGGGGATTTAACCAATGTATATAAATACATGATCAGGTGAGCAACGAGGACAGCGCAGATCCATGAGTGATGATTATTTCCTGCTTAATCTCTCCCTTTCTCTCTCTTCCACCCTTTTTTCTATTTCTATCTCTCTACCTCACAAGCATTAATAAATAAAATCCATATTGTTGGCATTGGCATATGGTCGTGTTTGTACCTCAATCTGGGCAGAGGCACCTCTTGCTAAACAGATTGTAACAACATCCCTGAAGGTGTTTAAAAGACATGTAGATGTGGTGTTTAAGGTCTGGTTTAGTGGTGGACTTGGTAGTGTTAGATCAACAGTTGGATTCAATGATCATAAAGGTCCTTTCCAGCTTGAAGAATTTTATGTTTCTTCTCACTCACGCCCAGTGACAAGAATAAGAAAAGTGCATAAAATGCAGTACAACAAATTTCTATTTAAACATAAGAAAAAAGCCTTTTCATGAGAGTGGTCAGCCACTGAAATAAATTCTCCACAGGGGCTGTACTGTCTCCATTCTTGGAGATATTCAAAACCTAACTCAATATGGCCCTGAGCAGCCTGCTTTAGGTGACCTTGCTTTGAGCAAGGGATTGGCCTAGATGATTCCTGGAGGTCCCTTCCCAACTCACTCTGTAATTCTGTAAAAATTAAAAGCAGCCATGGAATCAGGGACCATAACGTGGACTTTGGTGGGACATTAGACAACTTCCAATGCAAGGAATTCAGCAGCTGGATGGTTAACCAGTTCTGGGAACTAAGTGCGTTGGACCACTGTACACTGTACAAGAATAAAGGTAGGTTCTACCATGATGTGCTGAGTAGCAGTTGTAGAGCTGAGAAAATACTTCAGAAATATTTCCCCACTGACTGTATATGCACCTACAGCCCCACAATGCTCCTGAAACCTTCAGCAGGCTTTGAGCACCCTTCCTCACGCCCTGCATAAGATCCAGACAAAATATGGCTTTGCTGTGTTTCCATAACACATACTTAACAGCTGTCACTCTTATTTTGCCTAAATTATGTGAAGATTTCAACCCCTGGTTCTTTATACAAATTTTATTCTGCAGGGCAAGAATAGCCAGCTCTGTCTTCCTGACTGATACAGCAGCTATGACAGCAGGTGCAATCTTTGGCATAAAAGCAGCAGGGGTAGAATGAAGAGAGATTATTATTATTATGACACATAGAATTAATGAGACCTTTTCTGGAAACCTTTGCTAAGCCTTATACTTTGTAAAGAGAGACAGAAAAACTTGAAAGATTAAGGAAAAAAAAAAGATAGAACTAAGCTACACAAAATTTTAAAAAGCCACATTAAAGTATAAAAAAAGTAAAGGTAATTAATTTAATTTCACAAAATACAGACTACACCATCACTTGATCACAGCCTTCACATAATACGCAGGCAAATGCTTCAAAGAGCAGATTATCTACTAACACTAGATAAAGGTATATAATAATCTGTTTTCTGAAATTTGAAACAAGACAAATTGGGGGTGAGAAATAAAGTGTCAATCTTCAAATGACAGTAGTGCCCAGTGAAACAATTTAATGACTGACACAATGGATTTTCCATCACCTGAATTTAGCACATCAGTACTTGATGACAATAGCATTACCGAAAATATCCAACAAAGGGGATTGCTGAAAGAAGGATGTGAGTTGGCAGACCTCATAGATACCTGTTTTAACACCTGATTGATACATCTGATTCTGAATTGGGGAAGCTGATTTTTGAGTGGTGATAATTATCTTTTCAATTAATGGGCTGTTAGTAAGACTCCAATGATTGGTTTACACACAAGATGTTTCACGAAGGCAGCAGTTGTTCTGCAAACAAATCTCTTTCTATGTTAATGTGTATAACAATGAAGATTCTTTTATTTTCCCAATCCATTTTTTGTTGGTTTTCCCCCTCCTCTTGATAACACATTGCTACTAAGGAAAAGAGACAAAGTTAACATGTAAGTCTAAAATGTCCCAAAATTACAATCATTAAGCCTGAATACTAATAAGACAAACGCCAGATGACCTTGTACCTTATAAATAATACACTCAAGCTAATAAAGAGTGAAAGAGGGTGCCAGCTGGCTGTGAGCTGTCAAATACAGTTGGAATATGTGGGATGAAGGCTATGCAAAGAGCAAGGTGTGTGCAGGCGGGCTGTACTTTTCAAGACACCATAACAAATCACGCCAAATCTTGTTTCTGTCCTTGCTTCCAGAAGACCTGCTTGGTAATCTGCCATCTTTGAAAGGTTAGGGAGGTGAGGGGTTGTGCCTGAAAATTGAGGAAAGGAAAACATTGCATCCACTTTCAGTAAAAGGCCAAGACAGATAGCTAGAGAATTAAGTATTAGACAGTATCCCTTCAATCCCTGGGAAAATCAAAGAGTAAGTGCTCTTGGAGCACGTTTCTGCACACATGATGTAGAATCATGTGGCTGGGAATACTCAGCATGTGTTTACAAAGGCTAAATCAATGCTGATCAATTTAACTGCTTTCTAAAACAAAATTATTAGATTTCTAAATGAAGGAAGAGTAGTATTTAATCTCATATTCAGAAAGACTTTCAATGTGTTTCCTGAAATATCCAGGTTCTTGTATCTTGCTTCCAGGTTGAGATGTCATGGTTTGGATGGGTGGATCAAACAGAGGTATAACGCTGCAGTTACATGATCAAGCTCACCGGTCAGTCCTGCAGTATGAGTAGCAATCTTCATCAGTGACCAGGAGCAAGTGACAGAGTCTACTCTTGTCAAATTTGATGATGCTAAACTAGGTAACAGCAGACTTAAGTAGGAACAAAAGAATTTGAGACTGGACATAAGGAGAAACATCTTTATCATGGGAAGAGTCAGGTGGCATCACAGATTATCCAGGGGGATGTTCAACCTTCATCCTTGGAGATTTTCAAAACTCAGCTGTAAAAACACTGTAGCAAACTGGTCAGACCTCCTGGTTCTAAGGGTAAGTTCACATGTGATAACTTAGAAATACAGTTCATTTCCCACAGAATCACAAAGGAAGTTTACAGCAAGAGATCATGAAAGGTGAGCTTGGGCAGTTGGGGAATGAAATTATATTGGGAATAATGTAGACATATTAGAAGGTATTGCCATTGCTCATGATCAATCAGATACGAGTTGCTTATAACAGACATGAGGGAATTAAAGAAAGTTGTATGAATAAAGTGTTGGGAAATTAAACCTTCCGTATGGCTGGCATGGTGAAAAAGTTAATTTTGTCTGAATCAGAGGAAACGAATAAAGCCATTTAATATGTGCTCACACACACATATAAAACACATAAAATGTGCATATTAAACACATTTAGTAGCTGGTCCTTTCCAAGTAAACAGAATCACTGCAAAACCACCAAGACATCTATAAACATTTCTATTCCCTCTCTCCAACACCACCTTCTACAGTGCCACCATTCCTTCATGTTGCATTTTCAAGCTCAGCAAGAAGTAAGTTCTGAGCATTTCTACACAGGTACTGTCAAGTGGAATGAACTTTATTAAATGCTAGATGCCTGTAAAGGTGATGCCTCCTTTTGAACTGCTCCTCCCAGCCACTTTCAGGTGTGATTTTCAACATCTCACTTGTGATAAGTTTAACTGCACCCTAAATGTGTCTACGTCACTCCAGGTGAATTGCTCAGCAGTTAATACCTGCCTTGTACATGATTTCATACAGTCTTGTTTTAGATGGTTTTCCTACCAGCTGGAAAGTTTTGCAAAGGTTTTATGGTCAGATGGAGGTGGGAGAAGGTGAAATAGTAAGACCATACTAAAGACAGGTGGGGTTATATGTAGCCAAATGAAAGATTGTTGAGTCTTGACAGTGGGGTGCAGATACCCACACACATGCAAGCACTAAGTGATGGAGCTTATGTCGGAAGGCCGAGTACTTCAGCTTGGCTCAGCACCAATCAAATGCATTCACAGAGCTTCTTGATCCAAATGGGTATCTCCAGATGCCACAGAGCTGTGCTGTGATAACTCAGGGTTTCGGGCAATACTGCATTATGCAGCAGAGGAAGATCTCTGTTTCTATCCTCTACTCTCTGCTAAAATCAATGTGTAAGAGGAGGTGCCTGCCCCAACACCTCATGTGAAAGCATTTACCAGGAAACAGTGGATTTTCAAAGTTAAAGCACATTTTTCAAAGTTTAGACACCTCTACACCAAAAGCACAACTGATTGTTTGCCAGAGAATAATTTAACAAAAGTGGATGTGTCATCATGACCCCCTTAACCTGGCCCTGGCAGTGAGATGTAAATTCCCAATTCACACTAAACTACAGATACTTCTTACTCTACTTGCCTCCTGGTCAGCCCCCAGAGTCCAGATCATATGCAGACCTCTGGGATTAGAACAACCAAGCTCTTCCCTATCCAGATCAGGATGTGGCAGAAATATGCTCCAACTCATTTCTCCCACAGACCCTATTTTCCTTCCCAAAGAAAAAAGCACTGTGGGAAGCTGTGACTTTTGCTCAAGTCTCATCTTGGCACAGGGGTTGTATATGGTGAGTGGGGAATATGTGCTGCTGCAGCTGCACCTGGGAGCTAGAGAGTCTCCCAGTGTCTCGTAGTGCAGCGCATGCAAGGCAACTTCATACAGGCAGCTTGGCATAGAGCTCACATGTAATTAAAAGGTAAATGCCAATTCTTGTTGGTTCTAGAGAGGAAAAAGACAAACAAAGAACTGTGATATTTTTGAAGCAATAATGTAAAAAGAAATTTATTAAGTGCATTAACACACTACTGGAAATCCTTGACTTGCTGGTTCTTGGAGTTTCTTTTCAAGTTCTCTGTCATACAAAAGCAGGATAATTCCCAAGTGGAAGTAGATATGAAGTCACCAATAGGGTTACCTAATTTGGCTCCATTGTTTATTGGTTCTGCTGCTAAACCAGAATCTTATATTTTTTCAAACATTAAAGTATTGAAATAATTCACAAGTTCAGCCTTTACCACAGAACACAAAATTTAGGAAGTATGAATCTTAAAAATATACCTCACATCCATATATTTTTAAGATAATTTTGTTCTTGATGCACATAAAGTGCAACACTACTACCCAACAAACAGAAAACATATTATCTCTACTCCTATGGTTCATTCCTTTCTGTCATTTGCCACACCACAGTTTTACACGGAAAATATTTATCAGGTTTTAGCAGAAAATCAGAATTTTAGAATTAAGATAGACTATTACAGATAAGATTCTATTTTTACAATATTTTGTACAACAAAGTCAAAGCTTTTTATGAAGCCATGAGATGCATCACAATAGCATGATTTCTGTAGCCATTTCTTACACTTTCCTAGAACATAGATACAATCTGAGAATTTATTAATTCATTGAAATCAAACAAGAAAAGAAATAGAAATGGTAGAAGTAATTGCTACTTTAAGGTTTTATAAAAGGTGATTTAGAAAATGTTTAGAAACCACAGAAAATCCTATAATTAAGGAACAAACCGAGTGTCACTGAATTCAATCTTGCTCATATCAAAACAGATAAAAGGGTATTATGCATTTTTGTGTTTAGAGGTGTAAAGTGTGGCTTTTTATAAAGTAAAAAGAAGATTGTTGAAAAAAGTCATATGTTGAAGTTGGTAATAAAATGAAGTGTGAAATAACAAGCAGAATCCAGTTAAATGACTAATCAAGGAAGCAAATAGACATACTGAAGTATGAATTTCCAAATATTCTTTGACCTGTAATAAAGGCTGTTCCGAAAGGTGTTTTCTAGAGTTACGCACAGGGAATAGTGGGGGCCAGTTAAGGAAATTATACCCTTATTATAAAGAGCTGCCTGAGTTTTGTGTTGTGCTTGAAAGAGTGGGAGAGGCAATACCAAAATCATGGGCAGTGAAAGCAGTAAAAAAAGACATCAGGAGCAGAGATGGCAGGCCAGTTTCTGTGGATGATGCTGCAAAAACTGGATGCTGAATGCTGTTCTCATGCAAAGTCCTGAAGCACTTTCATCGAAGAGTTTATTGACCCTTCACTAGTCCCACAGGCAAGGTAAAATATTGGCCAGCTCTGTCTCTGCTGAAATGAAATAAACACACTTCAGGTGTGGACTATTTATGGTCTTTCATCATCAGTCGACAGCAAAAAGAAACTTTATAATCACACAGCTAAATTAAATAAGAACAGAACAACAATTTATGGTCAACAATTTTTCTGTTCGCACTGGGGTGGCAATCACATTTTGCTTCTCTCAGTTCACTGCCATAACACTTCAGCTTGACAACTCCCGCAGCTCCCAGAGAGTCGATGGAGTTACCCCGCAGTAAAACTGGAGAAGCACAAAGAAGACTCCAGCCCACTGAGTGCTGTGGAAACTTAAAATAACTATTATCAAAAAATCCTCCTCTCCCTGTTGCAAGTATGAACTGCTGTCAGGATGAAAGCATAAGAGAATCTGGTTTTAAATTGAGATTTTTTTTCTGTGAAGTCTGCAAGTGATTCAACAAGACAGACATTCAAATTACACTAGTCAAGTACTTTCTTACCCAAATCCCCATCCTGTGCACTTCCTATTTCAATGCTAAAATCTTCACTATCCCCAGCAAAATTAATGTTTCCATTCATGGAGAAGACCTAAGCCACTTGTCAAAGAAGCCCTTCTTTTTCTCTATCCTAATTTCTATATCCTTTTTCTGGCAAACTTCTGGGCTTTTGAGAACTGTTATAGGTCCTGTAGTGCCTGTTACAAGAAGACCTTAGTGAAATAAAAACATCCAATTTTTCAGGTTCCTTCTGACATGCCAAAACCTACCTCTTGCCTCCTTCCCTGGGTGTGCTTATGGCAGAATCATAAGACTCAAACATGGCCCAAAAATTGAGCACCTATGGGCACAAATCATTCCAAAGTTCTGTGGCCTTGAGCTGATGTCTGTAATGGAGCAGTCTGAGATATCTTCAGAGAGTGTCTGAAAGGTTTGTTGGTGTTTCTGGCTTCACCAACTGTCTGGCAAGACAGTAATTTAGTTACCTAAGAACTGATCAGCAAATAGCATGAGAAATCCAGTCAAATCAAAACTTTAGGTTGATCCAAAAACAGGATAGAAATTATCAACTCAGTAAAATAATTTTACTGTGGATCCAAACACAGATGGTGAAGATTTCTATAGATAAGTCACAGTTTGTCACATTCAGGATGCTAATTTAGTCCCAATCTTGCTATTCTTAGATGTGTAAGGAAAGGAATAATTTGAGAAAGAAATGTTTACACTGCTAACAGATTCGTCTTGGGTATTAGGGTAGAAGCATCTAAGTCTGTACTGTCTGATGCTGGAGTTGTTGTGCTTGAGAAAAGTAATGTAAAATTTTTAATCAACAAAGCAGAAATTGTCACAAAAAAAAAATCTATGTTTGCAAATAATAAGATTAGTGACTAGGATCTAAAAGATCATGGAATGGGTTGTAACCCCTCTACTCTTGGCAGGGATACCTTCCACTAGTAACAAGGTTACTCAAAGCCCTGTGCAGCCAGGTCTTGAACGCTTCCAGGGGTGGGGAAAAGATGCATTCATCATCTTTGGAGACCTGCAGGATATAGACTTTGGCCTCACATTAGATCTATAAAGCTTTACGGCTGATTTTCATACAGAGATGTGTATGTCACATGCTCACATGTCACATGCTCACATGTTCTGGGGCTCATAAAGGAGTGGCTCTAGTATCTGTGCATGCACATTAATTTGTGTTTATCCTTTTAGACCAAACACAAAACTTCAGACATTTTGTCATATTTATTGGTTTACTTTGATGATATCTTTTCTCTGTAATAGAGATCTCAGAATTTTTTTTAATAAACAAACAAGTACTCACTGTGTATAAGACATATGCTCTGTAATGCTAGATGTTGTTCTCAGTTTTTATTAGTACAGAGAAATAAAATAATTGCTAGTGATTCTGTAAGTTTGAATTACCTGTCAGTGTTAGTTCCACCAGCTGTAGAAAATATTTGCCTTAGTAGAACTCAGTGAAGGTTGGGACTAGATTTTATCTCTGATACAGAAGGAAGAACGGGCTTTGGGGTCAGGATTTTTTGGGCAATTTTTTTGCTCATCTTTTGGTAGAAAGGGACACGTGGGATCTTTCTGTCTTGGTATTAAACAGGTTCTTGCAATATTTGATCTTTCAATGGAAAAAGTAAAAAAGATCTATGAGCCAGTTTACAATGTTCCTGTAAATAAGCAGCAGTTTTCTCAAACGACCGACTCTCTATTATTTATTGTGTCTCTGAAAAATGAACCTACAGTGCTGCTTTTGAAGTCCATGGTATAAATTCAGGTGCAAAAGATAGTGATTAATAGAGTAAGAATGGAGTTTGTTTTATCCCATTTCAGTGATCTCAAAGTGCAAAATCATTAGCTAGAGCCATCTTAGGGGTCTCCATGATCCCTATAATCAATAGCAAAATATACCTGAGGGGTGAATCTCACCATCTTCAAGAGCTGCCTTATGAAAGGCCACATCACTGTGCAGAGCTGTGACCCCTCTGTAACAGTCAAAGCAAGGAATGGGTTCAGCCATGTCAAAATGACTCTTGTAATTAATGAATGGACCATTTCATGTCTCTGATGCAGAAAACCATTGAAGACTGTACCAAAGACAGATGTTTTTATTGATCTTTTTACTTTTCAGTCCAATGTACACTTTTTCTTCCTTTTGGACAACCAATAGGAACTAAAAGGTAGAAAAAAATTGAAGAAAAAAATAGCAAAAAGTGAGAGGCTTTCTGGTGGCTGTACTGCCTGCAGCAGAACTACCTGGGCCACTGGGAAGTCCTCCAGATGCTGTTAAGATCTCCATTGCGTATATATCTATTAAATAAGCTAGTAGATATGAAAAACAGCAATAGTTAAAGCAGAATGAAATTCATCACAAATGCCCAGGTTCTCCTGCAGATCCATATACCTTGCCTGTCAGCCCAGATCTGGAGGCAGACGTATGGCACAACTCTGAACACAGTGACAAACAGAAGCACTGCCAAGCCTGTGCTGCCATTCCAAGGCCATGAATTCATGGAGCCTTTTGCATCCATTGTTTCCTCCTGGGTCAATGAATGTCACACTCCCTGAGAGGAGCTGGGATGAACCCTGTCATTCTTTTCCCTTGTCCTCTTCTTAAGAATCTCATTATGAACCTGAAGAGCTTGGCTAATGGAGTTTACAGTGACAGAGTCTTTTATAGTGCTATAAAGGCTTTTAAGATGTACTTCAGGGGCTTCTAATTCTCTCAGCAACACAGTAAATATAATGAACGTAAAAATTATCCTTGCAGATGTTGTGGTGCCAGTAACAATAACAAAATCTCAGCACGGCACAGGACCAAAATAGCATCTGGGATTTTGATTCACTCAATTTAATCACACAGTGTTTGAGCATTTATGGTTTTACAGTTTTTGTTTATTGATTTACAGTATTTTAATGAGATTATTGTGAAAACATATATGCTGAACTGCTACTTATATGGGACATATACCAATGCCTATCACTTCCCTCATTGCTTTCTACAGAGTGCTAATTTGCAGCCCTCTGGAGCTCACAGGAGGATTTAACATTAAACAGCCTGCTGCCTAGTATGAGAGGAAAGAGACAACTAATAACTGTTTCCTAAGCCCATCAAAAAACCATGAAACCTTCTAAGACTTTAAAATAAAGGAAAATAAAAAATACAGAATGAAGCCATTTATATTTCTCTTGATTTCAAACGAGCAGGGAAGTATTAGCAAAGCAATGCACTGATCTATCGGTCATTGCTCAGGTGATTTCAAAAGCATTCTGCGTGTAAAAATAATTTGTTACATTGTGGCCTACACAAAGGTGCCAATAATTTCAAATTTGTGAGCAAGGTGCCACAGAGAAGCAAGCCTTCCCTCATCCATGCGCTGGAGCACGCACACACATGCAGTGAGGGACTTGCCTTGTGAAAGTTTTTCCATCTAAAAGTGAGGTATCTCAGCTTGGGAGCTGGACAGTCACGCACCAATGATTTCCATGTCAGGTGATGATTCACATGACCTACCAAAATGCTGCCCAAACCTCACACCAAGGTACTCCTATCTCTCTCTTTTTCTGTCCGTCCCCTCTAGCATCTCCATGGGCTCTAGAAGGGGCTCAGCCATTGCCTCAGGCTATTCTTCACTTTTGGATAACTAAAGTTAGGGGAAATTAATCCCTGCTTTGGGCAGTAAAGAGGCAACAACATGAGCCAGTATGAAGGATAAAATACTCGACAGACTTTTCCCAAAATGTACTCCCTTCACTCAGTGACCAAGGCACCTGGGCTAAACAGTACAAGTACCTATTTTCTGCAAGTGAACAGATCTGGCCTTAGTAGATTTTATGCTGCCACCTCTCCTGAAAGCCACCTTTAGCAACTCAGGATTTCCCCTAGGATTCTATTAAATAAGTGCTCAGGGTGCACTGATGGCCCTGTGGCCCTGTGGCCCTGTCTAGTGCAGGGTGCCACTGCCAGGACTGTGCTCACCACCAGCAACACTGCTGCTCCTAATACCTGTCAAAAAACTCTTGTGAATAATTGCATCAAAGACAGGAAGAAAAAACGCTGCTGGGAAGATTATTTAATTTGTGAATTCATCAATTTCACCTGAGTGAATATTTTTTTTTTTTTGCCTGAAGTCTCAGGCACCTCTCATTGCAGAAAGGACACCGTGAAAGCCAAGGTTTTGCAGAAGACTTGACAGTCTTTGCCCCACGGTGCTCCATAGCACAGCAACCCCTGTCCTCTCAGCAGTTCCCTTCACACAGGCCGTGAAACCCTCCTCACACCAAGGGCAAGGCTGACCCCCAGGTGCTGTCAGTCAGTGTAACCCCCCGGCATGTGCAGAGATTGCTGCCAGCTGGACAAGTGGTCAGACCCACACTGTGCTTGGGAAAGACAAGGAACACACGGGAGAAAGGAAAAACTTGGGCATTAATTTTTGAGCCATTTTTGTTCCTTACATTGTATATTTTGAGAAATTTTTGTTCCTAATATTGCTGGAAATAGTTGCTTTCTCTCTTCCAGCATGCTTGGCCAGACAGCATCTCTGAGTCAGACCTTTCCTTATACACCATTGTCCTTTACATCTTTCAGGTGACCCAGAATGTATTACCATGGCAGGCTGAAATTTCCCTGCCACTGCTTGATCTGGCACTCCTTCAGCTGTTCAGGAGCTCAAGGCATAACCTCTCTCCCTTTTGTAATGTTAATGCACATTCTGTGCTCTGGCCTCTGAGGTTGCTCTGTGTAGCTGGCGATATTAGACTAAATCAAGATTCCTCCCTCTCCAATGAATATGTATTTGGAGCAGTATTTTTTTTCTTGTGCTGGTTCAGAATAGTCAACAACAGGAGTAAAGCACTTTTTATTCATTCCCAGATTAAATCTATAGGCTTTCTTTAGTTCCACTTTCTAAGGGAGGTTTGCTAGCAGTATCAGCTGGTCCAGTTTGGCATGGCTTGATGATTCAAGAAGATCATTATTAATATTCCAGCTGCCAGAGAAGCAGAATATAACTTTGTATGCCCTCCTCTGGGGTTTTAATCCATTCAGAAAGCAACTCTTTAGCTGACAATTCAGTAGTGTCAGACTTTTCACTTTAAAGGTAATGATTCAGTCTAACATTTTATTTTTTTCTGTCATATAACAACACTTCATTTGTATGCTGCTCTGTGTAGATAACATAACTAAACAAACACTTTGGTGAGAAGAGAAAGCAGGCATGTCAAGGAATACAAGGAATTTGTGATTATTTAGATTTTTCATCATTCATTTTCTTTTATGTTTAAGAATGTAGATTCCTTTACTGTAAAAAGGGAAACAAAAGGAAATGTCAGCTATTACTATGAACAAAGGATAATTTACTTCAGCCATAAGTTCCAGTATTATTTCTTAGTCAGAACATCCCATGAACAACAAATTTCAGTATCTACTGACATTAGCAGTAAAGGCCACCCCAGGAGGAGCATTTATTTCAGTCAAGTATTATGTATTCTTAAGCTGCCAAACTGTTAGAAATTTGTTAGAAAAAGAAGCTGAGACATTAGCGACAGCTACATACTGACATACCACAATAAGCATCTCAAGAAAAAGTCAAATGTATTTCAAAATAATTGAAACCGTTATTATGCTGATTGGGCCTTGCATTTTCCTAGAATATTTCTTACGTTGAAAGTTCTTACAGCTCAGCAAAGGAATGGGTTAGTGGATGCAAACAGCTGGGTCCTTTTTATTAAAATACTCCTGAGGAGTTTAATCCCTGAAAGAAAATAGCAAGAAAACACTTTTTTTTCCCTTTTTTTTTCTTTTTTAGCTTTACATATACAAATATTTAGCCTTCCATATACCATTTCTGAATGCATGCTTTCTTTGATGTCTCAGTGCTGGGACCTAAATTCTTTGCTGATTCATAGCCTATCAAATCAATGCAGCAATTGCATGTAAACTATTACATTTCAAAGGCTTATCTGTCCCAGGCTTGCAAGCTCAGCTCTAGGTTAATGTAAGAAAATACATTATTGCACCCTGGTTAGTCTCTTATGTATTCTAAACTATCTCACCCATGCTCCCCAGGGCTGGGGGACATATTCATACTCACCATTGTGCACCTTGGGGTGGAGAAAGTATCAGATGAGACTCTTTAAACCTTCTTGGTGAAATTTCACAATTTTTACTCACAGATTGGTATATGGGAGGAGAATCCCTCCTTATTTTGTTTTCATGGGCCAAAACCGTCATCACATTTTGATATTTCCTTGAAAATGCATTTTTAACTCTCAGGACAGAAGGAAGAGGTTTTATACAATACTTATAGGTCATCAAGTCACATCAGAACATGCAGAGACAGTTCTGATCCTCCAAAAGTGGCATTTCACCCAGTAATACCTGAGGCTCTGCTTAAATTTCACTGGGAGAGGTTTCTTAGCTCTGAGAGAATGCTCTTTCCCTGTGTTCCAGACTCCATATATATAATTGAGAATACTCTTTCCCTGTGTTCCAGACTCTATATAATATAATTATATATTATATATTATAATTATATATATATATAATATTATATTAACTCTATATATATATATAATTAAATATTCATTCTCTGAGAGAGTCAGAAATACAGTGACTCATGTATAGGGAAGAGGCCGCCCTCAAAGCCCAATGGCTAAAACAGTCATCTCAGATGTTGAAAAACTTAATTCCACAGGTCAGCTCTAGTTGTGTCAGAGAGCTTGCTGCAGAAATCACACGTAAGGGAAAATTGGTATTGTACACAGTAAAGTGCACTTCAGAAGATTTTATTTCTTCCCTTAACATGTCACTCAAACATTCTACTTTGACCTAAATCCAGCACTAAGTTACCCATCTCTCTTAATGGTGTGTGGCATTCTGGGAGCTGTTAGCTTAAAAATCAATAAAATTGTTTTTGTAGGACTTCTGTAGAGAAAATATACCATCTACAGATATTTTTAGCCAAATGCTGGTACTTGGTTCACCTATTTAATCATGATGTGGATGGATTTCAGAATCTTAAAATATTTATGCATAAAACAGAGGTGGCCACTGTGAAATAGATTTCATTTACTGTCTGAAAATTACTCACATGTTCCTAGGTACTCCACGTTATTGACAAATATATAGATAGCTGTCATTTTAACATGCCTGGTTAAATAAATGCTAAAGCTATTTTACACACATTTATAATGTTTCTGGGGAGCATAATTGATCCATCAGGATAATTATGGGCCTCATTTTCCCTTCCCTCTAGCTGCCTGCAATAACTAGTGGGTTGGTTTGATGTCTTTTTGGTTTATTGGAGAAAACAATAAAACAGTTAAACATCATTCCTGGACTCCAGTGTGAAGCAGCAATGAACCATTACCAGTGGCCAATGGATGAGGCAGGGGGAAGAACCAGCCTCCTTCCAGCAGCACAAGAAAAGGCATCATTCCTTCTGCTCCTCATGAAAATTCAGGTCTATCCAGAAGTATTCTGGTGCACACATGATGGAAGGAAATTGGGCAGAAGTTGTGAAAGCAGGTGAAGGAGCCGCCACTGAGTCTAATAAAGCCTCTGGGCTGAGCCCGGGTCACTGATACCAGTGTCCAGCTCTGTCAGTGGTGAGAGAGGTATTAAACTCCTTTCTTCTTGTTACCCAAGTGTCATCTCAAATGTGCCACTTAAAAGGTTACCATTCTTCAGACTTTGCTTAAAGAGCTGTTTCTCTCTCTCCAATTAGCTGCATTTTTTGTCAATATGAAAGACAACTTCTCACATACATACACCCATCCCCACTCAAATATGTGTATATGCAAATGTACATACAGGCACACATATATATATATATATATATCCACAATTTTTACAAATCCACACATATATATAGATTTTTGCTATCAGTTGAAAGAGGGAAGAATATGAAACCCAAACTGGCCCTCTATTTTCTCTCTAGATTGTCTAGCACCAGGTGTTTCCACAGAAAGACATGTGCCCTCTGAAGTACCAGAACATGAGACAATACAAGACCTTTATTCAGTAGATAACAATCTAACAATAACAATCTAATTTCTAAACACATGATTAAATTTCCACACTTGGTAAAACAGCCTTTAACTTTTGCTATCTTTAGTAGTTCTCAATTTGGTCGTAAATGTGAAATCCTTTTTTTTAAACAGAAAACATGAAACCAGAAAAAATTTTTGCATATGAAATGTCATGAATTATTATACTTCACTGTCTTGAAATAAAAAAACTAAAAACAGGAAAGACGGAAGCAGAAGAAGAAGAATAGCACTGTATATAGATTCATTAGAAAAGTATGAGTTGGGTTTTTGAATCTTTTTGTACAGTTTACACAAGACATCCCATAACCTGTGTCTCTCAGAGGAATTTAATTGTATTCCATTTCCATGCAACAAAATAGGGAGTTGCAGACAAGATTATTGTTCAATAAAATAGAGACCCTTCCTTTGTTGTAGTTAAATAATCCAGTGATGAGCTATATGATTTCACTCTTCTGAACATGGTATTAAACAGACCAAAATACACGATGTGATAGACAAAAAAAAAATTAAAATACAACAGCAACATTGTTCTAAAGCACATAGAGTTCATATAAATGTGGCCAACATGAGCAATGAAGCAGAAAGTTAAATCACTTCACAATACCTGAGTTATGCTCTTTCACCCACAGGTCACCACCTAACCATGACTACAAGTATTTCTTTCAACAGACCACAACTTGCTCCACATAAATCTATGCACAAATCTGGGCTGTCTGCAGCCAAGGAAGGGTGCAAATGGTACCATTTTGGAAAACCTAAATTAATTCACAGCCTCCTTTGTCATGTGCATTTATATATACCACTCATACATTTGCAAAACAATAAATGGACTTCCAAAAAGAAAAACCCTGGTCATATTTTTCTATACTCTTTTGCCTATTAATGTCTTTGAAAAAGCACCTGATATTCATTAAAAAATAATTTAAATGCGTAGTGCACATTATTGCATCCTGAGTATACTCAGTATATTCCAGTCTGTCCATTTTTGTGTAATGGTTTCACATTTTTAAGAGAAATTAATCAATAAAGAAAGGTGAACAGATAAAATAGTATCAGGGGGAGATCCAAATTTCAAACCACTTTCCTAGTAGAAAATCATAAATAGAAATGAAAATTGCATGAAAAATTCAAAGGCCCTGGAAGCTAGACCTGTCTGGAATTTCATACAGTCAAGCTATAAATAATCAGAAATCCTGTTCTATTTTAAACACATTTTAACTCTCCAGAGAGGGTTATCAGAACATGATGGTAAAAAAAGTATCCTTTTCCAAAGGAGAAGCAAACCCCTATCTGTTATCTGTTATCTATGATCTACTGTCTATGCTCCATGACCTATTACCTTTTTCCCTTTTAATGTATTTACAACTGTGTCATGGAGGATACTAAAAATGCTACATATATTATTAAATATTAGTACAGGAGAGGAAGTAAGGAAGAACCCTTTGTGAATTGCTTAAGAATTTCATTTTCTTTTATCTCCCAGTCTAAGTTCTTTGGATGTATTCTGGACTAAAACAATTCCAGCTTGTTTGCTCCAATAAAACCAGCTCAGGTCTTGGTAGTACTGGAGAACAGTGGGAGATTTTAGGTTAAGAGACTAGCAGATAACCTAGATCAACTAAAAATGCTACTGAGTTTTGTGGAATTACATTTTAAAAAGAGGGGGTTTTATTTTTCCTCTAGACAGACTTTAATAGATTTGGTATCAGTGGGAAGCATGTGCCATCTCTCCAACTGTCTAAGTCATTATACAGAGTTATTAAGATGTTAAATATTTCAGCATTTGGAGAAAAGAAGTTGAGTTGTTTATTTTCATTGTAAAGAGTCATTGGAACAAAAGGGACGTGAGGTATCACTTACTATCTTGGCTGAGATGGCTAACTAACAGATGGCCCAGTGTAGGATGTGTGAAAAACACACTGAATTACTTGCTCAAGCTGAAGAAGGAAGCTTTCATAAAAGCAAGATACTGATCCTGGACTTTGCTATGTGGTGACCTTATCCTCCATCCTCACTCCTTCATGAAATCTTTGCAAATCCTGCGGTGACCAAAATCAATGTGTTTGCTCCTAAAATTTTATATTTCTTATATAACTTTCTTACTGCACCAGAGATCTAGGTATGATGGTTTAACCTTGAGGGAAATGTTGAGTGTTCTATTACTGCATAATGAATTGCCACAAAATAATCTCAGTGCTGGATCTCACCTTCTTGCCTCAATGAAGGCACAGAAAAGAAAACAGGTGTTGGAACTCTGGTGCTGGACTACTATCCAAAAGACACATGTTGAAATGCCAATTTTTTTTTTCTGTCTTTTTGGTTCTGGCAAGCCAGGTAATTCCTCTGTATCTTAGTCATTCATGTACAAAGTAGAAATCTGTTTAAGTGTGCTTCTGTGAGGATGGAAACCATCTCTCTTCCACATTCAGATGCCCTAAATTTCATCCACATCCATTCACCCATCTGTTCTGTGTTCCCTGTTGGCAAGAGATGTCAAGTCCATGGGATACATCAAACTTGGGTGGAGGTAAGGCTGTCTGTCGTGAGCAGAATGCCTCACACAGTGGATTTATAAGTACATCTTGAGCTGCTACTCTACTGCATCTACTTTACTAGAAGCACAAAATAGAATTTCAGTTTTACAGAGCTGTGTTGCATATGTAGATATATATTTGGGCACAGATGAAACGTGAAATCTGCTCAGAAAGAAGTCATTTCCTCCTCACAGCAATGCTCTATATAGGAAAAAAAAAAAAATATATATATATATATATATATATTAGTTTGTATCAAACACGGTCCTTTCCCAAAAACTTAAGATCTGGGTCATATTTTCTTGAGTTGCCCTCTGTTTCCTCAGTTTCCTTTCTGTTACAATGATCCAAGTTTTTCTGTTAGGGTAATTTAGCTAACCTAGTCAGTGGTCAGCACTTTCTTTTCAGTTCTTCTGCAAGCTTCAAAATGAGCAGTTTGTCAAAATGAGGAGAATTTCATATTCAGGCGGCAGAGGAAGCCAAGCCCTAACTTTTCATGTACATTTAAATGGGCACTCAAGCAGTGACACGGAAATCAGTAAAACAGCTATTAATGATCTGGTTCCATTAACAAATGTTCATTTGGATGGTAAGTGACCTGGGACAAAGAGGAAATACAATTTTGCTGCCAATACCATAAAAAATAACTGCTATTAGTGCTATATAGGAGTCATGATCAATTATACCTTTTATTTTCTCAGTTCAGCTACACTGTAACCAATTAAATCTTTGTTTTGAATAAAGAAAGGAGTGTAGTGGGTTTTGCAAAACTGCCTTATGTACAGTTCCTTAAACTTATGCTATTAACATTACCTTGGTTCCTGGAGTGGTGGAGCTTACTCCTAATATGTTTTTAGCTTTTGCCTTATTAGCCTGGTTTTCTAAAACACTTTTACCAGGAGAGAAAGTATCTCTCTTCTGGACATTAAATTAAACTCAGTTCACATCACACAACACAAACACTTTAGCCAGTGACTAGGACATAACCTGATTCTGCCATCCTACTTTACACTGAGTAGTAACTTGTTCCATAAATAGTAATTTACCACCATATATATATGGTTACAATTATCTATCATGAAATTTGTTATGATTTTTTTTTTTTTGCTAAGAACTATTAACCAAAATGTTTAAGTGCATTATTTCTTACAGTACAGAAATTTGTAGAAAATTATCCATTTCCTCAAATTGCTTTGAGTCTTAAAGAGTGACCACAGAGAAGATTATCTCTATCACAACTTTACAACTTCATCCTTTTTTGGACACCAGTGTTAGAGAGGACAGATCCCACACACTGGACAAACCCCTTGAAAGCATCTGAAAACTCTGTGTCAAGAAAAAAAAAATATATTTGGTTTCAAGTTTAAACAATAAAAAGTTTAAAAATCTGTTCTTCAGATCTCACTGACAGAACCAAAAGCAGAGTCTGATTTTAAGCAAAAACTGAATTCTTTATTTCTAGATGGATTTGGAACAGTGCTAGTCCCAATCCCTATGCTTTACAATCACATACAAAGAGATGGATATTTTACTGTGTCTTTTTCTGTAGCAAATCCTTTTCTACCTACAGCCCAAAGGAATAAAGAGAGATGTTGACTGTAGTTAGAAAATAATTCATAAAGACTAAGGGATGGGCAGCTGAGGAGCAGGTAGTAGAATGGAGTGTGTTGAGGAGATTGAGGAGGATGGCTGAAAATAGAGGGATTCAGAAGCAGGGAAGTGGGACTGGAAATGGGAGGACAATGAGCATGGGAAAACCAGTAAAGAGGTTTAATCCCAGGCTTTGAAGCAAGACATAGAGTTGAGGCTGAGTGGTTCTGCAAGCAAATTAGAGAACCCTTTCCTCCTGTGGTCTTATCTACTTGAACTTTTGAAGAGATGGGTTTGAAGCATGGGTGAGTGCAGAGAAAGCAGTTTGAAGCATGGGTGAGTGCAGAGAAAGCATAAGAAGGCCACAAGACTAAGAACAGGTCCCCTTGAAGACCTGTCCTTGGAGGTCCATCCACCTTGATGACAGTGCTAAAGCTGATGCAGCTCTCTGCTTTTCCCTGACATGAAGTCATGACATGATCTACCAGCTGACATTGAACATACAAAAGGTAACACTTTTAATTACTGCCCCAACACAGGCTCAGGAGCACCAAGAAATAACAGTTCTGTGTCACCTGCCCACCCAGCAGGCTCAGCAGGCTTTGGACCGAAAGTTTGAGAGGAGCCAGTCTTTACCCTTACAGTCATCAACTAGCCAAGAGTCAGTGGTTTTCCACCTCTCCTTTTTTTACTAGTAAAGCACTTCCCTTTAAATATTTTATTCAAGACCTATTCCTGGAAGGACTCCAGACTCCAGACGTGAGGAGATTGACGGCTGAATGTCCCACTAGAGTCCCAGTTTGAAGAATCCTTAGCCATAGCCAAAAGTCTGTACATTCGTAGGTACTCTCACTGGAATATATTTCCATCTACAGTAATACTCCCACACATTTTTTATCATGGCTTCTATGGCTTGGGATTCAGCCACCCAAAAATAAAATTATTTTTAAAAATATTTTCCTACTCTATAACTCCTTCTGGCTAAGTAAACACAAGCTAAAAGAGTCAAAGCTACATTTTCTTCCTGAGCTTAATTTGATTTTCAGTACACACCACTAATAAAATATCTAGAAGTGATTTATTGGAACATACCAGCTATATTTAAGCAGCAGCCAAAACAATTACATTTAATTAAAATTAAGGTCAAGGAAACACAACAAACTAATGTGACACTTCAGACATCAGCATGGAATAGGTGCTTTGTTGGTTGGTTATCAATTAGGTACAGTAAACACAGTAAACATGATCAGCAGGAAATTCTCAGTGAAATAATTTCAGACAAGAAAATAAATGCTGTGCAGGATTTTTTTTTTCACTTTCTCTGGATTTAAAGTCATCCTGCACACTGCACTGTTCTTTCTATCCTTAATCTACTTCAGTGATTTATTTTTCCTTGAGGAGAAAGTATTCTGCCAGAAGCTCTCACTGGAGAGCTAGAGAAATGTGAAATTGTGGGGGAAGGGTTTTGTTTTTATTGTGTTGTTTCATCTCTTCACCTTGAAATCACAAAAAGTCTTCTCATCACAAGCCTTAGGCTAATTGGACTGTGATGGGTATTTGAGAATCTTCTACATGGATGCACACCAGCAATCTTGAGAAAAGGCTTTACTATGAAAGGTTTAGTTGTTTAGTCCTTTGAGTAGCAAAGATTGCACAACTGTGATTTTCTTTGTGTTTGTTCTCAGTATAAGCCATTGCTTACAAAGGTATCTTTAGAACTGGGCACATTCACTCTGTATATTTATTTAACTAGACAAATACCTTAAGGCTTGATGTCAGTTTTCTCCTAAATTCCTTGATGATCAGAAGGAAAGGGTACTGTATGAATAAATACTGCTCTGAGTGTCCCCTGACAATGGGGATTCAGTCATGTCCAAAATTTCTTCAAGTTCCTCACATCTGAAGCCAAGAGTGTGATCCTGCAGTGCTGTAAATGGCTGAAGGGTCTGACCTTCAGTTTCCCTGGATGCTTTGTTTCTCATGACTCAAAACAAAGCAACAAACAAACAGAAGCCCTGCCAAATACGTCTTTGTTTGGTTTTTGGTTTTTTTTTTTTTTTCCCCTCCACTTGTAAAAAATAAGTGTGGAAATAATACAGAAATACAGAAATAGGTTCCCCTGCAGCCTCTGTCCATCAGGCAGGGCCGGCAAGCACATCCACATCACCCAGCAGAGCACAGTGCAGAGAGCCTGAAGCTCACAGTGCGCGGTCTGGGTGCACCCACATGGAACAGCACACATGCTGTGTAGGAATAGTAGCTGATATGACAAGACCATTGCTTCTACTTGGTTAAAACCTGCTCCCCAGCTCAACAATTTCCACTGCAACTTCTAGCCCAGATTCAAGAGTGCTCAGGCAGCACGCGTGAGAATGATGCTGTTCTGGGGAGCTCCATGCAGCCATCAGTCACATACACAGCCCCAGCATAGTGCTGGGGCCTCTGGGTGATGCCACAGTCCACAAATCCGTCTTTTTTTGGTTTTTTTTTTTTTTTTTTTTTTCCCTCCACTTGTAAAAAATAAGTGTGGAAATAATACAGAAATACAGAAATAGGTTCCCCTGCAGCCTCTGTCCATCAGGCAGGGCCGGCAAGCACATCCACATCACCCAGCAGAGCACAGTGCAGAGAGCCTGAAGCTCACAGTGCGCGGTCTGGGTGCACCCACATGGAACAGCACACATGCTGTGTAGGAATAGTAGCTGATATGACAAGACCATTGCTTCTACTTGGTTAAAACCTGCTCCCCAGCTCAACAATTTCCACTGCAACTTCTAGCCCAGATTCAAGAGTGCTCAGGCAGCACGCGTGAGAATGATGCTGTTCTGGGGAGCTCCATGCAGCCATCAGTCACATACACAGCCCCAGCATAGTGCTGGGGCCTCTGGGTGATGCCACAGTCCAAACAGCAATATGGAAATTTCTCTCTGAAGCCTTAGACTTTTAGGAATGCTGCATGAGGTTTTACAAACACAAATAGCAAACCAAAGCTTAGTGGAAGAGGACAGGGAAAAGGATGACTTAGCTATTTAGTACATTCACAGGGAAAGCACATTCTTTGGGGCCATGCCAGATCTGATCTGAATAAAAATCAGAAAGCATAAGCATAGAAGCTGGGGCTACAGAAACCCTAGTTAAAATGCAACAGGGTCATTGCTAAGTATGTGGATACTGTGTGGAGGGAAGCCACCAGTAAAGCAAGGAAAGGATGGAGAGAAAATCATCCTAACTGGGCAGTTTCTGTGTTGGTGACTTTTTAGTTCTTCCTGTAAAAAAAATATACTGAAGGACTTAAATGGGCTTCAGAAAAACAGCAGCCTATACTCACCAGTGGCAAAATGATCAGAACTTGAACACCCTCCTGAGACAGTCCTTGCTTTTCAAAGAAAAACATCATGATGAAATAAATCCCAACCCAATGATAAAATTACTCCAAGCTTCAACTAGGACAGGCTTATGATCTTCTGCTTTCTTCTGAAGATGGAAGCAAGAGATGATCATATCTGTAGGCAGATCCACACAGGACTTTGTTCCTTCAGACTACTTTGCGTGCTTCCACGTAGCTCTCAAAACGTCAAAAGAAGGCAACGACTAAGGCAAACAGGTCATGTTGAACCTGGTGGTGTTTGGAATTGGTGTCTGTCCTTTCAGCAGACCCACTTTATTTACTCCTCCAAGCCATCATTCACAATGTTGTAAAACCTCTTTGTGATTCTCAAACGTTTAAGAAAAAAAGAAGACAGATCAGAGAGCCTGGAAGGGATCCCTAGGGATCCTCTGAGCCACGCCTTCTGAAAGCATCTCCAGTTTCTGTGTTACTCTGGGTTTTTCAGGCATGTGTCCACCTGGGTCTTAACTACCTCTGAGGACAGAGGCTTCACAGCCTTTTTGGGCATCATCCCATTTCCTGACTTCCCTCACTATTAAATGCTTTCCTGCTGTATATTCATACTTCCTGTGTTGTAGTTGTGTTTGTTTCCTCTCATCATCCAACGCCTCTAATTAAACATTTGCAGAAAGCTGTTAGGTTCCCCCAAAGCCAACCCTGCTCCAGGCTGACCAAGTCCATATCCCTCAGACTCTTCTTACAGGGAGAGTTCAATCCCACAGTCTTGGGGACTTCCCTTGAACTCTCTCCAGCTTATCAATATCTTTCCTGAATTGGAGACAAAAACTGGGCACAGCTGTGATCTCAGAAGTTCCAAAAGGAGAGGAGGAATCATGTGCCTCAACTTGCTTATGGCTAGGGCTTGTCAGCTTGAGTAGGAGGACCATGGCTGAATTTTGCAAGCTCTTTAATACTGTGGGTAAGCTGAATGCTGAACAGTTGTTTATTAAATCCCGAAATGCAAAAGGTATTTGCTGAAACTAGTTTTTAAAAATCAGTGTAAAACAGGCAAAGGAAAGTAGTTCTATATACAGCAGGTAGTGAATTTGTAAACTTTGCTGCCACAGGAATCTGAGAAGACAGCAACAGAAGGATCACAAAGTGATCAGATAAATTCATGAACAGAAGATGCTAAAAGTGCTGGGCAGCGATGTACACACTGCTGCTATTCCAGCTGCAATACTTGTAGCTGCTGGGAAAGACAAAGAGACACAGGAAAGCAGTGGGGCTTTCATGCTGTCCCTGAATGGCCTCTCCCCTGGTCACTGTCAGAGGCAGAGGGACCTCTGGCCACTTCTTGTTCTCTTGCTCATCTGAGCCCTGTGGGAGGTTACTGAGTTGACACTAATTAAATAAGAGACATGGGGACAGTAACTGATGTTCTCTTAGGTGAGAGATTGATCTTGCCACGCTGAGAATCATCAGAAGTTGCAAAAAACCGTACCCAAAATTCATCACCTATAGGAGTTAGACCAGAAAACCATAAGGTCCAGCTCAGGAGAGGATTTACTCCTAATGATTTCCATGGGCTGCAGGAGGCTGACAGCCCTGCAGGATGCAGTCCTAGAGGTAGGGATGGTAAATCAAGCATAAACAATTGTCCATCATCTCCAAAAAACAAATAGAAATCAGTAGCACAAGAACTAAACTAACTGAAACAGATCAGATTAAGCCATTTAAGCACATTCAAATGTGCAGATGTGAAGGGGTTTAACATAGAAAGTTTTGATAACATATTTGATAACATATCTTACTTAGGTATACTTTCCTTTTATTTTCTGTTGTCAAATAGTTCAAAACTCTTTTTCCTAAAATCAAAGTTGTTATAATGTGGGGCATGGTATTTACAAATTGCAATCCTTGTGGGTTTAAAAAAGTAAAAATTCCCCATTAAAAAAAAAAAAAAAAAAAACTCCACATATTTGTTATGTTACCTGTAAACCAAAAAAAAATTTATTTTCATTTATTTTCTGCTGTTAAAGTAATTGCTTATTCTTTGAATAGGTAGTCATGGGTGTTCAACCTTCATTTGCAAACTTCAGACACTTTAGTATGTAGGCTATGTATATATAAAAGCAGAGAGAATTGAAATAGCAAAAAGTCCATGCAAGATAGAAGAATCTGAAAGTTTCCTCTTCACTAATTATTCCTACAGAAATAAACACAAAGAACTTCCTTCTTAAGCAAGTCTAAACTAATTGTGTTCAGTAAGTAAAATCATAGAAAGCTCTAGAAGAGCAAATTTTTTTCTAATAGCAATACACAGCTCCACTTCCATGATGTATAGCTCAGCTGAGGAGCTTTCTATAAAGGATAATGTCAAAATATGCAAAGAACACAGCATGAAGGTGAAAGAAAATAAGTTGGAGTTTCCCTCTGAGAAAACCACTGGATAAGAAATTATAAAACTGTAATATTTCTGAATGTACTTTGGCATTAAGACAATGAATAGAATTCAGTGGGGTTATAAAATAACTTACTGGAAGCAAAACTATGTTTTGTGTAGTTCTGGTGTAACCTAGAAATTTGCCTGCCATAAAACTGAAGAATTTCCTGGTCTAGGAGCTACTAGTGAAATTGTGCTTTCTGGTATAGTTTAAACCACTTCCTAAACATGAAAAAGACCATTTTTTTATTCTAGTTCAAATATACTACCAGGGAAAAGTAAAAAAAAAAAAAAAAAGGAAAGAGGAAAGGAAAGGAAAGGAAAGGAAAGGAAAGGAAAGGAAAGGAAAGGAAAGGAAAGGAAAGGAAAGGAAAGGAAAGGAAAGGAAACGAAAGGAAAGGAAAGGAAAGGAAAGGAAAGGAAAGGAAAGGAAAGGAAGCAACAACTCAAAAATTCCAAATACTAAACAATGTTGTTATGCTTGGAAGAATATTTAATACAACTGTATCTAGATTTCATTCATTCTTTTCCAGGTACTATGATAAAAGTAAAGTAAACCACACAATCCAATGTTAAAAAGCTCTACGAACTTACTGATTTATGCTGCAGGAAGTGGCCACTGTTTGCCATTTCAGCTCATCCTGAAAGCAAAAAGGTTCACCTAAACTGCCTATTTAGATTCTAATTTCTGCTGACCACTGCAGAAATAGTTTAAAGTCCCTCACTCAGCCAAAGCCAGCTGAGAAAAGGCATCCCAGCAGTTACCATGAATCAGCCTTAGAAATACTAAATGAGCAGCTTGTATTTACACAAGCATAAATAAAGAATTTGAATTAAAAAGAAGGTGGAATTCCAACACATAAGAAAGAAATGAGAAAGCACCATAAAGCCACAGTTCTCCAGGGAAGATGGGGCAGCCTGTCAAAGCTTCAATTCTGACCCTGCTTTGCAACCATCAATTACACGTTGCTGTGCCAAGCTCTTAGTACTGTCTTATCTGTTGACTAAACACCCTTCTTAAAATAAAATGAGCCATCAGTTTGAGAAATTTCCCTAGTTATAGCTGTGTCAGCCTGCTTAAGCTGACCTTTAGAGAATTCACATGAGAATAAAGGACATCTTATTATTCAAAGAGTATTTTTGTGAACCAGGAGCTGCTGGTCTTAGACAAAAGCACAAGATTTTCTCCTCAGAGAACCTCTGAGGATTTGCCATGAATCATTCTCTTGAGTAGTATATAATCTGACAGCTGAAAATAGCTGGGGAAAAATTAATCCCTGGCTTAATTTCATCTTTGTACAATCAGGCAAAATTTGACCCATTTGAATGTTTCTACTGGACAGTGCAGGGCAGGAATGCATGGGTGAGGGGTGAGCATGCAGTGGTGGAGAAACTAATCTGGCAAAAGGTCGATCGTGGAGTTTGGTAGGGGGTGACTTTATTGTGTATACATAGGCCAAATAGCCTTAAAATATGGGAGTTAATGGCAATGTTTGTAATATCAAAAAGACATTAGTAATCCTTTTGTTTTGTAATTTCAAAATAGCTTTCTGAGCTTAATGTGCTGATGTTGTGATAACTGGTTGCGCAGGGAAAATTAACACCATCTACTCCCACTTTGCATAAAGCTCATTAATATGCTTTGGGAGGAAAATTTGGGGTTCCAGGTTCCCACTACAGCACTTGACTACAGCATGGTAGGAGGTAAATGGTAAACAAAAAGGTGACCACATGGAGTAAGAGTAAGGATTTTTGCACACCTTGTCTGTCACCAGAGAATTTATAAAAAAATATATGTTTATGCAAAGTACCCTCCTGAAAAAAGAGCTGTCTCACTGAAAGGAGGACAGCCCTTAGCCTGTGTGATTTTCTTCCTCTAGCTGAAAAAAAAATCTCTTTGGACTGATTATGATTAATGCAAGTGAACCACATGAACCCTGGAATGGTAACAAGGGTGTAATGGGAAGTGATTGAAGAACATTCAGACATTGCATCTTGAATAAGCACCAACTTGGTTTAGAGTGCATAGTAAAGTGAAGGCAAATGGGAAGGAGGAGAAGGAAATTGGGAAAATAAACTTTCCCATGGACTATGTTTCCAACCCCAATTTTCTCTGACATTTGTTAAACTAAAATAAGCAAAATGTTTAAGTTAATTGTTATTTTTGGACTGTTAATATGAAAAGAGATTAACTGACACTTGACACTGTTAATTTTCTAATTTTTTCTAAGCCAGGCAAGGAGGAAAAAAAATAAAAAGGAACTGGGCGGGGGGGGG